>NC_033796.1:41482299-41524799 GCF_001876935.1 Asparagus officinalis | reverse complement strand
ACTATATATATATATTATATATATATCTCCTTATAATAAGCGCGCATTAGCTTTGGTATTCAAAAATTAAATTTGGAGAACAGATGCAATTTTAGTAATTATGATCTGTGTTTTTCTCTCTGGCATTCCTATATTTAGCAAATCTACCACACCTAATTTCTCAAATATCTTCAACTTGTATGATAAGGATACGTTAGGAATTAAATTAAGGATAAAAACTATTTATCAATATCAGTTATGAATCCAAGCTATTTTTTCTCTTTCCTCTATATGATATGATACTATTTTGTGGAAATACATTTTACCCCTTTCCTTTAAATGTACCATATAAATTAATTTCCTTAAACATTGTTATTCTTCCCTTTAAAAATTCGGTATTTATTATAGATAAATATTTCTAATCTAATTTCCCATATTGTTTTCTAGGTTTGAAACTTAAACATGATGTTGAAGAAGGTATGAAAAAATTTCTGGATAAAATAGTGTATGATAAACATTTCAATAGATTTGAGATAATACTTGTATCCTATCTTAGATGATCAATGATAAAACTCTATTATTTCTTATAAAGTTCTGTTATGGTGTTCACTCACCTAAGATATGGATATTTGCAAAATGATACAATAAAAGTCCTAGCAAAACAAACTCAACCCTTTAGCCGACTCCCACAATTGTCTCTCAGCCTTAGGCGAAGTAAAGCCTTAATCAATTCTCAAGAGTTCTAAGCATTCGACTCCTCAGTCAAATAACAAGCCCTTGGCTCTTTATCAAGGTAAGCCCAAGGCACAACATATGGTCGAATCCTCCAGTGCAACTCGACCATCATGGTTAATTACAAGACCTTGGTACCTTATCAAGGATAAACCCAAGGCACAATCACAGAGAACTCGGCCCCACCGACTCATCAAGACGACTCTCTGGTGTCGACACCAAAGGCGATATTGGTCGGCATGAGAGATCCTGACCACTCAGACGAGTCAACATCTTTATATCGACTCGAGAGAAGGTTATTAGCTGGGACGAAACGACATTCTAACCAGTCAGACAGACTGACACTCCTGAGTCGACGCGAAGGGCGATGTCGGTCGACCGTATCATCGAGGACGACCCTACTTAGGGCACTCGACCACTCACTGGGCATTTCTCAGAAACGAATGGAGGGACATTCTCTGCTACTGATTAAGTTGAGAGTTCGGCCCCAGCCCCAAGCCTCTATTCCAGAGCATATGTCGACATATCAGTCCACCTCGGACAAACCTTATCTAGATTTTAGCCAGATAGGTCTCCATGACTTGTCAGCTTAATCACTTTCCGGAAAATGAGGAGACACTCTCTCCCATGTTGAAGTAACTTTCCCTCCAGTTGTCAGCTGACACATGTAAAGCGAGGGATAATTCAGTATACCCACGTGCCTTCTGCCACACTATCAATCACTTCTTAAAAAATACGGAGACACCCTCTCCCGTGACGAAGTGACTTCACCTCCAGTCGCTAGTCGACACGGAGAGAGCAGATGATGACTCACTTTCCAGCTCACACTTGGTCACCGTCATTTGCATGGTCGAAGTGACCCATCTACCATTAACATCCTCTTTATATACAAATGATATTCGCCATAGCGCAAAAAAATGAGGAGGAGTAGAGAGAGGTTTGCAATCTAAAACCGCCCCTAAAGCATAGATGACACAAAAACAAGAACACACAATTCTTTGTCCAGACAGTGGAGCTCACGTAGATCCTCTGGCCAGAGACATTGCCACCTTAAGAACTACATTGGTTCTTGACCTTCCCCTTCCCCTTTCCTACTCAAGTTTCACTAACTTGATCGTCAGAGGAACTACGGGGGAACCGATCTCTGCCCTCTCACGGGTTCTTCTAGTCTGTGCAGTGTGAACATCAAGCATTCGTTCAAGAATCAGGTATAAAGTAGAAGAAGGTAGTGGGCCCTCCATCATCCTTCATCACCCCGCAACCATTCTCTTCTGGATTATTCTGTTTGATATTGAGCATCAACAGTTTGACACTCACTATGGGGCCACTCTTCTTTTTCGAGAAGACATGCCAAGTTCTGATCAAGGGTCTGATTCTACTCACCCTGAAGAACAACATCGGAGTTGCATCATCCAAGTTAAATGAAGTTAGAAGTTGCATCATTCAAGTTAAGGAGGGTTAGCTTTGGCTAAGAGGAACCAACATAGGTGCAATCCTCGAAAGTCTCAGTAACTTATCTGTGGAATGTTTCCCAAGCACACTATCAATTAGATGGTAGAGCGATCTTCAATCCCCCTAGAAAACCCTCTAGCAGAAGACCCACCATAAGGGTGGTTGTTTTTCTTAAAAATCGACCCTAACTTCTAATCGCCATCACACAATGAATCTGACCGGAACATAGGATTTGATGAGGTCAAATATCACTGAAGCTCCAACAATCGATAGCTCATATGAGTATAGGAACAATGATTAAGTCTATGATAGGCGCCTGGGACCATGAGAACTCTTTGAAGGAAACTTCCTTATACCAGAGGTGAGATTGTGGGAAAAACTTAGGGCCTGTTAGCTGATTGTTCTCAGGAAGAATGATTTTGGGTCTTCAACCAACACATTCACCACTAAATTTGCCTAAGCTCTGGTGGTCGAAGCATGCGACCTGTATGATCCCCATGAGGAAGAGTTCTTCATTCACAGCATGGTCCAGTCCTTAGTACTCCCGAAGCTCCTTCAAGAAAACCGCCACGGTTTGTTATTTTCAGGGAGTACAATATCAGCTGATGGATTCTCTCTCCAAGAGATTTTCTACCACAAAAGGTACAATATAGCTCCTAGTCGTGCCCCCAACCCTCGCGAACCCGACCTGGAGAACGCTATTCAACATGATTCATGGCGTCTGAACAGTTCATTTTGCCAAAAGCCGGCATGCCAACCATCCGTCTTCAAGGCCTTACTGAAGATTCAGCCTCAAAAGTAATCTTGGTTGATGAGATGGAAAATAGAGTTTCGACTCATCTCCGTTTATCAACAAGTTGTCCACTATGAAAGCAAGTAAAATCCAACTAAAAGAGGTTCTATACTCACAGCCTCATCCACTACAAAATTGCCTTTGAAGCAAAGCCAAAGCAAGATCACACGCGCTTCAACCCCCTTTTAGCATCAAATGCCTGCAAAGGATATTTTTCATGATAATGTAAAACATAGAACTAATAAAATGTTATTCAATAAGAACTAACTTTGATCTCACGGGAATTGAGGCTTCATTATGGCCAAAGACCTAGGTGTCATGTAAGACCTAGACACCCCCAACAAGCCCTTAGTACCTTATCAGGAATAAACCTAAGGCACAACCCTATGGTCGACTCCATAGTTTTCTCTCGATCATAGGGGAAGGAAAGCCCTAATGACCTCTAAAGAATTCTAAGCATTCGACTCCTCAGTCGAATTTTAAGTCCTTGGTATATTTTTAGGGCAAACCCACGGTACAACGACTCCTTAGTCGAATAACAAACCCTTGGCTCTTTATCAAGGTAAGCCCAAGGCACAACATATGGTCTATTCCTCTGGCTCTCATTGATCATCATGGACAAGCCCTTGGTACATCATCAGGAATAAACATAAGGCACAACCCTTTGGCCGACTCCTATAGTTTTCTCTCGGCCTTAGGGGAAGGAAAGCCTAGTCAACTCTCAAGAGTTCTAGGCATTTGACTCCTAAGTCGAATAACAAGCTCTTACCTCTTTATCAAGGTAATCCTAAGGCACGACCCTATGGTTGACTCCTACAGTCACTACTCGACCATACGGAGATTATGAAGACCTAGGCACCTCCGTAAGACCTAGGCACCCAACCTCAGGGTTGCCATTCTGCCAAAAAGGTATACATAAGCCTAAGGTATGAGTACTAAGTGTAAGGCCAATACTTAATTGATCTAAAAACTTGAGCAGTCATCTGTCGAATTCTGATCAATTGAACACTCAGTCAAAATAAGGCATCAAGTGAACTAGTTGTTATAAGTCCCTAGCACGGGTCGACATATTACAACTAACTTACTTCAGCCAACATCTCAGATGAGAACAAAGCTACAAAGCTCAAAGAATATAAACAATGAAGGCAAGCTCAAAAATAAAGACAAAAGTTAATTTTTATTCAATAAGAGTAACAAAGAATATAAACAATGAAGGCAAGCTCAAAAATAAAGACAAAAGTTAATTTTTATTCAATAAGAGTAAACTTCGTTACAAACTCCTTTACAAAAAACAAAAATAAAGACAAAAGTTAATTTTTATTCAATAAGAGTAAACTTCGTTACAAACTCCTTTACAAAAAAAAAGAGGAAGGAAAAGAAACATGTAGGTTATCAAAGCTCTCGACCGGATTTGGGAGTCGAACTTGATGGACTCTTGGTGGAAGCAATTAAAGAAGAATCCCCAGGGGCCCCAGCAACAGGCTCGAACTCATCATCATTCGCTGATAAATCCAACCCGCCTCTAATTTTCTCGACATATTTCAATAAGTCAAGACAACAAGAGACGCAGGAATGGTAAAAGCGATATGGAATAGGATGAGAGTCACGAGGCTATTTCGGCCTTCCCTATAGAGCCATGACACCAGTCATCGACCACCTTCTTTTTATACTGCTCTAAATCCAGATGAGCGAGTTGGTACTCTAATTCATTAACAAGGGCCATGGATGCCAGAAGATTTGATTGCAGCTCTTCAAACTCCCTCCTCGACTTTTCAAGAGATAGGCGACTTGATCGAGCCTCTACCTCAGCCGTCGTCCTGCGACGCTTCTCGGACTCAGCCTCCGCCTGTAGATAAACCATCTCCCTTTGAAGGTCCTTGATGGTCCCCACCTGCTTGGAGAACTGGATTCGAAAGCTCTTAATGAGCTCTTCCTTCTCATCCAGACTCTGACGCCAAGCGTCTTCTTTATGAGTCAATTCAGCCTCCAAGATAACGATTCTCTTCTCTGCCTCTTCCTTGGCGACTTCTCCTCCGCCAGCCCTCCTTAGCATTCTAGGGAACGCTCAAGTCGATTGAACAGGGCGTGTCCCAGCAAAGTCCCCCGAGCTAAACAAGATTGAAGAGCTTGGTGTATGTCAACACTTGGCATATCCTCCAAAATCCTCCCGTCATCACCATTCTCTATATGTTCTAACGGAGTTTTAGCTCTCCCCTCGATGCCATCGTCCACCCTAATTGGCTCATTGCCAGGGTGACGAGACACCTTAGAGATAGTACTAGGTCTGATAGCATCCTCTTCGACCACTAAGGCCGTTGTCTCCCTGTCAGGAGAAGACTCGTCTATCTGTCCCATATTTTCCTAACGGTTAAGATGAATTACCAGCATCCCAGCTGGTTGGGACCTCACAACTAGTACGATTGGGCACCGCCTCTCAACCCTTGTCCTTCTCCTCAATTCAGAGACAATGTTTGCTACTTGAGGCATTAAGATAGCCACCGCCTCAGCACTGAAGGCCCCCCCCTTGGCTTCTTATAGGGCCTAGCAGTGGAGCTCATCCCCTCGATCCCTATATTCCTCTTGCAGTTTTTCACCAATAGAGGAACGAGGCTCATCCTTTTTCTGGAAGCCAATAGAAGATAAGATCATGGATATGCCCGCCGTTTGGAGAGACATATCATCAAACAGGGCATCGCTCTCTCGTAGCTCGACATAAGAACGAACCTTTTCTTGATCCATCATCTCGGAATCACTCAGGATAACTAGCCTCAAAGCATCTTCATTCACCTTCGGCCAATTCGAGTAAGCAAAGACGTTGTCGCTGCCATAGACCCACACGAATCGCCTCCTCCAGTCCTCATCCAACTTTGAAGAATTGGAAATAGCCGGAACTCTCCACGACAGTGGAAAGAATAATGCGGGTCCTTCTCAGCGGACCCCATATGCTGATCAAATGCCCAAGTAATCTCAAGCTTGGTTGGACTCCAACACGGTAGTAAATGATGGTGAAAGCCAACAGAACCCCCACTGCGTTCGGATAGAACTGGGAAGGAGAGACTCCTTGAGCGGCGTGCATCTTCTTAATGAAAGAGTTCAAGGGCAGCCATAAACCATGCTCTAAGTTAGCCAAGTACAGCGATACTCGACCCTCATCATGGCTGTACATTGCAGCCATAAACCATGCTCTAAGTTAGCCAAGTACAGCGATACTCGACCCTCATCATGGCTGTACATTGGCTCGCTCATCTCTGGCACTGCCAATGTGAGAGTTTGTGGGATATTATATTGATCATACAATCCCACCAGATTGTCCATATGAACCTTTGAGTGGATAAGTAGAAGAATAGCGAGACTCTCCTCATTACGGCTAGAGTTTGAAACTTGAGAGTCATGGAAGAATTTTTCTTAAGAAAGTTTAGAGGAATATCTGTAATTTTTCAGAGCAAAGGTTCGTAAAAGAGCTATTTTGGCATCAAGAGGCAATTTATAAGCTTTCAAGAAAGAGTATAGAGGGATTTCAAAGGACGCTGTGATTTTCGAAGCGACCAGGCCAGATCCGCCTCGGAATCTGAAGTGGTTCATTCAAAACATGAAGCGCTACCCTTATTTAATGCCATGCGTCCTAATACTTGAAAAGTGGAAGATCCTCCTTTCTATTCATGACAATTCGTCTCCCAAAAAGATAGTTCAAATCTTTGATGATGTCAACCATGAATAGCGGAGCTAACAATGATGGCTAATAATGACAAGGCACGTCTCTAAGACAGAGACTTCTCAGTTTCACATCCTCAGTAGGCCTGTATTAATCAGAGCATATCTTATTTCTCTCGTAGTCGACTGAAAGCCAACTCCAAGTGAAAGGAGCCAACTGTTATGGTGTTCACTCATCCAAGATATGAATATTTACAAAATGATACAATAAGAGTCCTAGCAAAGCAAACTCAACTCTTTAGCCGACTCCCACAATTGTCTCTCGGCCTTAGGGGAAGGAAAGCCCTAGTCAACTCTCAAGAGTTCTAGGCATTCGACTCATCAGTCGAAAAATGAGCTCTTGTCTCTTTATCAAGGTAAGCCCAAGGCACAACATATGGTCGAATTCTCTAGTGCAACTTGACCATCATGGCTAATTACAAGACCTTGGTACCTTATAAGGGATAAACCTAAGGCACAATCACAGAGGATTTGGCCCCACTGACTCATCAAGCTGAATCTCTGGTGTTGACACCAAAGACGATATTGGTCGGCACGAGAGATCCTGACCTCCCAGACGAATTGACACCTCTATATCAACTCGAGAGACGGTTATTAGCTGGGACGAGACGACATTCTAACCAGTCGGATAGGCCGACACTCCTAAGTCAATGCGAAAGGCGATGTCAGTTGACCCTATCATCGAGAACGACCCTACTTAGGGCACTCGACCACTCACTGAGTATTTCTCAGAAACGAATGGAGGGACATTTCCTACTACCGATTAAGTTGAGAATTTGGCCCCAGCCCCAAGCCTCTATCCCAGAGCATATGTCGACATCTCAGTCCACCTCGAACAAGCATTATCTAGATTTTGGCCTGATAGATCTCTATGACTTGTCAGCTAATTCACTTCCCGGAAAATATGGACAGACTCTCTCCCATGCCAAAGTGAATTTCTCTCCAGTCACCAGCCGACACCTGTAAAACGAGAGATGATTCAGCATGCCCACATGCTTTCTGCCACGCTATCAATCACTTCTCAGAAAATGCGGAGACACCCTCTCCCGTGACGAAGTGACTTCCCCTCCAGTCATCAGTCGACACGGAGAGAGCAGAGGATGACTCACCTTCCAACTCACACTTGGTCACCATCACTTGCATGGCCGAAGTGACCCATCTGCCATTGACATCCTCTTTATATACAAACGCTATTCATCATAGCGCAAAAAAAAAGAGGAGGAGGAGGAGAGAGGTTTGCAATCTAAAACCCCCTAAAGCATAGATGACACAAAAACAAGAACACACAGTTCTTCGTCCAGACAGAGGAGCTCATGTAGATCCTCTAGGCAGAGACATTGCCACCTTAAGAACCACATTGGTTCTTGACCTTCCCCTTCCCTACTCGAGTTTTACTAACTTCACCGTCGAAGGAACCACGGGTCAACCGGTCCCCGCCCTCTCACGGGTTCCTCTTGTCTGTGCAGCGTGGACATCAAGCTCTCGTTTAAGAACCAGACATAAAGTCAAAGAAGGGAGCGGGTCCTCCATCATCCTTCATCACCCCACAACCATCCTCTTCTGGATTATTCTGTTTGATATTGAGCATCAACAAGTTCGAAATAGATAAACTCATTTACATAAAATTTTAAATTCTATTTTAAATTGTTTAGAAGAATATATCCTGTTGAAAATTCTTTTCACTGAAGTTATTATGAGAAAAGCAATTATGTTATTTACTTTCTTTTAGAAGAATTTATACTTTTATTGTTTATGAAGTTCAAAATAGATAAACTCATTTACATAAAAATTTTAAATTCTATTTTAAAATTTTAGAATAATATATTCTGTTAAAAAAATTCAAGTTATTATGAGAAAATCAATTAGGGTTTATTTAAAAAAATTGAGAATAATGTATTATACTTAACATTCTTTCACTAAAGTTACTTTATATTTTATTTAAAAAGTTTCTCTCTTTTATTTTTATTTTTTCTAATTTAGAAAAATAAAAAATGTCATATGTTCGATGTCTTCATGCGAGGAAGTGCGGAGCAAAAGGGAAGGAAGGAGGGTAACTCTTCACAGGAAGATAGGATAGGACTGACAAATTCAATGAACATATGAAAAGGTAATATAACACTTCCCACTTTTTAGCCCATTTTCTATTTTTTACCAATTAAAATTTTCTCAAAATCCTAATATTGGAGCACCGAAGAGTGTCTCTAATAATAATACCAATTTTCGTTAGAGTTGCCAGCAGTTGGCCTATACTAGCTAGCTTGATTATAACACATGTACGAATTGATCCTATTATTAATTAATCCAATCTTGCTGTTATCCGTATTATATTATACTTCTATATATTAGAATTTAGACGAAAGTGTTGATGAAATTTCATGACCAAGCTTAGTCATGATTCGATCATTGTGTCCTTTAATGCAATTGCCTCTTCTGAGTTTCAAGAGACGAGTAAACATGCACTTGTTTCCTCTCTCTCTCAAGAGACGAGTAAATATGCACTTGTTTCCTCTCTCTCTCTCTCTCTCTCTCTCTCTCTCTCTCTCTCTCTCTCTCTTCTATATATTAGAATTTAGACGAAAGTGTTGATGAAATTTCATGACCAAGCTTAGTCATGATTCGATCATTGTGTCCTTTAATGCAATTGCCTCTTCTGAGTTTCAAGAGACGAGTAAACATGCACTTGTTTCCTCTCTCTCTCAAGAGACGAGTAAATATGCACTTGTTTCCTCTCTCTCTCTCTCTCTCTCTCTCTCTCTCTCTCTCTCTCTCTCTCTCTCTCTCAATAGTTCATCAATTCAAAACTTATAGCTTATGGAAGGTATCAATACGGAAGATGCATGTTTAGTACCTAATAATTTGGTTGTCCCAGCAAAACCTTACCGTAACTGACTGATAATTTGGGGTGCACTCGGTCTGGATACAGCTCGAATATGATGCTTACCATATCCATATCTGCTTACCCATATCGGATACGAATACGGATACAGATATACCTCGGTAAGGAAAATGAACCATATCTGCTAAAATCGGATACGGTTACGGATATACATGCGGATATATGAGCGGATATGCATACGGATACAAAACGGATATGAGAAAACTAGATAGTATGGAGAAAAACACAATTCATGTGATACAAAAGAGTTCGTTGATATGTTCATTATAATTGAAAAGTTAAGGTTAGACATCTTGATCATCAAAATTAATCACAAATCCATAATCTAAGAATCGAAACTATCATAAGAGTATGACTAATATGTGTTGTGGAGTTTACTGACCTAAGATACGGGCATTTGCAAAATGATACAATAAGAGTCTAGGCAAATATCCTTGTGACGCCCCAGGATTCACACGAGGCTACAGTCCAATGTAAAATCCAGATTATTAAACTTGCCAAGCACCAACATCATGCTACAACATGTTTCACCATCACAGTCACTATCTCTCTAGTAGAATCAACAAATAAATGAAGGTACAAAAATGGCAAATAATGGAAATAGTACAAGAACAGAATACACACAGAAGAAGCATGAGAATAATCAACAAATGAACCCAACTGAAACAGAATAAGAATATATCTGAACTGTAATAATGTACCATGTCTCAAATTAAAGAGTCAAAGAAATCTCACTAAGGCACATTGTCTCTACAAAATACAATACAATCTCTATAGTCTAAAAATGAACAACTACTGTGGAGCTCTGTAAATAATTACTAATAAAATAACTAAGATGGATGCTAGGATGTGACTCCATCAACCTACGACACTCAGTGCGTCGGATTCGCTGCATGAAAGGGGGGGAAACAACGAGCGTCAAAGCTCTAGCGAGATTATCTCCACCGGCCCCAAGGGGAAGGAGTAGGAGTATAAGAAAATAGAGTCAGTACATATAAGTATAAAATCATTCATAAAATCTTAAATGGAGACTAGTATTTAGAGACCCACAACACAAGAATTAGTACGTCAAGTAAAATAATCCAAACAAGAAAACCCTCATGTATATATCATGTCTCAAATTATGGATGTCTAAATACTAATTCCAATCTTATGAATGAAAATATTGCATAAAGGAAAACTCTTCAAACCTCAACCAAAAGGAAACATTTTCATAATCTCAGACTACCCTCAGGTAGATAGCGTACTCGATACGGAAATTATTATTAAACAATTGTCTAAATCTCAGACTACCCTTAGGTAGCTGGAAAACTCACAAGGAAAAGTATTAAACAATTGTCTAAATCTCAGACTACCCTTAGGTAGCTGGAAAACTCACAAGGAAAAGTCAGCCTGCTCAAATATCATCATAAACTATATCATTACCCTTAGGTAGCTGGAAAACTCACAAGGAAAAGTCAGCCTGCTCAAATATCATCATAAACTATATCATATGCATCATGTACCAAAATGTATACTTTACTCACAATTAAACTACATAGAAACATACTACACAATGTACATATGTATGCATCACCACATGCAATAGTGATACTCTTGTAAGGTTCTTACTTAATCGCTCTACGGCAATAGGTTTTATCTCCCTATTCCGGCTACATAAAATAACGATACTCTTGTAAGGTTCGCACAATTACACGTGGGTTCAACTTCCTTACTCAATCGTTCTATGGTAATATGTTTTATCTTCCTATTCCGGATATGCTTTCAGATGATCGTACATGGCGTATAGGCCCATCAGCCTAACCCAAAAAAACACTGATGATCTTTGAGCATTTGGTACCACCAAAGTCTCATTATAGGAAAAACAACCAAATACTCCTAGTGTGGTACAACCGAGATCTCATTACAGGATAAACAACCACACTGAGCATCCATAACTGATAAACAATATTTTATTATATGTTATTACACTTTCATTAATTCAACGTGTGTCAAGTATCCTAATAATGCATGTTAATACAACATAAACTATGTATACGTGCACATATCTCGGTGTGCGTGTTAAAAAATCTGGTGTTCACCAATGTAAAACCCTAAAAATTTGAATATTTTGTAATAAATAATAAATATGTTGTATTATGAAAAATAATATTTATTAATGTTTTAATATGCTAAGAATTGATTTGAGATTAATTCAATGTATATATGTGAATATAGAAGTGATATCATGCACATGTGTACGGGCCTGAATCTGGGAAAAACAACCAGTTAAAAGTATATACATTTTACATACTGAAACAGTTAGAATCTGGAAAAACTTAAAATACTGAAGTTGTAGGTATCTTTAAGAGATTTCTAACAAATCATATATCACATCATTCCGAGGTCAGACGCGAAAGGTATTACCAAAATACCGAAGGTTGTTTTCCTAGTCAAACTAAGTTTCCTGGTTCGGGTCAAACGGGTTTATTTCGGGTTTATATATATATATATATATCTAAAATTGAGAATTTTGAGAGCTTTGTGAAGCAAATATCGACACAAGGGCAAGATCATCGACGTGTAGTAAGGAGAAAACGGGTTGTTTGCACTTCTAATTCCTTGTTGTTTATCTCAGAGGCTTAGAACAACATTTTAGGCAAGATTATCTTCATCCAAACATATCCTCATAGTTAAATAACTAGTGTAGATGATTAATATGATGTTGAATATGTGTTTTCATGCTTTAATCTTAACCTAAGGTGTTAAAAGTCAGATTTTTGATAGTAAATCTTAAAATAAATACTAGATGAATAATCTTTTCTTGCTATTTATGATAGTATCATGATCATGATCATTAGGGTTTTTCATAATTTTATTCATATATGAGAAATTTAAGTGATGTACTATATATATGTTTTTTTGCAGAAAACTACAGCACTTATGTAATTTTTAATTGAGAGTTTAAAATAGTAAACAAACTCCAAATTTACCCAAACTAGTTTTAAATGAAAGCTATATGTATCTAGTTTCTAAAACAGAAAGCCATTCTTAAAAAGACTTTATATAGAGAAAGATATATTATGTTTACTAATAATATGTCCTGCAGAAAAACAGCTGCACCTATATAATGTTTAACTAGAGATTTGGGATAACAAATGAACTCTAAACTAAACCAAACTTATGTCATTTGAAATATGTGTGAATCTATTTTTCAAAACAGAAAACCATTTGTAAAAATAGTTTTCCTAGAGAAAGATATGCTTGTTTTACTAACAGATGTCCCGTCTATTTTTCCTGCTTGTTTTGTGGAGCTGTGTTGCGCCGTTTTGAGGTGCGTTCGCGGAGTTTTGAGCCGCTTGATGTTACACATATAGTCATGAATATGTTATGTTATACATTTAAGAATCCTAAGGGGATTATGATGAATTTTTATTTGATAATATTTGAATTAGATATCGTTCATATACATGTTGGATGTCGTTGATGAGCACAACTCAGTACTATATGGGATAGTGCGTCGACATACCAGATATACACGGTTTATACATGAGGTAACTGTCGTTGATGAGCACAGCTCAGTACTATATGAGATAGTACGTTGACATACCAGAGATACAAAGATTTATATGAGGTGGATATCGTTGATGAGCTCAGTTCATTACTACATGAGGTAGTGTGTCAATATTCCACATGTACAGGCCATTGAGTCAGATTTTAGGAGGCTTGATCTAGCCGTCTGTCCTGCACTAGGGTGCGATGAGGCTCGTGAGCTGTATTTCTAGGATGCCTATTTGGTAGTCCGTCCCGCACTCATGTTATGCACTGAGATCGCGATGAGACTAATGAGCCGTGTACAGAGTTCAGGATACCTACATGGTAGTACGTTGCACTGATATAATTACTTGATAACCTAAGTATAGCAGATGTCGATTATGAATACGATCTATCATTGAACTATATGACTGAGATACGATACTTTTGAAAGTATATAAAATTACGTGTTGGTATTTAATTCTATTTCTCCAGTGATAGTGGAAGATATTATAAATACGATGTGTTGATATCTTATTTCTTTTACTGTCTTCTTTACTTCTTAGTTGGGATCAATGATTAGAAATTCACAACTTGAGACATATGGTATATATATGAGGGTTTCCTTGTTTGGATTATTCCGCTCGACGTACCAGTCTCATGTTATGGATTTCTAATTATTGGTTTTATTAGATTGTCTTTTCTTAGTTAGGTATTAATGTTTAGATATCTAAAATTTGAGACTTATGGTATATACATGAGGGTTTTCTTGTTTGGATTATTTCGCTCGACGTACTACGTCTCGTGTTGTAGGTTTTTAAATGTTAATCCTACTTAGATACTAGAAAAATAAATCTAGGTAGACTATGCTTAATAGATAGAGCATTCACTCCATCTAGTAGTCATTCCCTTGGGAGCGGATGGAGGTAATCCTACTGTAGCGCTCTGACGCTCTTGTTGTTATTCTTTTTCTTCTAAATTACTTTTTAGGTAGTCCAGAGTTTCGGAGAGCCGCAGGGTGACGGAGTTCTGGCATAGTCGCAGTCGCGTATTTTTACTTGTAGAGACTCCACTGTAGTTTTGAGTTTTATCCAGATATTAGAGTTTCATATTCATATTGTAAAGGTAGTGTGCCTTAGTACGATTTTTAGTTGATTCATGTAGAGACATTTTCATTATTCAGATATCAGATGTATTATAGTTGAGACTGTTAGACCCTAGAGGGGGGTTGATTAGGGTCTTATGCTAATCTAATCCGATTATATACCAATAAAAATTAATTAACAAGTTATCCTAGCAACTATGAATATGACAATATATGAGCTAGGATAAACAATATGAACAACGAGATATATCCTAACAAAGAGATATAGGCAATGTATGTGCAAGGATATATAAACTAACACAAGGGTAAACAAAAAGAACTAGATAGTGGATGAAATAAATGAGCAATGCACAATTAGCGATATAAGATAAATGCAAAAGCAAATGCGCCAATGACAAACTCAAACACACTCAAATGATCACGGAGTTCGGACCTTCCGTCCTACGTCTCCGCTCCCCACTCCCGGGGAGAAATCCACTATCACAACCGGGTTTTCTACGCTCACCCGAATAACGTTTACACCTCACAGTGTCGGTTTTTAACACTCACCAAACAACGTTCACTCCTCACACTCGGTTTTCTAGTTCACCGAAAACTTCACTACACACTCGGTTTTCTAGCTCACCGAAAACCTTACACCACTCACAATGTAACAAATATAAATTTGTTCTCTACAATAGATGAGAACACAATGAAGCACAACTCAATGTTACAATCTCTCACAACCCTAATATACTATGTATGCAAATACAATAAGCTCAAGTGGGTGTGTGTAACAATGAGATAATATAATCAAATCTAAACTCAATATAAAAACTAGCTTTAAAGAATGATAATCAAATAACTAAGCAAATGTAAAGCTAGATAGAGTTTAGAAAACTTCTCCAATAGATGACAAGATGGAGAGATGGAGATTGGAGCCCAAACAAGAAGATGATCTCCTCCACTTGTGAAAACAATCTTCAAACCAAACAAACACTAAAACACACTTAAACCCTTGTTTAAAACTCTTTAAACTTGTTTAAAACATTTCTTGAGTACATGAAAACTGAGATCAAAGAGGGTTTTTATAGCCTCCGAGCTCTCGGTCGACCGCACCGGTCGACCGACAAACTCTCTGCTGCCCACTATCGACTGAACATATGAGCGGTCGACCGGTGCGGTCGACCGAAATCTGATATTACAGTAAAACAGATTTTAAAGCTGATTTTTGAGACTTTGGAAAATTGTTAAAAATAACAAATGAAGTCCAAAAATAATAAAACTTTGGGAAATGTATATAAACATGTAAATGAACATGTTACAAAAAGAATTTTCCAAATTACATTTTTCATTTGTGAAAAATCATCATTTTACAAAATAGTTTAAAACACGAAAATGTAAACATGTGAATTTTGACATTTAGGCTAAACCATGTTTTGAAACTTTGCACAATGATTATATAGACTTAATAAAATATGTATATGATTATTGTTAAGTCCAAAAACTAAGAATACAGAATTTTCACAAAATTGCATATTCTATACAATGATTTTAAAAACACAATAGTAAATATGAAATATATGATTTCATATTTAAAAACATGAAAACTCAAAAACTATGTATGTATATATATAACTATATATGCATAGAAACCAAAACTTATGTATATATATATATATATATATATATACGAAGAAACCAATAAATGTGTGTGTATAGATAATTGAGCTTAGAGTACTTAACACACTCCAAAGCATAAAAACTCAAAACCATGCATGTATATATATAACATATATATACGAAGAAACCAATAAATGTGTGTGTATATGATATTGAGCTTAGAGTATTAAACACACATAATATAAACCTATACTAAATATACCCAAGCTTGATGAAGGTCTTCAATGAGCATGACTTGGTAAACTTTACGGAAGAAGCTTGTAATTTGGATCTTGAACTTGAATTGTACGATGTTTCACTCCACAATTCCGCCAACCTCCATTTGATATGATCGTTATGACGCAATCCATCCAACCTCTAACTACGTTGTTTGTCTATAATAAATAAGAAAACACAAATACTAGACAAACAACATTAGTGGTAAATTATTTGTTAAACATCATCAAAACAAGAAGGCCAACAATCTCCCCCTTTTTGATGATGACAAACAATTTACAAAAAGAAATATATGCATGAAGGAAATGAATATATAATTTATAATTCACATGCATATAAACAAGAAAGAATATACTCATAATATTTCTCCCCCTTTGACAACATCAAAAAAGGGGACAAAAGAATTAAGAGAGCGAAAGCTCCCCCTATCAATAAGCATAGGTGAGTATAAAACATAGAATAGGGAATAGCTCCTCCTATCAAAATGCCATATAAAATATATGCAACAAAGATGAAGGCATACATATGTGAGAAAGCATAGATTAAAAAATGTGAAATATAACTCACATACAAAAAGACAATGAGAACACATATAAATATATCAATATGAAAAATAGTGTCTCGAAATATAACTCACATACAAAAAGACAATGAGAACACATATAAATATATCAATATGAAAAATAGTGTCTCATATCAAAGAACATAAAAACCATGTGTAAAGGTAGATTTATGAAATCAAAAGAAAAGAAACATGAGAATCATGCAAAAAGTTTTCAAATAAAAACAAATCAACAAAAAAAATCATAAATCAAAGTTTAAATCCAAAAACGTAAGACCAAATCATCATTGACTCAAAAAATCATGAGAGGCAACCATATCTAGCTCTTGAGCTAGTAATAACCCATATAAACATTTAAGCATCCGGTAAACATGATTTGGGAATAAACACTAAATAAACCCGGAGGGTATATAACTACAAACCTCTCATTTAAAATCAGAACTAATAATCATGAAAACAAAAGATTTTAAAACATAATTTTCAAAACCAAGAAAAAGTAAAAGTACTAAAATTCTTGGTTTAAAAATCATTTTGGCATCCAAGAATTCTTGGTGCCGGATTGGTTAGGGACATGACCCCTATCATTCAAGCTCAAAGCCCTAGGGTTATGAACCCTCTTGGGCACATGTGGTGCACGGGGTCGGTCATAGTAATAATCACTCAAATGACCCTTCCGATATGTAGAATGGAAAGGAAGCATTTGCTTATGTTGACCATTAAAAGGTGCACGTGGAACATTTGCAAACAAAGGTAAATTATTTAAAGCTTTTTGCAAATGTGAAACATTATCAAAATAAAACTTTCCTAAGTGACCAAATCTACCACAAACATTACATTTATAAACATGTGGTCTACTAGAAACATTTGGCAAATGAGATTTATTTTTCAAATCAAAACAATATTTGGCCAAATGACCAAAACGACCACAAATATCATATTTAAACACATGAGCATGCTTATGATGAACATGATGAGTATGTGCATGTGTATGTGATGAAGAAGCTACATGAGATGCACAAGGAGCATTAGCATTCTTATGTTTGTGTGCATCATAGCAAAATTTTAATAAATAACCTTTTCGGCCGCAATTAGAGCATTTGTAAACTTTGCTATATATGTGTGCATAATGAGTGGATGATGACTTAGACTTGGCACACATATCCATAAGCCTCTTATGATTATTAATGCATATTTTCAAAGTTAAATCTAAAGATGAAATGCATTTATTCATAAGATTCAAATCTTTATTTTTAGACACATATGCATTTTTAGAAGTAGAACATAAATAGTCATTTATAAAGGAAGCAGTATCATTTTGTATGTTCTCTACTTCTAACATGGCATTATTTTTGTCATGAGTCAAGTTAGCAATATCCAATTTCAAATTTTTATTTTCCAAATTTAACATATCATTGTTTTCTTGAAGAGCAATACTTTCTTGATAAATGATATCAAATTTGGAAGCTAACTTCTCATGATCAGATTTTAAATCTTCATGCTTGCTTTTTAAATCAATAAAATCTTTATGTAATTTCTTGTAGGCATGCAATAATCTTTCACTAGCACAAGCAAGTTCATCATTAGGTAAATCATTAATAGATTCGAACTCGCAAACCTCACTAGGGCTATCGCCTAGTGCTCGTGTGCATGAAGCTCCTTTTGAACTTAAAGCGGGATCCTCCAAAGCTTGTCAGATTGCCTCCAAGTCCCTTTGATGTGCTTCAATAAGTTTTCATAAGGTGTAAGCACTATCAAAATGAACAAACTTGTTAGACAAACATGAATCAAATTCATTATGTAAGAATTCCAACAAGATCTTGTTCATAATAAATAATCTTTTATCATTTTTATTCCACTTGGATTTCTCTAATGTGGGCATAATATAAGCACAATCAATGACTTCCCATAAATTAATATTTTTAGATTGAACAAATATTTTAAATCTAAAACACCATTGAGCATAAGGGAACATTGAATTTAGGAGCAATACTAGAATCATAGCCTAAACAAGATGCATCATTCATATCCATAATTTGTAAAAATATGCAAGCAAGATAAAAATACAATCAAAACAAGATTAGCATAAAAGGATAACTTGGATCTTTAACTCAAGGCGATTAGACATTAAATCAAAGAGCACCAAGCACTGATACCAATTGTTAGACCCTAGAGGGGGTGATTAGGGTCTTATGCTAATCTAATCCGATTATATGCCAATTAAAATTAATTAACAAGTTATCCTAGCAAGTATGAATATGACAATATATGAGCTAGGATAAACAATATGAACAACGAGATATATCCTAACAAAGAGATATAGACAATGTATGTGCAAGGATATATAAACTAACACAAGGGTAAACAAAAAGAACTAGATAGTGGATGAAATAAATGAGCAATGCACAATTGGCGATATAAGATAAATGCAAAAGCAAATGGGCTAATGACAAACTCAAACACACTCAAATGATCACGGAGTTCGGACCTTCCGTCCTACGTCTCCGCTCCCCACTCCCGGGGAGAAATCCACTATCACAACCGGGTTTTCTACGCTCACCCGAATAACGTTTATACCTCACAGTGTCGGTTTTTAACGCTCACCGAAAAACGTTCACTCCTCATACTCGGTTTTCTAGTTCACCAAAAACTTCACAACACACTCGGTTTCTAGCTCACCGAAAACCTTATAACACTCACAATGTAACAAATATAAATTTGTTCTCTATAATAGATGATCTCACCACCCAACTATACTATGTATGAAAGATACAATAAGCTCAATGTGGGTGTGTGTAACAGTGAGTAAATAAAAACTTAACTCAATAAGAACTAGCAATAAGATTGATATGAAATACAATAGTAGAAATGCTAGGAAATAGAGTTAAGGAAACTTCTCTAAAAACACAAAGAGAGGATGATGAAATGTTGAAGATGAACTCTTCAATAGTTGATGTAAACTCCTCTTTGTAACAGCAAACCCAAAACAAACTTAAACCAAAACTAAACAAGCTTAAACCCTTGTTTAAAAACTTCTTAGCTACCTTGAAAGAGAACAGCAATGGGGTATTTATACCCATTCAAAATCTCAGCCAAAAACCCAAACCAAACGACAAAAACAGCCCCAGCAACGGTAACAAAAATAGCCATTGGAAACAGAATTGACAGAGCGGTAGTCGACCGGAAATTCTCACAGTCGACCGCGATCCAGGTTCCAAACGGAGAAAACGCACATAGACTTATTCGGTCGACCGGTGCGGTCGACCGATGGAAATTTCGAGCTCTCGGTCGACCACACCGGTCGACCGACAAACGAACATATGAGCGGTCGACCGGTGCGGTCGACCGAAATCTGATACTACAGTAAAACAGGTTTTAAAGCTGATTTTTGAGACTTTGAAAAATTGTTAAAAATAACAAATGAAGTCCAAAAATAATAAAACTTTGGGAAATGTATATAAACATGTAAATAAACATGTTACAAAAAGAATTTTCCAAATTACATTTCTCATTTGTGAAAAATCATCATTTTACAAAATAGTTTAAAACACAAAAATATAAACATGTGAATTTTGATATTTTGGCTAAACCATATTTTGAAACTTTGCACAATGATTATATAGACTTAATAAAATATGTATATGATTATTGTTAAGTCCAAAAACTAAGAATACAGAATTTTCACAAAATTGCATATTCTATGCAATGATTTCAAAAATACAATAGTAAATATGAAATATATGATTTCATATTTAAAATTGCATATTCTATGCAATGATTTCAAAAATACAATAGTAAATATGAAATATATGATTTCATATTTAAAAACAAGAAAACTAAAAAACTATGTATGTATATATATAACTATATATGCATAGAAACCAAAACTTATGTATATATATATATATATATATATACGAAGAAACCAATAAATGTGTGTGTATATGATATTGAGCTTAGAGTATTAAACACACATAATATAAACCTATACTAAATATACCCAAGCTTGATGAAGGTCTTCAAAGAGCATGACTTGGTAAACTTTGCGGAAGAAGCTTGTAATTTGGATCTTGAACTTGAATTGTACGATGCTTCACTCCACAATTCCGCCAACCTCCATTTGATATGATCGTTATGGCACAATCCATCCAACCTCTAACTACGTTGTTTGTCTATAATAAATAAGAAAGCACAAATACTAGACAAACAACATTAGTGGTAAATTGTTTGTTAAACATCATCAAAACAAGAATGCCAATAGAGACATGATTCTTTTCATTTATGAGATATCTCTTCTATATCATGTCTATTATATTTATTCCCTTTATTTTACCTGTTTGTACATGCACTTCTATTTGGTTCTACTAGGTGTCCGCGCACAGCTCAAGACAGAGAGAAGATGATGAATGACGTTATTTGAGTCTAGGAGGATTATCTGATGCCGATAAGTACATGAACCGGGATGGTGAACCAACTGTGTCTTGTGCGCTCACCAGCCACCTCCAATTGGCCTTCTCGCGCTCGTCGGTCAACACATGCACGTCAATCAGTTCGTGCGCGTCGGTCAACACGCGTGCGTCATCCAGTTCATGCGCGTCAATCAACATGCGTACGTCAACCAATGTGCGTTCGACGGTCAGTCCCGCAACGAGGTGTACAAGTCAACAAGTCGACCAAATACATGAAATGACAAAAAAAGAACAACTCCTGGAAGGAAAAGCACCAAAAAGAGAAAGAATTCGGCAGAAGCGACGGACCTGCGCCAGCGCGGAATAGAACAGACCGACCTACGCCAGCGCGGAATAGAACAGACCGACCCGCGCAAGCACGGGTCGGATCTGTCTGACCCGCGCAAGTGCCGGTCGGATTTGTCCGTCGCGCAGTCTGGGGCCCAATACGCGTTTTGACGGTTTTAAAGTGGTTTTTTGCAGGATTTATCTGTTCCAGGGGTTCCTAACTAACTTGATATCATCCCCAAACGTGATTAGGCTGTTGTTAACTGAAAATAGAGCTAAATCACTTGTTCTCATCCAAATAACCGCACCCGAGTCCTATAAATATCAGCCCAAGGCCTCCATTTTATAAGGCGGGTTATTATTCAAGAGGGTGTGGTGCTGCCGGATTGAGGAGTCAAAGGAGCAAGAGTTTCAGCGAGTGTTAGCGAGATCTCGGCGAACTCCAGCATAAAGAAGGAGCTATTCGAAGGATCTGAAGCCTGATTCTACCGTTCCTTAAGATTAGGCTTGGTCTTAATCTTGAGAAGAGCTACTGATTTCACTTGGTCGATTTCGGCGCTTTAATCAAACACTTCCTCGGTGAAGGCGAAGTTCTACCGAATTTTCCATCAACCGGATCCAGATCTAAGGTGGTCCACGGATATTGACATTCCCGGCACAGGCAAAGATCCCGCATAAGCAGAAGTCCGATAAACGATCTCCCTACGTTTGTTTTGACGAGAGTTATAATTTTTGTTTTTATTATGTAAAAGTCTTATAAAAAGACTATCTTTTTGTTTTCATTGTAACGACTGAAGTTGTAATGAATACCGTAATGAATACAGCAATTTCGACACAAACAAACTGGCGACCACAGTGGGAGCCAACAGATTCGTCGCCGGAGCTGTCGTGTTGTAACCTCTGATCTGCATCCCGGTTGAAGAAGTGGTCGAATACGAGTTCGACCAACTAAAGTTCGAGGAGTATCTGTCGTTCTCCTCCTCCAGATCCTCCGCCCCTTTGCAAGCGCAGGAAGATCAACGCCCTCGTTGCTACGGTGACTGCACCTTGCAACGCCCCTCCGACCTCCAATGAAGTCGGAGTTACAGATCTGAACTCCTCCTCAATCAAGGAGTTGAATACTGAAGGCATGCCTACTTTATCGAAAAGAGCTCACCAAAGGCAGTGCCAACACCTCGCGCTTTAGCTTGCTAAGGCTTTGGAGCCGATAGACAGGATCCGTTACGAAGCATATCTGAAATTCAAGGAGCATCGAGCACCCCAACAGCGAGCAGATGTCTTCTCTTCCAAACCAACAACAAGTGAATGGATCCAAATCAAAAGGATACGTTCAACACTTGAGGAGCGAATTTAGAAGCGCCGCACGCTACTTGCCCACACACAAATTCTTAGGCAAGAGGCCGAGAGATTACAGCAAGAAGAAGTGAAAAAGAAGCACAAAGACTGCACAGAGTATGGAGGCCAAAGTCCAAGACCGCGGCAGAAAGTTTGAAAAACCGGGCACCAAATCCGACCCGCCAGTCCATCGCGGTCCTCAAACCGACCGCCCAGTCTGCAGGTCACTCAAATTCGACCCGCCAAAACGTGGGTCACTCAAATCCGACCCGCGGAAACACGGTTCGCCAGATCCAACCCTCCAGCCTGCAGGTCACCCAGATCCGACCCTCCAGCATGCAGGTCACCCAAATTCGACCCTCCAAGCCGCGGGTCACCCAAATCCGACCCCCCGACCCACGGGTCACCTAAGTCCGACCCGCGCCAGAGTCAAGATATAAGATGTCTTGCACCTGTTTCTTTAATTCCATCGAGTTCTGCACCTCTGGTTGAGATCTGCGATAGTGTGGATTTGTCCCATTTTAAAATAACGATCAAAGATCACCTTGGCCCTTCACACGATGATCGAGGCAAAGCTCCGGTCAAAGAGCGCTTAGGCCCATCGAATGGATCTCAAGTAGTTTTTCAGGCTAGAGGTCGTAGTCGTCCTCCTAAGCAGTGGAGGAGAACACATGACGGGAAAACCCCTATAAATGACCGCATTAGATTACGTGTCGAAGTCTAGGAGCCTGTTGAAGGCCGACGTTCGCAAAAACGTAGCCTCAGACATGTGATTCCTAAATGTTGACCCTATAGTTTTGATGATGATTTGACAAACAATTTATTACTAATAAGTTTTCTAGTGTTTTGTGTTTATGTTCTTTTTTTTCAGGTATTTCATCACGCGTTAATCAAGCGTTAAAGATTCAAGTTCATTTGCGTGGATTTACCTAGTTATATGTTTAGTTTACTTACATATATAGTATGATTAAATCTAAGCTCAATATATATACACTTAACACGATTTTTGACATTTTCTATCTTATAGATAATTTTTCATTAAACATTGTTAAAATATCTTTATCTCATGTTTACAGCTCTTTCATACTTCACTATATACATATATTATATGCACAAGATATATGTATATTTACAAGTCCTATATAAAAGTTCACTTTCATAAAATTACAGGTTTTCTAAGCATTCTTCAAAAACAGTTAGTTTTCACAAACTAAAATTGATTTTCCAGAAATTCTTTTTCAAACATGTTTATTTTATCATTTAGAAACTTTCCCCAAAGTTTCATTATTTTTGAACTTGATTTGATATTTTTTCTGGATTTTCAAACTAGCCCCAAAACCTGAATTTTTACATATAGACAAATGAGCCTAACGGCTAAATTTTTTAAAATGGATTTTTTGGTCTTTTACTCTTTTCTAGCTGTTGTATTGGGGTGTTATATAAACCCCATTACTGTTCTTCTTCTTAAGATTGAAGAAATCCAAGTTTGCTATTTAACAAGTTGTTAATCTCGTTTAAGAGCTGTTTAAGAGTTGGTTTCGTTAATCAGTTTTCAAGAGAAGTTTTCTACAACAAGAAGATGCCTTCAAATCTTATTGAGATCACCATTTCCTCAACTCTTCTTGTTCATTGAGAAGTTTTCTAAACTCTTTCCTATATAGCTTATTATTTCACTTTCATTTGATTAAGCTATATTCATTGAGTTATATTTATTGAGTTTCATTCACTATTATCACACACACTTATTGAGCTTGATATTCTCATATTATATATTGTGGGTCGTAGTGTGGGATTTAGTGAGTGTGAGCTTCACTCAGTTCTCATTTGTTATTTGAGAACAAATTCTTGTATTGAACATTTATTTGTGAGATTCACTTGTAACACACTTGTACACCGAGAGAAGTGTGAGGAGAGAGAGATGGGGTCAAATCCAATAGGAGTGGCGTCGATTGACGAACCTAGGGAGAGGTTGTAATCGAGCACTTGAGGAGGAGGACACGGGCTAGGTTCCTATACTTAGTGTGTGAAGTGTGATTGTTGAGTGATTGTGTAGTGTGAGAGTTTTCGGTGAACTTGTAAACCGAGTGTGTAGAAGTTCCGGCTTCCAAACCGGATTGTGATAGTGGATATCTCCTCGAGGTGAGGAGCGGGGACGTAGGTCGTGGGGACCGAACCTCGTGAACATATCGTGTGTTTGTGTTTTGCTTGTCTCATATTTTATTTGTGCATATTCTTATTGTAATTGGTATTAGATTAGCGTAAGACCCTAATCACCCCCCCTCTAGGGTCTAACAATTGGTATCAGAGCTTGGTGCTCTTTGATTTAAGGACTAACCGCCTTGAGTTAAAGATCCAAGTTATTGCATTTGTGCTAATCTAATTTTAATTATATTGTGCTTCTTGCATTTCATCTATATGGATATGTATGATTCATCTTGTTTAGGATATGCTATAAATATTGCTTCTCGTTTGGATATTTTCCCCTATGCTCAATGGCGTATTAGATTCAAACTTTTTGTTCAATCTAATCAATTTGATTTGTGGGAAATTATTGAGGATGACTATGTTGTTCCCATCTTGGAAAAATCCAAATGGTGTGATAATGATAAAAGATTGTTTAACATGAACAAACTTTTGTTAGAATATTTGATTAGTGCCTTTCACTCATCGTTTTCTAACAAATTTGCTAATTTTGATAGTGCTCACGCTTTATGGAAATTTATTGAAGCACATGAAGGGAAATTGGAGGCTATTCAACAAGCATTGGAAAATCTTGCTTTGAGTCCTAAGGAAGCCTCATCCCCATGTACATTACCACTAGGTGATAACCCTAGTGAGGTATGCGATAACGATGATATTATTACTTTTGATGAACTTGCTCTTGAGTTTGAAAAATTACACAATTGCTATATTGATGTAAAGAGCAAGTATGTTAATTTAAAATCCATTCATGAAACACTAGCTACTAAGTTCAATTTTATTGCAAATGAAAATATAATTATTAAAGAATGCAATGAAAATTTAAAAACTGAAAATGCTAGTTTGCTTCATGAAAAACGTGATGCTATGTTAGATGTAGATAAGTTAAAATCTATGATGAGTAATCTTGTTTATCCTACTTCTAGTAGCAATACTTGTATGCACAATGATGAGTTGAATCAAATGAGAAAAAGAATATCTACCTTAGATTCAACACTAAATGCTTGTATTGATAATAATAAAAAGCTTATGGACTTGTGCAAAGTCCCATGTTAATTCTTCTAAGGAACCTATTCACTATGCACATATGTATGACAAAATTCACAAATGTTCTATTTGCGGTCTTAAAGGCCATTTAGCTCAATTTTGTCATAATGCACCAAAAATTGACAAACCTATTCATGATTGTGCATCTCATCAAGCTTCTTCATCACATACACATGTACACACACATAGTGTAAATCATAAACATGCTCATGTGTATAAATGTGATTATTGTTGTCGTTTTGGTCATTTGGCCATGTTTTGTTTCGATTTGAAAAGAAATTCTCGTTTGCAAAATAATTACAAAGGAAAATCTATTTTTGCAAATGAACCACGTGCATTCTATTTCGGTCAACGTAAACCATTCAAACCTCTACATTGCACAAATTGCAATCGTATGGGTCACGTTTACAATTTTTGTTTTGATCGTGTTGGTGCACAAAACACGCCCAAACGGGTTCATAACCCTAGGGCATTGGATTTAAATGATAGGGGTCATGTCCCAAGTTCTAGTGGTACCAAAATGATTTGGGTACCAAAAAGACTTATATAGTATTTTTTAATGATTTGTTTTGTTTTTTTTTTTTTTTGAATAATTTCTTTTTGGCTTTGAATGAAAAATTATATTCCTAATGTTAAAAATAAATTATTTGTATGTTTTTATAATTAAAAACACTTATATATACCTTATAAAACCTTCAATATTTTATAAAACATATTTCTAAAAGGTCTATATTGTAAAAACTCTCAAAAACAAATTTTCCCTTTACCTGTTTCTTTTACTTTCCCGGGGTCGACCGACCCGGTCGACCGACGATCTTTCTGTAATCGTTCCGGTCGACCGCGTCGGTCGACCGAAATGAAATTGTTTTTAGCATCTGAGAATTTTTATTGGGCTTCGGTTTTGCTTTTGAGGATCCGTTTTAAACCCGAACTCTACATCACCATTAAATCTTCATCTACTCAAATCCCAACCATTGTTCCCTCACTCAAAACACCCGACTCTCCTTCTTCCTCCCATTCTGAGATCGCGACTTAGGGTTTCAGTTTTCGGTCGCCCGTTTTTGATTCAACCACTGTCACTCTCAATTGACTCTCATCAGTTTTTGTGGGTAATTTTCTTCCTTCATTTTTTGATTTCTGAGTTCTTATGTTTACGTTCTCATCTAGGGTTTTAGTTTTAGGGCATTTTGTTAATTTGCTCTAAATTTGTTTCTGTTTACAGGAAATTGAGAAAATTTCTTTTATCTGTTCTAAATCCTAACTCATCATGCCTCCCAAGCCCCTTTTATCCCGAAGCCTAAGTAGGGATAAGTCAGCGTCTAATACACGTTGCCGGGTAGCATATTCCCGTAACAATGGTAAAGTCTACGTATTCGAAGTCGTAGCAGCGAGTCTAAGGGAGTTCATTCCGTTAGCACAACGTTACATGCGGAACGGATTTAGACAATCCGCATGCTAGCCCGACTCAAACGGTAGTCGGTAAAGGCTAATCAAATCCGTTGAAGGCTGGGGGTTAGCCAAAAATCCTAAAGTCAACGCCTGACACGTGTTGCCGGGTAGCCTATTCCCGTAACAAATGGTAAAGCCTATGTATTCGACATCATAGCACAAAGTCTTAGATAATTCACTCTCTTAGCACAACGTCACATGCAGAACGGGTCTAAACAATCTGCATGCTAGCCCGACTCAAACGGTAGTCGGTAAAGGCTTATCAAACCTGTTGATGGCTAAGAATTTGCCAAAAATTCTATAAATGCGAGTCATTGACGCATCAACTTTATGAGTTGGTCTCGTGACTTGGGCATCCAACAACTTCGGGATAATATCCACATATGCAGACGAAACAACTGTAATAGTTGGTCCTGCAGCCCAAATTTGAGACCGCCACGCTCCAATTCCTTAAGAGCTTAAACTGTGTTGATAAAATTAATGTTGTTTACGCCATTTTTGCCAAAATCAAAGTAGATTGGGCAACTATCTTTGTCAATAATATGGCATCAAAGCATACAAAGTTTCTACCTTTTGGCTCCTTTCTTACCCTCATCTTCAAACACTTCAATGTCGACCTTACAAATGAACCCAAGATTGAATCTAAGAGAGATTTCTTTGATAAGGTCTCTCTTTCTAGAATGCAGATGGCCATTGACTCCACTCCTTCATCATCTTCTCACTCCCGTTCTAGAGCCTCCACCTCTTCCACTTCTGATATTTGTGACCGTCTGGATTGCCTTGAGACTCAGTACTCGGGTATTCAGAAGCAAGTCTCATCTATTCAGAAGGATGTTAGGACTATTCTTTCATATCAGCGTCAGTCTCCCATTCCAAGGTCCCGTTACACCGATTGAAGGTTGGGACAATCATATCCAAAGTATTCCAGACTCTTCTCTAAAAGAATGAGGCTAAAATACTTTGGAGGGGGTATCTGTAGGCATATAAAACTGCTTATAGGTCCCTTAACACAGCTCGGCACGGTGATTCGACAAACCAACGAACCATCAGGCGATATATCCAAGCATGATTGTTAGACCACAACACCGAAGCCAAGTGACACGCGATGAAGCAGATTAACGAGGCGACGAGGTTAACGAATCGCACACAAACAACGGATCGCGTGCCCAATCAAGCTAACGGGTCGATGAATCAACGAGTCATCCAACCACAGAGTATCCCTTCTAATTCTGATTCTGATTCTGGTGAGGATTCTGCTGATGGATCAGGCTCTTCTGATTCTGGTGGTGATGATGATGGTGGTGATGATGTTGGTGATGGTTCTGGTGACGACTGATTTGAGTTCCTTTTATGTGGTGTTTTTATGTGTTTTTGATGTTCTCTTCTGGTTTGTAAAACTTGATAACTCTGTTTTAGTTTGAGTATAATAACTTATGTGTTTTTGATGTTCTCTTCTGGTTTGTAAAACTTGATAACTCTGTTTTAGTTTGAGTATAATAACTCTTATTAGTGTGGATTCATGTGAACTTTTGTAAAACTTGATAACTCTGTTTTAGTTTGAGTATAATAACTCTTATTAGTGTGGATTCATGTGAACTTCTATGTATGGGTTGATATCAAATGCTTATGTGATAACAAATGCTTATGTAGTACCATGTGAACCTATGTTTTTAATGCTTATGTGATTTTTTGAGGCTTATTGTGTTTAGATTATTTCTTTTATGATCAATGCATGGTTAAGACAATAATCATGTTTTATTTATAGAAATTGAATTACTTGTATTATTTATGCATATGTTTGATGAAAAGTTGTTGGTTTAGCTCCTGTATGTATGTTCAATAGATGTCACTTAATCTATTTGACAGGGGGAGCCTTTGACATACAATTCTTTATTTTTTATCTATGCTTATAAGCAGGGGGGGCATTGCTCCTATTTTTCATTTTTCCCTTTTTGATGTTGTCAAAGGGGGAGAAAATACCACATATAGCTTACAAATTTGATTCTTTTATATATATATATGGTCTTGTTATGATTTACTCTTGTTTTGGCTTATATGTGGATTATCAGTATATATTTCATATTCATGTATAAATTGTTTCCTCCGGATCAAAACTTGGTTTTTGATCCCGAGAAGAGTATCAATTTCGCTTGGTCGATTTCGATTACTTAGGACTATTATTTCCTTGGTGAAATAATCCCCTCGGTTGTTATTTCCTTCGTGAAATAACACCCGTCATATCGTGTAGATCTGACCGGATCAAGATCGCGCGGTGGAATAACACCCGTCATATCGTGTAGATCTGACCGGATCAAGATCGCGCGGTGGTCCACGGATTAACCCCGACGCAGGCCGCAAAACAGGATCTTGCGATTTGTTCCAGAAAAGGAAAGTTGTAATCTTTTTTCTTTGTTTGATTTTGTTAAGATTCAAGTTCATTTGCGTGGATTTACCTAGGTATATGTTTAGTTTACTTACATATATAGTATGATTAAATCTAAGCTCAATATATATACACTTAACACGATTTTTGATGTTTTCTATCTTATAGATAATTTTTCATTAAACATTGTTAAAATATCTTTATCTCATGTTTACAGCTCTTCTTTTGTAACCGATAAACTGTTGCTCAAGAAAACAATGACTTCAACAAAAACAATTTTCCCCGCGAACACTTCCTGGTCCGTGTCGCGAAATAGATGTACTGCTCGTCAAAGAAATAAACAAAATCCTCCCATGAAAGCGTCATCCACTGCTCCGGGGTGAACTGAAGCCTATACCATCTCCCGGCATCACCCTTCAGGCTAAAAGCTGATAAATTCTGCTTCTGGACTGAATCCACATTAAGCAAGTCAAGGATATTCCCCACATCTTTCTTCCACTTGTGGGCTACTAGTGAATTTGATGATCCCTGGAATTTCGGTGCCCTCATTTTCTGGTACCTCTCGACTAGACGAAGCCAAGCCTCCTGCCCTATGGCTCTACCTATAACTGGTTGCGTGATCCCTGGTGTAACCTCTAGAGACTCATCCGCGATAGGAATTGCTGGAATCACAGGTGGTGGAACTACAGGTGGTGGTGTGACTGGCAAAATCTAGCTCGACATTTGCTCCTTAAGCGCTGCTAGCCTTGCTACTATCAGTGCTATGAGGTCTATAAGATACTGAGTCTGTTGTGGCTCGGGTGAAGCCTGTTGCTACTCGGGTGGAGCCTGCTATTGCTCAGGTGGGGCCTACTGCTGCTTCCGTAGAGCCTGGTGTGGGTCGAGCTCCGACTCGTCCTGCTCCTCTCTCTGAGTACGAGATGCTCTCTGTCCACATCTTCATCCGGCCATCTATATATTGAAAAGACACAGTAATGAGACCCCTGGCAATAGCATATATATCACATAGAAATAATCAAATAGTATCATAAGTCATTCATGCAATTACTTTATAGTCAAAGTAAACTAGTTATCGTATGAAAAAAAATTACAATTTTCGAGATAAACATATATATCGTCCTCACTCAATTTAGGAATTCCTAACGGACTCTATACATGAATACTAGGAAACTCTATTCTAGCTCCACAACTAGACATAGGATGATCCTAAGGATGCTAGAACCAGAGTTCTGATACTAACTGTGATCCCCATGTTTTCACACATGGCTGCAGTCTAAGGTGAACCAGAGATGTCAAACCTACCATATACCCACACTGTACAATATCATGTTTCACCAATCACAGTAATATCTTCTAGTGGAATAAAAAATAAAGTGCAGGTATAATACAGCAAAAAGAAGGAAATAAATACAATAGACATGATGTCGAAAGATAAATCTCATAAGTGAACTCATGTCTCGACTGAAAAATCTGAAATACATCTAATGACTAAAAGTGTCTCAACATGAATCAAATAAAAATTGTACTAAGGATCACAACCTTTACAATAAAAAAATAAACTCTAATATTTCAACATGAAAGTCAACTACAGTGGAGTCTCAACTACTATATCCGAGTGATGGTGACTATGTTAGAAGTCCATCAACCTGCGGCTCTCAGAAGCTCTGAACCGCCTGAAAAAGAAATTTAAAACAAAAAGAAAACAACAACAAGAGCGTCAGAATACTAAAGCAAGATTAGCTCCATCCGCCCCCAGGGGAAGGACTGCTAGATGTAGTGGAGGCTCTATCTATTAAGCATAGTTTACCTACATCATTTTCCCTATGTCTAATGGTATTAATACGTAGGAATCTACAACACGGGACGTAGTACATCGAGCAAAATAATCCAAACAAGAAGACCCTCATGTATATACCATATGTCTCAAACTGTAGATATCTAAATATTAATCCCGAACTATGGAAAGAATCATCACTAGAAAATAAAACACAATAATGAACATCAACATATAAGTCTCATGTACTCACAAGAGTAAGGCATCTCAGTCATATATATATTCAACAGTGTGACATAAACACTTTTGGCATCTACCAAAAATCAGGCTATCAAGTAATTGTCTCATTTGCAACTCTTTGCAAGATCATGACCTCATCGCATTATCATGCACAACGGACTACCCTGTAGGTATCCTAAAACAATGTCACGCCTCATTACTCTCATTGCGATCTTAGTACGTAACATGAATGCGGGACAACCTACCTTATAGGTATCCAAAAAGACAGCTCACAAGCCTCATCGCACCCTCATGCCGACGGACTGCTTGACAAAGCATCCAAACCCGACTCAATGGCCTGTACAAATGGAATATCCACGCACTACCCTACGTAGTACTGAACTGTGCTCATCAACGATATCCATCCCATGTATGAACTGTATAAATCTGGTATATCGACACACTATCTCATATAGTACTGAGCTGGGCTCATTAACGATATCCGACATGTGTGTAAACTACTCCGACTCAAGTGTAATCACTTAACACTTGTCAAATCCCCTTTGGGATACTCATGTGTGTACTACGACATTATTCATGTATATTCATGTCTATACGTATACTCTCGTACGACTCGAACCCTGTGATTGTATCTTAAAAACAACGCAACAATATGCTCAGGAAAAGTCCTAGTAGTCGACTACTAACCTTAGTAGTCGACTACACTAAGTCCGTCCAAACTCTGTAATGGTAATGTCAAACTTAGTAGTCGACTAGTAAGTATATTACTCGACTATACTGTATTAATTCTATTTTTGTAAACCTAAATTGGACATGAGTAGTCAACTACTAAGCGTAGTTGACTATCCAATAAAAACGTGCATTCTTTCATGCATGAACATGTATATATCAATCACCCAAAACTTATCATGAGATTTAAATACAAAAAAAACATGTAATATTCATCAAATTTCAAGAACCATCCTGAACATGAAACAATTTTATTAGTTAGCTCAAATTTCTGTTTAACATACTAATTAACCAAATTCCTCCAAAGCTCTTAATTAAACCACGAAATTATCAACACAATGATGTTAACTACTCATGAACAGGAGTGAAATTTCGTTTATACATGTTCATATGCCTTAGATATCACAAACCTAGGGTTTTAGCATAATTAGCTTACAGGAAATATTAATTAAACAACTAATTAGGGTTTACTCATGAGATAAAGCCATAAATAGTCTAATGTGGAGCACCAACTAGCTACCTATAAATGACGGCAAACTATACTGAGTATCCATCAACCTGCGGCTCTCCGAACCCCTGACTTGCTGCCTAAAAAAGACGGAAACAATGAGTGTCAGAGCACTAGTAAGAACATCTCCACCGCCCCCAGGAGGAGGGGGGTAAAAAACATAAAATACTATATATAACATGCATGCATATGTATACACATATATATATATATATATATATATATATATATATGTATCTATATATATATATATATATATATATATATATGTATCATATAGCTAGTACTAAGAGGAGTTAAGATTTAGAGACCCACAACATGAGATAAGTACGTCAAGAGAATAATCCAAACAAGGAAACCCTTATATATATACCATGTATCTCAAATTGTGAGTCACTAAATATCAACTCTAAATCCTATGAACAAGTAACACAGAAATGCATCATCAATACCTTATCCATGACATGTTATACATGTTAATCACAATATTTCACACTACCCTCAGGTAGGTGGCATGAAAACAAATATACGATCCTCTGAAATCCTTGTCAAAAGTGTGTACTGTTATATATGAATATCACAATGTTGGACTACGTATACAAATAGTACTCACATGATTCCTAGGCATCCTAAAGATGTAGAGTGTAGTCGTCCGTAGTATCATGCGGCTCTCATACTAATGCACTCAGAGTGCTGTCGCCTGCAATATCATGCGGTGCACGTACAAGCGCACTCAACCACCTAAATAAAGATGCATCACGGAGTGTAGTCGCATGTAATCTCCTGCGTTACACGGACTAACACAGTAGTCGCCCGTGTTCTTAGGCGGTGCAAGGACTAATGCACTCAAGCATCCAAAGCCAATATAAACTGAAACAAACGTCACTCCCTATCATAACGAACACATAACATTAGACTACACACTCCCAAAGGCCCGTGCGTGCTCAAACCTAATGCATACACTCCCATGTTCATGCACATGCATCGACGTGCGGCTCGTACTTCGTGTTTGTGACCAAACGTGCGTGGAAGATCAACATATGCAGAACAACACTAGATCAGTCAACTGCTCTTGGGAATCATCGAGTGATGTTCAACCAGTCAACTGATATCCCATCAGTCGACCGAGTGGTGATCGTGCACAATGTGCACAACTAACAAGCCTCGGGCGGTCGACAGATGATATATCGACCGACCATCCCGAGAACATTCCCAAAACTCAGGTCTGTAATCGGTCGATTACTCAGAGGTATTGGCTGAACGACCAGAGAGAAAGATTAAATATCCTGAAGACTGATCGGTCGACTGATCAAAGGGGTCAGTCGAACAACCCGAAAACTAATACAAAAATTGCCATATTTCTAAGGTTAATTAATTTTCTCTAAAACTCGTGGAATTATTAATATGGGGTGTGAAACATGTTTCAAATCTTTCATCTGCTCAAATGGGAACTATGTCAAGCAAGTATTCATCAATAAAAGCATGGATTTGGGATCAAAATTCGTTAAACATCACTAATCAGATTTAATTTGATTAATTAGGGTTGTAATCCTAATCAAATCGTCAATTAGCAAAAACTTAACCATCAAGATCATGACTTTTTGTTGTTTAGTGATTAGATCTAAAGTTCTATTCGCATATTTTAGGGTTTAAACCATTAAAAACAAAAAATCTAAGGGGATGGTTTGGGAAGAGATGAACTTGCCTATAGATGATGTTTTGATCTCTCTAACGCGAGAGGAACTCAATTCTCCTTTACAAAGTTACTGATCTCGCCCTCCTGTAGATCTTTGCTTCACAAAATTTCTCCAAAAAGAACGAACTGAGATTCTAGGGTTTAGAGAGGGGGGTGGCTACTACTCAAAGTGAGAGAGATGAAGGGGGAAGAGATAAATTGGGTATTTTATATATGTTTATATATTAAATATATATGTATATATATATATATAATCGATCTCAAATAGATTACAATTTAATCCAGTCATCCTAGGATAGTCACCAACCATAATAGAACTCATTTATTATCATTTACAAATATATTTTCAAACTTTTGGGGTTTTACATTCACCCTCCATAAATAGAATTTTATCCTCGAAATTCAGCAATTGTTATTAATCATAAGATATGTATCACACATGCAATATTTACACTTAACATATAGAATGTGAATACTCCTACTTAACCTCTAATTAAACAGAACTAGTACGTCGGGTGAAAAATCCAAACAAAAAACCCCCCCCATGTATATACCATATGTTCCGAATGATTACGTGTTAAGTGTTAATACCCACATTCTAGCATGAAGTGTAAATGCGATTATATAGATAAAGTAATTACCAACAATATTATAACTAACAATATACCTACTCGAACAGATGTGGATAGTCACGATGCATATCTTCTTCATGCTCCCAAGAAGCTTCCTCAACTCCCTTCCTGTTCTACCACACTTTAACTAATGGAATTATTTTATTCCGGAGTTTCTTGTCCTCCCTGGGAAGAATTTGGACTGGAGTCTTAACTATAGTCAAATCCGCCTGAATCTCTAAATCTGGCACATCAGACACTCTCTGCTGCTCCTCATTTCGTAAGTGCTTCTTGAGCATCGAGACATAAAAGACATCATGCACACCCAACATCGACGCTGGAAGGTTAGTATGAGACAGCTCCAATACGATTGACAATCCTGAACGGACCGATATATCTCGAGGCAAGCTTTCCCCACCTACCAAACCGTTTGACGCCCTCTATACGTGAGACATTCAACAAGACATAGTCTCCAATCTAAAATTCTAAGGGTCATCATCTATGATCTGCATAGCTCTTCTGTCGGCTCTGAGCTGTAAAAATACTCTCTCAAATAAATGCTACCTTTTTTGTAGTCTGCCTCACTAGATCGGGCCCAAGAAGTAAGCTATCGTTCGGCTCTATCCAACAAATCGGAGATCTACAGGACCTCCCATATAATGCTTCATAAGGAACCATACCTATAGTCGATTGATAACTATTATTGTAGGCAAACTCAATCAATGGTATGTGATCTTGCTAACTACCCTGGAAATTGATTACACATGCCCGAAGTATGTCCTCTAACACTTGGCTGACTCTCTTTGTCTGACCATCTGTCTGCTGATGGAAAACACTGCTATCATCTAACTAACTTCCAAAAGAATTCTGGAAACTCTTCTAGAAATGAGATGTGAATACTGAGCCATGATCTAATACAATCGTCTCTAGAACTCCTTGCAATCGAACAATTTCCCAAATGAAAATCCTTACAAAAGTCTCTACGGTGTAGGTTGTCTTAACTGGCAAGAAGTACGCTGACTTCATTAGTCGATCGAAAATCACCCAGATAGAATCATTTTCTTTGCTAGACCTCAGTAAACCCACAATGAAATCCATCGAAATATCTGCCCACTTTCATTCAGGAATTGGTAAGGGCTGTAGAGTACTAGCTAGCCTCTGATGTTCTGTCTTCCCCTGTTGACAGGTAAAGCATTTAGATACATATTCTGCAACATCCATACGCATGCCGTTCCACCAAAAACACCTCTTCAAATCCATGTACATCTTTGTTGTGCCTGAAACCACAGTGTACCTGGTACGGTGTGCCTTATTGAACAGATCTTTCTTCAACTATGGAATATTGGTCACTACTAACCGACCTTTCATTCGAAGGCCTCCATCTATTTCGATGGTCTAATCTGCCTTGGGCTCTTTAAAGATCTACCCCTTTCGTGTTTGAATCCAAGAGTCCTCCAACTGAGCGTTGATTACTCTATCCATCCACGATGGCAGAACGGCTAACGCTCCCAAAAATGCACTGCCTCCACCAACCTATAGTCTGAAGTCAAACTGACTGAGGGTAAGAAGATCTCGGTACAATGAGCATCTCAAAGTCGTAAGTTTGTGATGATGCTTCCTGTTCAAAGCGTCTGCTATGACGTTAGCCTTCCTCGGATGATACCAAAGTGCGAACTCATAGTCCTTAAAGAACTCGACTCATCGCCTCTGCCTCTAGTTGAGTTCCTTCTGAGAAAAGAGATATCTCAAACTTTGATGATCTGTAAAGATTTCAAACTATACTCCATAAAGATAATTCCTCCATACTTTGAGTGCGAAGACCACCGCCGCCAACTCTAAGTCATGAGTGGATACTTTTTCTGCTCAGGAGTCCTCAACTGCCATGAGATATAAGTAACCACTCTTTGAGTCTGCATCAAAATGCCTCTTAGTCCTGGCAACTATGCATCTGTGTAGACAAAAAAAGTCTTGTCACTACTCGGGGTAATCAACACTGGTGTGGTAGTCAACTTGGCCTTTAGAATTTCAAAGGCATTATGACACTCTGGCCCCCAAAAAAAACAGAACACCCTTATTCGTAAGGCATGTCAGCAGGGTAACAATCTTGGAAAAGTCTTGGATAAATTTCCTATAGTAACCAGCAAGCCCCAAGAAACTACAAATTTCTATGACTGTCTTCGGCAGCTCCCAATCCAGAACCGCCTCAACCTTTATTAGATCAGCTACAATACCCTCCTTGGAAATAACATGACCCAAGAATCTGACTTCTATAAGCCAAAACTCGCATTTGCTAAACATCACATACAACTGGTGCTCTCGTAAAGTATGAATGCCAAACGAAGATGCTGCTCATGCTCAGCCTCTGACCTCGAGTAGATGAGGATGTCATTGATGAAAATAATCATGAACTTATCCAGATACGGATGGAAAATCAGGTTCATCAAATTTATAAATACTGCGGGTGCATTATTTAGCCCAAATGGAATGATAAGAAATTCAAAGGACCCATACCGAGTTCAAAATAAGGTCTTGGGAATATCCATCCCCCGTACACGCAACTGGTGGTAACCAGATTGAAGATCAATCTTTAAGAAAAACTGGGCTTCCAACAACTAGTCGAATAAGTCATCAATCCTCGGCAACGGATACCTATTCTGGATGGTGATCTTATTCAACTCACGATAATAAATACACAAACAAAGGCTGCCATCCTTCTTCTTCACTAAAAGGACCGGTGCTCCTTATGGAGAATGGCTCTGGTGAATAAATCCCTGATCTCTGAGCTCCTCTAACTGAGTCTGTAACTCCCTCATATTGACAGGTACCATACGATAGGGTGCACGGGATATCGGTGATGTGCCCAACTGCAACTCTATACAGAACTCAAGCTCTCTCACTGGAGGTAATTTAGGCATGTCCTGAAAGACATCATGATACTCTGAGACTACTCTAGTCTCACACAAAATGGCACCCTAATCCCGCTGCAACACCTCCTCGATGTATGCTAGAAATGGCTCTACAAACTGGCTCCCCTGTGAGGTTGCTACAACCAACTCAGTCCCATCGGATGCTCACAGACTGATTGTTTTTGCAAAACAGTCGATATTGACATGGTAGAAAGATAACCAATCTATACCAAGAATCATATCGAACTCGGACATGCGCAAGACGATCAAATCAACTATGAACTCAGACTTGTCTAAGCCGACAACACATCTCCTATAGATACTCTCTAATAGGGACACCTCACCTAAAGGAGTAGAAACTGACAAAGGTATGTCTAGGAGATGTGCAACTAGCTGAAGTCTATCTGTAAAACCTTGAAAATTTTGATAATATTATGGAAAAATAATATTAAATGAGTTTTATAATGTTTGAGATTACTTTGGGATGAATGAGTATGTTTGACATCGATTAGAGATTAATTTAAGCTATATATATGTGTGTGTGTCTATATATATGTCTATATATATATATATATATATATATATATATATATGGCCGATCAACTGATCACTTGGCATCAGTCGACCGACAGGAGCTAACCGGTCGATTGATGCCAAGTGATTAGTCGACTGATGGGAAGCCAGAAACCTGTTAGATTTCTATTTTCGGGTCAGGCTGTTTGGGTTCGGATTTATTTGTATATATATAAGTATATTTCATAAAAATCTCTCCTTTTCATCATATTTCTAAACCATAGCAACCACCCTCTCCCCTTAGCAAACCCTAGAATTTATTTTGGTGATTTTGAAGAGCTTTGTGAAGAAAATACCAAGAAGAGGGTGAGATCATTGGTGTTTAGTGAAGGAGAATATGTTTTCTTGCATATTTGGGGATTCCAGCACATTTTAGGGCGAGTTTCATCTCCTCCAAGCCCATCCCCATTTTATTTCTGGTTTTATTTGGATTTATTGGATTTCAAACCTAGTTTAAGTATAAAGATTGCTCTTTTAAACTATAAGATATAAAGATTTGATCTTTTTGTTTTAAAAAATTATGAAGTGACATATCTATTTTGGATTTAAGTTCTGAAATATATCTAACACGAGTTTACGTCAAATTTCTTTGTTTTCATGAGGTTTCCTATAAGTATGAACATGTTAGGGTTATTTGAATCCACTCAAAATAGATAATTTTGTTTTCATGAAGATAAGTGAACCCTAATCATATTTAATAAGTTTAAATATATGTGTTTTTATGTAAATTATTGATTTGAGGAATTATAGATCAAAACCTACACCTGTTGTTCACCTTCACTTCATGCTCAGGTCGGTCGACCGAAACGAAAGAGTCGGTTGATCGGTCCAAGCTGTGTGCATATGCACGTTTGTGCATGATGTCGATCGGTCGACCGATGTCATACTTCGGTTGACCGATATGATGCTGATTGTGTATTTGTGTTTCACTATATTTGTTTGAACAAAACCATGGAGTACGAATTGCACATAAATCCATGCACGTGACCATGAGAGTGTACACATATTTGTGTTGGGCACTGTTTGGGTAGAAAATTGGTTTCTTCATTGAGGTCATTACAACTTCAGTCGTTACAATGAAAATACAAAAAGATAGCCCTTTTATAAGACTTTTACACAATGAAAATACAATTCTCGTCAAATAGCGCAGAGATCGTTTATCAGTCTTCTGCTTGCGTGGGATCTTGGCCTGTGACGGGGACGTTGATATTCGTGGATGTCACGCCCTGCTTCCCAAAATACCCGGGAATCGGAACGTGAACAAGCCCGCGACGTATTAGATCAAGGAGAGTAAATAAAAATAACCATTTCTCCTCAACCTAATACGTTAAGCGTCTGGAAATAAATACAATACGAAGTCACAGGTCCCCGATCACAATCAGTAAGAATATAATAGACAAACTCAGAATAAAGAAATATCATATCACAAATGGGATAACATCCGAGACATAAAAACTCAGAATAAAGAAATATCATATCACAAATGGGATAACATCCGAGACATAAAATGCGGGTCAACATGCCCTTATACAAAACTATCTGAATGAAATACTGGAGAATATAAAAATATACTAAAGAAAAGGAAATAAAAGTGCTACAAAACAAACTAAAGGGAATGACTAAGCTTCGGCTTCTTCTTCTGCTACGTCTGCAAGGCACTCCTGCTGAGAATCTTCTGGCTACTGGTGTTCTCCCAGGTGGACCTGTTCTTCCTCTAAGTCTGACGTACACCAGAGAAAACAAGTGTACGTCAGGGTGCATGGCATACGGCAAGACCCCACAAAAGAAAAGAACGAACGAAAACCCAAGCGGAAAACAATACGATAACCAAAACGACAAAAGAACGTGCAACTGGTAATCCAACAAAATCAACATGCAATCCACTACCAAAACATGATAATCATAAGAATCCGTAAATCAATCGGGTAACAAAATCATGCAACTAGCGATCAGAAATCATCCAAGAAATAGGGTCATACACTAGATGAAATTAATACTTAAAAATCTATAACTCGAGACGTAGTACGTCGAACGAAATAATCCAAACAAGGAAACCCTCATGTATATACCATATGTCTCGAATTGTAAATAAACAAATATTAATCCCGATCTATGTACGAAGAGAAACACAACTAGCCTACATCTCTCAAGAAATCATACCTAGCCAAGAAACAAGGTCATGTAACTAGCCATCTTATAACAGGTCACTGGTCATATCTCACACAGAGTCAACGCTCGTGTCATCGGATACTGACTGTTCACAAATCCCCTACGTGCATCCAATACCGCTACACGAATCGGTCAGAGGACTACACGCAATCCGATTTCGGCCTGGTCTGAACTCAAGCAGAACTCGGGTGACTACCCAAATTCACTGACTAAAGTGACTACACGAATTCACTTTAGCCCAACAAACCAACCCCAGTGACTACACGAATTCACTGGCGCGAGCCTGGAAGATACATCAATAGCCTTATCCGATTACATGAACATGGACTTCCCCATCCCAATTCTCTTGTATTTTCTAAGTCAACCATAAACCTCATTGAAACTCGGATTCACCACCTAAACTCAGTCAACACACTCACACATGCCGCTAAGTCTACTCATAACGCACGAGGCCACTAAATCATAACTATCAACGGTTCTTCATCGCAACAAGACATAATAAATCATGTGCAATAATATCATGCCATATCAGATAATCAAGATTAAGAATTTGAATCATAAAATTGTTCTAAAATAATATTCTGAAATAATAAATTTATTTACTTCAAAATAATTTCTTTTACAATTTAAATTCTTTTAATTTAATTTCAAAATAATCCCTTTTTCCAAAATAAGTTATTTTCTTATTATAATAATTCTAAAAATAATCTTTTAAAAGAATAAATTCATATATTCAAAAATAATCGTTTTATAAGATAAATCCTCATTAATTCAAAATAGTCTATTTTCCCAAATAATTTTTTTTTAAAAATATTTATCATTCTAAAATGATTTCTTCCACAAGATAATTTCTAAAAATTATTATAATTATTCTAAAATGATTCTTTTTCCAAGATAATTCCTTTAAATTATTACAATTTTCCTAAAATGATTTTGTTTCAAATAAATTCTTTTTAATTATTATAATTATCCGAAAATGATTCTGCTGCCGAAATAAATTTTTTTAATTTATCGTAATTATTCTGAAAATACTATTTATTATATTATGATGATTTATCTAATATTATTCATCAAACAATCTCACGCAGATAATTATTAACTGATCTAAAATTATAGATAATTCATAATAAATATAAAATTCAGATCTGAGCAAGTGGGATCTTGCCTTGGGTATATCGTGGACTGTAGTAGGGACTGTCGGGTTGGTTGCACAGCGTTACGACGGGTTTCGCGAAAACGACGGCTAAAATCACAATTAGAGTGTTAATGCGACGTGCGATATTCAAACGAGTATAACGAGGTGTAGATAAGGAGCCCAAGTGAAAGGAATATATCGTGTGATAGACAACACGAAGGGCTACGCACCGACGAAGGAATCGACGGGAACGGAGGTCAGAGTTGGCAGAAAAACGCGCGCGAAGTCGGTTCCGAACTGCAGTTTTCTACAGTGGACCTCACTGATTCGGGCTCGTCAGCGGCAGTGGCCAAAGCAGCGGCCGCGGGGGTGGTCAGGCGGCGGACCTGAGG
>NC_033796.1:41461169-41481299 GCF_001876935.1 Asparagus officinalis | reverse complement strand
TAAAACTGAATAATTTAACTCAAAATACCAGATCCGACTCAGTTGTAAACCAAATAATTGAAAAAAATGGGGCATCATTCAAGATCGAACCATGAACTTCTTGTCTCAGAATTAAAACCTTCTGATTCAATACTAATGGAAAACATTGAAGCATGAGAGCGAAATCAAAATGCAAGCCCCCAAAAGGATCTTTCAATTCATTGACATAGAACTTATCAACAAGAACAAACAAGGGGAAAAGCATGCGAAGCAAATGCTAATAATAATAATACACTTCTCTCCCCCATCAACAAGAACAAGAAAAAACATAAGCTCTAGTACCATAAAAATGGAAGTGCCGAAAGCCATCTATATCTAAATTTGTTTCGCCTTCCAGCAACTTCTATAGGAGGTGTACCCAGTTCAAGCGGCAGCAACTGTTTTACCACTGCCAGAGGCTTTAGACCTGGCTTTTGGTTTGGAAGCATTGGATTTCCTCAACATCTGCACGCATTTCTCCTTCAAAGCATCCATCTTTATCTGCTTCTCACGGCACTCCAAGCTGCAGAAGGCTGCATCTCCCCTGAGATAAAGAGGAGAATGATACTAAAGTTATGATCTTTAAGTACCGACACGGGAAAAAAAACCCGATTATAGCATTATTAGCAACAAGGATATACTAGAAAGAAACAATATTTGACCTTTTAAGTTTTTTTTTGACATAATACCCTGCATTATAGGAGCATATATCAGTTTCACATTTCACATGACTTAAAAGGATCAATCCATCATCTATTTTACAAAAAGAAGAATGAGGTAATGTGGGAAGAAGGGTAACTTCATCATTAAGGTGACCAAACGGGTAAAATGGAAAAATAAAAATAATAATTAATAATAAATTAAAAAAACATAAAGCAATATGAATCATCATTGAATCCCAAGGAAAAGCGGAATAACGATGAAGGAGATACATTTTAAGATTTCAACTGAAAATTCAAAGAAAGCCAGAAGAGATTGAGCTCATACAATAGAAGCAACCCTTCAGCCACTTGTCAAACCTAAATGAAGAAGGAACATACATGTAAATTCCAAGGTCCAAATTCATGTGACACAAAATGATAGTTGTCATGTCGAACACAGCTGCCCATCTGTGACTGACATACAAAATTGTAAACCTCTCTTTCACCCTAAAACATCTAGAAGATGAAGCATGTTACACCTCATGTAACAAAAGTTAATTGCCTATAGACCAGTTTACAATTCCCCTGCAATTGACAGCCCAATGCATATAATTGCATCAGTTAAATACACACGTTAAAAAAATCACAAATATGTACCCATGTGCATGTTTCTACTTTTTGGAGGTTTTCCATGATCAAAACCCCACATCCCTACAGCCATAATACACTAAAAGGTTTTCAGATGCAGTATCTTGCCCATGACAAAAACAAAAAGTTAAATAGATAAAAGAAAATATGACTAAGGTTTTCAGAGGCGGTATCCAAGGTTTCTAGATATTTGCAAAATCTAGATGGAGGAGGGGGCAATATGGAGTCCAAGATGAACAAGATGAAGTATTATAAACTGAAAAGAGGATTTGAAGGAGAAAAATCATCAACAAGACTAGTATTCTTGATAGTTGATACCAAGAGTAAGGTAAAGAATAATACAGAAGAAAACGGATTAAGCTTTACACTTTTACGAATCTTATATATCCAAATCTGAAAAGTGGAAGTTCATTGGAAGCAAACACAAGGTATTCTACAAACTTAAACAGGTTACAAGGTTAAATCATCTGACAGACAAACAAAAAAATAAATTACTAAAGACCAGAAAACAGAGTTCATACACCAAATAAAATCAAAGGAAAATTATCAAAATGTACAAACTGAAGAAAACAATCGAAATTTCAGTTTAGGATCTAAAAAGTCAAGCAAGGAGTCTGAGCTCAACAGTTATGAGCCAAATTATGAGATTTCTAATGATTATGGAAGGTGTTGAATAAGAAGAGGACGGTCATTTCTGAATTACAAGCTACAAGCCAAGGATCAAATGAAAAGAAAATAAATACAAATGCATAAAGCTGCTGCCCTCACTTGTTACCCTGCAAGTTTGGAAAAAATTACCAAAATAAATGGGGAATGATTTGATTCAAGAGACAAATATCAAAATAATTTCGAACAATATATTTAGAAGCCCATCATTTTCAAACCTTGAATTTCATTGATAACTCAACCATTATAACAAATTTTCCGTCTTCCACTTCTTTTGGAGGGAGGTTTTGGGTTTTATTTTTTGTTTTATTTTTTGTTTTTTTTTTGTTTTTTTTTTGTGTTACTGTAAAGATTACATATTGAGAAAAGCAACTGTTCAAGAAAAAAGAATAGATAAAAAAATGCAGATGCACATAATACAGTTAAGATAATCGAAAAGTTTATTAGTTAGCAATGGTCATGGATTCACAAAGAGAAGAAAAGTTCCTAAATTTTAGCATTAAATTAGAAATAAGTGAACATATAAATAAAGGTATAAATATGTAGAGTGGTTTCGAATGCTTTCTAAATTAGATAATCCCCTTATTCTAAAAAATGGACAAATTTTTAAAACAGTCCTGTTTGGACTTTTATTTTCAAATAAAGACCTATTTCGAACTTAATTTTAAAAACCGATCTGGTTTCAGCCCTGACGCTGAAACCAGGTCGGTTTTTAAAAATATTTTTTCGAAACTTCACGGGAGTTGAACTCCCGTGAAGTTTTAAATAGGCTGCTAAACTTCACGGGAGTTCAACTCCCGTGAAGTTTCGGAAAAATATTTTCAAAAACCGACCTGGTTTCAGCGCCAGGGCTGAAACCATGTCGGTTTTTTAAAATAAGTTCGAAATAGGTCTTTTTTTGAGAATAAAAGTCCTAACAGGACTGTTTGAAAATTTATCCTCTAAAAAATACATGATAACCGCAAAAATGAGGTTCTCAACGATTCTAGGCCTTCAATGCAAGCTAAACCATGTTGATGACTAGATCTTAACCCCCCCCCCCCCCCCCCCCCCCCCCCCCCCCCCCCCCCCCCCCCCTCCTTATACGACTCAACGACGGCAATAAGTTAGTGATCATGACCAAATTTTACCCAATCAGCTTGTTAGCCAAACAATTGGAGAATATATGTTCTAAAGGATCATACCATAATCATAAAATGCATGGATTCATCTGCACCTAACCTCAATGTTCTAATAGACAGGAACCCAAATTCGAAAAAGACAAAAACCATAACATGTAGCAGAATCAAACATACAGCTAAACACTAAAAAGAAAATATAGTAATGATATCAACTAACAAGAACAATTTGCACAAAAATTATTCGATCAAAGTTTTACCATCATTTAACCTAACCATTAGAAGGATGCATCCAGTCCGCAGCTTTTTCAAATTAAAAAAAATGTTCCAGCCGAAATAATACCTTAACATTTCTCTTTTTATCAAATCGCATAAACAACCTTCAAATCAATCCAAATCGCATAGTTTTACCTGTAAATGAACGTATCGATCCCAGGTCCAAGATTCCGCTTACAAATCCCGCAAGCCCTAAGGAACTCCGCCGCCTCCAGCGCCGCCGGAGGGAGGATCACTGCGCCCGCCGCCTGACGCTCTAGCGGTTTGGATCTGCAGCGTTGTTGAGATCCGATGCGATGATGGCGGAGGCGAAGGCGCGTTTACGCTGCGTGGTCCGCTTCATCGCGGCGCGCCGCTGCCTCTTTCCCAGCGTCATCGCTCCTTTCCCCTTTTTGGTTTGGGCGGAGCGTGACGGGATTCGAGGGGGGGAAGAGACGAGAGAGAGAGAGAGAATTTCGAGAGGAGAAGAAACGGGAGAGGAGGTGGAGAGAGAATGGTGATGATTGATGCGACAGAGGAGGACGAGGTGGGAGAATAGAATCTGGATCGTTGCAATTTGGCCCCAAAGTGACGAAAATACCCCCTCTCTGTGTTCAGAAAAAGACATTAGATGACGAGTATTTTTGTCATCCAGAGACCAAATTGCAAACAGGGTTTAAGAGATATATGCTCAATTTCTAAGATTCGAGAGACTAATATAATATTAGGAGAAATTTTTAAAATCAAACATTTTGAGAATTTAATCAGTAAAAACGATATTCTTCCTTAAAAATTAGTAAAATCGATAGTTTTATGTTTTTAGCCCTCGAGGGTAGAAAACGATCGAATTTATTGAAGTTTTTTTTTAATTACACGTGACTACTAGTCCCGTGTAATTAGGATCTGCTAATCCATCATTAGCCATGCTAAGGAAATAGAAAATAGACGGGACTACTAGTCCTGTATAATTTGGCCGTTTAATTAAGGTTTTAAATTACATGGGACTAGTAGTTCCGTGTATCGCAAAAATTGTATTTCAGCAAAATCGACCGTTCTCTCACGACGAGCGGTCGATTTTTCTATTTTTTCCCTAATTGGATCGTTTTTGCTGATTAAATTCTCAAAATGGTTGATTTCAAAAATTTGTCCTATAAAATTACTAAAAATACGAGGGAAAAAATTTAATCGGCCCTATTAATAAAGGGTTTTCCTGATGTTCATGTGTCAATGTTGCACATTTCATATTCTGAGTTAGTCCCCTAATGCTTATAAATATTTTCAAAATAATCCCTTCCCTTAGCCATTGAAATTCTACGCTGTCTTTAATATTTTTGGCTGCAATTAATACCCTATTATAACTTTATACATTTAGACCTTCACTTGATGTTAGAAGAAAAATCCCCCTTTTCTCAAAAATTGGGGGGAGAAAAACAATCCCCCTTTTCTCAAAAAAGTATTGGGAGAGTAATTTGATAATTAGTCCTTCCTGGTTAACCATTAATCTAATCTGATTCATAATTTGGATGGTAAATGTAAGAGACAGAGTAGTTGGGGACAAACTTCAAAATGTGAAGATTTAGAGGGCTAGTTTGAAAATTGAAAGATATGCAGGACTAATGTTAAAGATTTGGAAGGCTAAGATCAAAAAATTCCCAATAATAAGGTTATTTTGCATAGTCCCTTAAATTTTAATAATTTGAAGTTAGCCCTTGATATAGTTGAAATTGATATTAGGTCCCTCAAGTCTTATATGTTGCTATTTGATTGGAGAAATTAATTCGAAGCAACTTATAAGTATGGACTTCCTAATAGCGATTTGAATGATCTAAGCGACTAAGTTTGTAACAACTTAAAAGAGTTAAGGGACATAATAGCAATTTCAAAATATTAAGATGCAAGGGGCTAACATCTAAATAGTAAGATTTAAGGGGCTAATATGAGGATTGCCCTATAAATTTCACATAAGCCCCATGTTTGGTCGGTTATAAGGTAACACGAAAATTATTGAAAATTTCATACAAAATCAAAAAGTTGCTTAGGAAGGGGGTTATCTGACAATTTTTTTGGTGTTATGTCATATATTTAAAAGTTGTGTCACATGATTTGAGGAATCAACCATACACTTTTCGGGCACTCCTGAAATTTACTAAGGATCATTTTCCCAAAACTTACACGAGATTTTATGGATTTTTCGTAATAAACACCTTGGAACGATTGAAGGCAAATTTGTGAAAAAAAAAAAATACATACATACATACATGCTAGGTTTTATGCACGTACAATACACGTGATTAAATACCATGATTTAGTATATTTGATTTATTTTCTTACTAAAATTTATTTCTCTGTTCTATTTTGATGGTTTTTGCTCGTATATCTAAACTTTAATATTATGATTATTTATTTTCTTTAATGTTCGTTTAAATGAACTACACCCAATTTAAAATTTCATGTTGATAATTGAATTGATAGGAAATAAATATAATTCGAAGCCAATTTGAATTATCATATTATTTGGGCCGATATGGAATTAAGCTTGACCTAAGAAAGTTTAGTACTGTAAAAGTTAAAAATACTTCAAAAAAAGTAGTGTTATAAAAGAAAGATGAATAATTAAAGCTAATAAGACGAGATGATTGGTTAAAGTGGGATAGAAAAACACAAAAGAGAATATAGTGTTTGTTCCTAATCCTTTATAGACTTTAAAAAATCATACATTAAAGATTAATGCTAACTCTAACATACTTTTATATGATGAAAGCATCCACATAAGCATATAAATATACTAAAAAAAAGTTCATGAAAATCTCTTCTAAAGATTCCTAATCTACTCAAAAAATAAACTATTCATTTCTAGCACACTTTTATATGATGAAAGCTTCCACATAAGCATATACAAATACTAATTTTTTTATGAAAATCTCTTCTGAAGTTTCCTAATCTACTCAAAAAAATTTAGAAAACAATATTTTTCATTCCTTCTGTTTTATTTTTTTTATTGAGCCGACATTAATCCGTCTACACATTTATTATTTTTTATAAAATTAGACAGCTTTTAGATGCTGAACAGAAGTAGTAAACCTTAAATTGGAAATTAAATTTATACATCTTAATGAAAGAATATCAAATAACTATTCCTTTCTTTGCTAAGATTTAAAAATTTAGTCCTTTTTTATGATTTAAAATTTTTAAGGGCATGATTTTGCAAATTTTAAAACTTAAAGATTTTTTTTATTTTAAATTTTACGTTGGATGGTTATAATTTTTATGTTTCACGTATTGGTGGTAATTTTTTGAATGTTAGGAAATTTCTTACAACTATAAAATTTTAAGAGGTTATATAAGTTTTGATATTTTATGATTTTTTATGATTTTTAACTTAACTTTGAGGTTATTTTTATAAATTTTAAAATTTCAGGTGTTTGATGGTAAACTCTTGAATTCATCTTTATTGTTTGTAAATTTTGAAATTCTAGAATATCAGGGTGCTTTTTTATTATTTGAAATTTTGAGGTGTTTCTATAATTTTTGAAACATTGAGGGTATTAATTGTAAATTTTAAATTCTTTGGAGGATGTTGTTAATTTTTAGATTTCATGTTTGTTGTTCTAAGTTTTAAAATATCAGGATGTTTTGTATAATTTTAAACTTTTGAGGGTATTTTGTGTTATTTTTTAAAACTTTTAGGTTTTTTTTGTAATATTTCATATAGTATAGTATGTTAGTTCTTTACCTTAACAAATTAATATAATGGAGTTGTTTCATATGTTTATTAATCTTATTTTTTTCATTGTTGAAATATAGGTAGCTCACATGGGATTAGAATATGATATAATTATGATTAGGATAGATTAAGATTTAAGTGAAACATTCAAAATAGTGAAGGATAATATTGACCATGGAAAGCTTTTTCCTAACTCGTACTTTTACGCCCTATCAAAAGATATAGTATATAAGACCCTTAGTAGTTTATATTGGTTTTTGTAAATTGCATTCCAAGCTGTTAAATGGAAATCAGAAAGAGGAGCGTATATATGTCAAATGAAAACTCATATACATTATTAGGGAAGAAGAAAATCCCAAGTTTAGAAACATAATGAGCTGACATGCCTAGCTCGGTAGCTAACCAGCAATACCTTAGAGTATAAAAAACATGAAGAAACATGAAGGTAGAAACAAAAATATTGTTCACATCTTAGAAACAAAATCAGAGCTTCACCTTCTGCTCGTGCTATCCCTTCTTGAAGAAATAAGATTTGCAACTCCCTTTTCCTTGATGACGTTCTTTAGCTTATCTGTCTACCTTTTATTTGAATTCCATGTCCAGATGGTGAGAAAGTGAGCCATATTAAATGCCATATTTTCAGCCTCAGTGGTCTCCCCACAAAAAAGTCAAGTTATTGCGTGCTCTCCAGATACACCATCATATTACAGGAAAAACACAACACCATAATTTTCGAGCCTTCAATTCCATAGAGTTATCATAGCGCACAGTAAAAAGATGATTTGTTTTATGTGGTAAAATAATCGAGCTAAACTTTGGCGGTGTTGATGTTTAGTGATCACACAGTCAATATGTATCCATGTTTAGATGAGGTCGAAGAGATTGATGAGGGGCCGCTTTCTTCCCTGACTTTATGCCTGGTTCTTTGAATTAGGATGGTTAAATAATCTGCACATGTAGAAACACGTAAGGGGATGGGGATTGATTCCCCCGTGGTTCCTCCAACGATCAAGTCAGTTAATTAACTTGAGTGGGGAAGGTCAAGAACTGTGAAAGTTCTTCAATATGGGCAATAATATGATTCGCAAATATGAGGGTTCTAGTTTTCTAGAATCATAATTCTAAAAAAGATCAGATTAGATTACCCAAAAAAAGATCTCGATCCCTCCCAAGTTAGAATAGTACATCTATTTATAGTGAGGGTGCAATGGTAGATTGGTCATTTCGGCCGAGCACAGTAGGGTGGTAGCGGAGCATGAGCTGACGGCTGCATCGACACTTACTTTACATGTGTCAGCTGATGACTGGAGGGAAGATCACTTCAACATAAGCTGAGAAGTGATTGGAGGTATGGCGGTGCTGACATGGTCCGATGAGTCATGAATACTATTGGGGCTAGAGGCATGATGATGCCTGCCATGCATTAACTGCGATGTGGACACTGTCAGTGAGAGGGGCTCGAGGCGAAAGTTGAATTTTTAACTTCGCCGAGAAGTAACGCCTTTCGAGTCGTCATGGGGGAGACGTCGAGTAGATGGTCAAGTTGGGCTCTTGACGAGTCGTCTTCGACTATAGGATCGACTAACACCACCTTTCGAGTTGACATGAGGGAATGTTGACTCGTCGAGTCGATTAGGTTGAGATCCTCACTGGGCTGGGCCACCAATCTTGATTGGGGCACTGTATGTAGTAGTACACGTGTCCATTGCTTGACAAAGGGTTGTATTTTCTTGAATGGGAACACCATAACAGACGGGAAAAAACCCACCACACTTGTTTAGCAAAGTAGCATTGCAGAAAAGATGGTTGTGTATGATTCATGTTCTTGCTCATAGGTAAAATAGAAAGGATCACCTGTACTATTTTTTAAGACAAATTGTCCTTAGTCTGAAGTTTAACAAATGAAAGAAGCTAGAAGAACATTTTCAATTTGCTAAGAAGATTTTTTTTCCAAATGATACCATTCTATGAACTGGTCTGGCCTCAGTATATAAGGACGGAATAAAGGGATTTATTGAGAACATCCCCCGAACTATCAAAAGGTCACATAACCCGGTTATGGACTTGAGTAGGCTCGAGGGTCAAGACAAAAAAAAGGCAAAAATATCAAATTGATATATTTTATTTACCCATAGTGACAGTTTGGTATATATATTTTTTCAGTGACATATTACTATATTATTTTTTCTCCGACGACATATTGGCATAATATTTTTTTCTCCGGCGACAAAGGAGCCTCAAATTTGGCCGGACCTAAATTTTTGGCAAAATTTCTCACGTGACGTCTCAATTGATGCGAATGTGGCTAAACACAACAACTTTAATTTCATCTTTAGTGAAGGAATCCTCAAGGAATACTAGAGATGTTAGAGGGGAGGGGTAAAGATATTGCCAATCAAGCTAAAAAGCAAAGGGTTGTTGAGATCAAAATAAAGATGAGAAGAAATCAAAGAAGACTACTTGCTTCTCTTTCTTTGTAGAGATTAAGGCATCATTGTCAAAGAGATGGGGATACAATTCCTCTTCTATGAGCCGACATTGCCTTATGGAGAAAAGCAGTGTTTAAATCCCCTTCCTTTAATCATTGCACTTTAGACCTTTGCTTCTAATTAACTTCTTCATTTTTGGAGTTGGCAAAAAAAGAATCCTTGAGTGAAGCTCTAGATGCCATCTCATAGTTTGAAACGGTTCTTGATTCTTCTATTAAAGAGAAAGATTCAAGCTTCATAAGAATGAATCTTTTTGGAGCTATTCCAAAAAATTAAACATATGCTTTTTTCACCACTTAATTATTCTCTTCAAGAACTTGAGCTTGAGAATAAGTTTGTAGAACAAGGGATCCACGATAGGTGAAATGTGACTAATAGTTATGGATAAAAAAAATTGAAGGAATGATGAGAGGGATAGATTTTCTCAAAATGAAAGGGCGTATTGATTGAAGGCAGTTTGTATCAATAATGATATGAGTATGGTTTGAGCAAACTAAAGGGAATGAGAACTGAATAATAAAAGGAAATTATGACTCAAAATCCGTAGAAATAAAGAACCTGTCTAGCCTGGCTAAGATAAGGGAAGATCTTATGTTAGACCACGTGTTTTGTCCTGTTAAGTAGGAGATCAATAAGGAACATGGAGTCAATGAGATCTTAAAGAGCTTCATGTCCCTTAAAGAGTCTGATCTACCACTTCTCTCGTTGGCATTAAGAGTGATTAAAATTCCTAAAGATAGACCAATGCAATGAAAAGATACTCCTAATCCTCTGGAGATCCTACCAACATACAACATTTTCCGCCCTTTCTATAGGAGCATAAACAACGGTAATAAGAAATTTCTAGTAATGTTGTCTATTGAGGAAAACAACAGAAATAGAGAAAATCCATGTGTAAGAGTCTAGATAATCAAACAAAATATTATTCCATCCCAATAGCACACCTCCACTAGAATCTATCACATATAATTTAAGCCAAGACAAAATCCTATGTCCATCAACACTCTTTAAGAGGGCATGGTCTAATAGAATTAGGCTTAGATTCTTGGATACCTAGGATGTCCACTCCTGGGAAAAGAATACCATCTCTAACCATTCTATGCTTGACAAGGCCATTAAGACCTCTAACATTCCATGAACTCATCTTCATCAAGAAGTAGTAAAGACCACACCATTAAGGAGAGGATCCAAAGGGAGAAGCTAAGTAGCATTCCCAGCTCTCTCAAACTCAATAGATTTAAGCTGCGCAATCCCCTCTTGGGGAACTGGGTCCTTGAGACAGTGCTAAAAAGAAATATTAACAAGCTCACTAAACATGCTAGGTGTTTAGTGAGATTACAATAAAAAGAGTATAACGAAATAAAGGAAAAATTGATCATATTTCCTGGAGTTTTTTTTGTGTGCCAATGGAGCATCGATCTTGTACTCTGTTGACGGTCCGACTAAGACAATGAGTCTTTCACTTGTTGATGGTTTCTGATCTCTTAGATGATAGCACAATTTTCTCTAGATGAACGGATGCCAAATAAAACCAAAAGTCAAGCTCATGCGTATGCTCTGCCTCTGAAATGAATAATTTCTTCTCCTCTTATAGATAGATTAAGTGAGCATTAATTTTGGAGATAGCTAGTGAGGGAATGATTCTCCTTGAAAATAGCTCACAAAATTTTCAACTAGCGAAATTCGCCTAATAGCTTCGTGGCGAAGTTCGCTGGACGAGTTTGAGCGAAATTCACTGAACGTGGGTGGGTCATCTTCTTTAGATTGTGGGTGACATGGCCTTTCTGTTTTCAGTGAGTTTTCTTTGTGTAATTTCAACTTCTATTCATCCTTATTTTTCAGTTCTTATTAAACATGCATAGTAGTATAGAATGATTTTATGTTATCGTGTTACATATTTACTTTTACGTATGAAGAATGATCAGACGGAGGAAGCACTGAGTTGAATAATGTGTGAGTATATTTTAATATGCTTTTTTTGCTTTGTTGAAATGCTGTTATCTTCCTTTCATATTTGTTCCCAGTCTTATTACATAAGCTTATTACATACTAAACAATATAGAATTTGTGGTGTACCATTGCCATATTCTTATTTGAATATTCTTGACAAGTCCTAAATATTAAAAAGCTTACACAGTACCCACTCTTAAAGTTGCTATACACCTGAAGATATGAAATAAGAAAGAACTCATATACAAATTGTGAAAACGGCGAAGGAATTGTGAAAAACGTGAAGAATAACTCAAAACAGGCTCCACCACACCCTGGTGTGGTGTCTGCCATGGGTGTGGTAGAGTCTGTCCTGCACCACACCCCATGACTGTTAAGTCGACTTATGGCAAGTCGACTTAACAGTCTGTTAAGTCGACTTATGAAGTGTTCTCCAGTTGTTGATTTTCTCTCTGTCAAGTCGACTTGTGCACACTGATAAGTCGACTTATAGCGGGTTTTTTGCATACGCAGGTTTCCTATTTGCAGTCTGATTGGGGTTTTGTTTTGATATAAATAGGGAAACGATTTGTGAGGGTTTTTTATCAGAGATTGAGGAATCTTTTGAGCATTGTGAGAGGGAGATATTGTGAGCAAGGTGAGATCTTTGGTTGAGGGTTAGTTTGAGAGAATTTGTGTGATTGTAACCCTTTGTACTCTCCTTGATTTAGTGAAATCTCCCCATCCTCTCCCCGTGGACGTAGGCAAATTGCCGAACCACGTATATCTCTGTGTTTGGATTGATTTGGCTTTATTGGTTGGATTTGTGCAAGAGTTTGTCTTTCTTCTACTCGTGATCACAGGTTCGTTGTGAGTTCGTGCAAGGCTTCCGCAAAGGCGCGCGACAAGTGGTATCAGAGCTCAGATTCAGATCTAGGGTTTTGGATTAGGTGGAGGAAGATTCAGTTTGAAGCTTGGTTCTTGGAGTTCTAGGCTTTGGTGGAGTTAGGGTTTGAAGTTGCCGTTGAAGATCTCGCTTTCCTCGTGTGGTTAGGAGTTCTATTTGGAATCCAATCTAGGGTTCAGTTGGGTAATTTCTTATTCTTTCAAAGTTTGGATCTTTCTCTACAATTTGGAAGTTGTGATTATGGGTGAAGTAATTGGTGAAAGCAGCAAGATGACAGGCACAGTTCAAGTGGGTTTTCAGAACACTAAGATTAGTGTTGTGAAATATGACGGCAAGATCAATTTTGGTTTGTGGATGAGCGACGTACAGGATGCGCTCAATGCTCAAAATCTGGAGGAGACCATCATGGTCGATGTGAGGCCACCTAAATATGAAGAGGCGATATGGGAAAAGATGAATCGAAATGCTTGCGGGGTGATCAGGTCCTGTTTGGAACAGGAGCTGAAATACGATGTGATTGGGGTGACGTCTGCGATGAAGATGTGGGAAATTCTCAACAATAAGTACCTTACGAAGAGTGTTGAGAACCGGTTGCACTTGCTGCGAAGGTTATTCAGATTCCAGATGTCCAGAGGTACCTCGCTTGCGGCTCATGTGAACAACTACACTAAGTTGTTGTCGGACTTGGCGAACGTGGATGAGAAGATCACAGATGAGTACAAGGCTATTATTCTTTTGGGCTCCTTACCGGATGAGGAGTATGATACCTTCGTGCTTACGTTGCTGAACGGGAGATCTTCTATCACTTATAGTGAAGTGACTAACGCATTGACGAACTATGATTTGAGGAGGAAGGATAAGGAGACTTCCCGCGCTAGTACTTCAGGAGAGGCCTTGTCGGCGAGAGGTAGAAGCTCATATCAGAAAGGTGGAAACAGAGGGAGGTCAAAGTCAAGAGGTCGTCACCAGCTTGGAAAGAATCAATGTGCATTCTGCAAGGAGCAGGGACATTGGAAAAGAGATTGCCCGAAAGTCAAAGAAAAGGAGAATAGCAAGAATAAGGGCCCGAAGGCCAATGAGGTGAATGTTGCGAAAGGCGATGATTCCGATGATTCGAGCTTTTCTCTTTTGATTACTCCGGAGGTGAACCATTTGGATGCATCGGAGTGGATGCTTGATTCTGGCGCTACTTATCATGTGACTCCTAGGCGAGATTGGTTCTCATCATTTGAGAGACTCGATGGGGGTGTTGTGGTCATGGGAAATGATCAATCCTGTGGCGTTCGTGGGATAGGTACTGTGAGGATTCGGATGCACGATGGAGTAGTCCGTGAGCTGAAGGAGGTGAGATTCGTTCCTCAACTTAAGAAGAATCTTATCTCAGTGGGGGCTTTGGAGGCGAAGGGATTCAGGGTGACCTTTGAGGATGCTGTAGCAAAGGTTACTAAGGGATCTTTGGTGGTGATGAAGGGAGTCCGAAATCATAATTTATATTATCTGAAGGGGAGCACCGAGATTGGCCAGGTTGCTTCGGCGATTTCAGAGGCGGACATGAGCAGACTTTGGCACTACAGGCTAGGGCATACAGGTGAAAAGTCACTGCAGGCATTGTGCAAGCAGGGGCTTTTGAAGGGAGCCAAGAGTGGTAAAGTAGAATTCTGTGAGCACTGTGTACTTGGCAAGAAGACGAAGGTGAAGTTCGGGACGGCCATTCATAGGACGAGGGGCATCTTGGACTACGTGCACACAGATGTTTGGGGTCCCACTAAGACGGCATCACTTGGTGGTCGACATTGGTTCGTCACGTTCGTTGATGACTATTCTAGGCGATGTTGGGTGTACACCATGAAGCATAAGAGTGAAGTCCTAGATTTGTTTGTGGAGTGGAAGAAGAGATTGGAACTGCAGACTGGGAGAAAGATCAAGACGTTGCGATCCGACAACGGCGGCGAGTATACCTCAGACCCCTTTCTGCAGCTATGTCGAGACGAGGGCATAGAGAGGCACTTCACAGTTAGTCATACACCGCAGCAGAATGGGGTGGCGGAGAGATTGAATCGGTCTTTGCTGGAGAAGATTCGATGTTTATTGGCGCATAGTGGTTTGGAGAAGATCTTTTGGGCTGAGGCACTTTCTTATGCGAGCCACCTCATTAACAGGCTGCCTTCATCTGCGATTGAGGGGAAGACCCCTATGGAGATGTGGTCGGGAGAGACAGCACATGACTATGACCAGCTTAAGGTATTTGGTTGCCCTGCATATTATCATGTTAGAACTGATAAGTTGGAACCTCGAGCTAGGAAGGCCATATTTGTAGGATTCAAGCGTGGTGTCAAGGGATACAAGCTTTGGGATCCAGTTGATAAGAAGATTGTGCTGAGTAGGGACGTCACATTCGATGAGGCTTCTATCTTGAAGCTTCCCAGCTCTCATCAGGTGGAGAGCAACCCGACAGAGGAGATTTCGCAGGTGGTGGAGATTGATGCAGCTCCACAGAGTCCAGATAGTGCAGTATCCATGAGAGTGCCGACTGAGGTGACGCCAGGCGAGCACGACGGTGATGCGGAGGATACGGGTACTCATGAGCAGGATCAGGGACCGACGGCTCAGGTTCAGGATTCTATTGCGGCACGGAGACAGAGGAGAGACATACGGGTGCCAGCACGGTATGCCGACACAGTTGCATATGCACTTCCGGTGGAGAGTATCGATGAGATGGTGCCTACTACATTCAGAGAGGCCGAGCAGAGTTCGGAGGCTGATTCGTGGCAGGTGGCTATGCAGGAGGAGATGGAGTCTCTTCACAAGAACGATACATGGGAGCTTGTAGAGCTTCCAAAGGGGCGGAAGGCGATTGGGTGCAAGTGGGTGTACACGAAGAAGGAGGGCATTGAGGGCACTCCAGTGAGGTTCAAGGCTAGGTTGGTTGCGAAGGGCTATGCACAGGAGGAAGGTATTGATTACAATGAGGTTTTCTCTCCGGTGGTGAAGCATTCGTCGATTCGGATTTTGCTAGCTTTGGTGGCACAGTATGGATTGGAGTTAGATCAGTTGGATGTGAAGACAGCATTTCTTCATGGTGATCTTGATGAAGAAATATATATGACTCAGCCATTGGGATTCCGAGCTGCAGGGAAAGATAAGTTGGTTTGCAGGCTAAAGAAATCGCTATACGGTTTGAAGCAGTCTCCTCGACAGTGGTATAGGCGATTTGATGGTTTTATGCTTGGTCATTCGTACACTCGGAGCCAGTTTGATCCTTGCGTGTATTTTCGCAAGTTGAGAGGAGGTGCGTACATTTATTTGTTGCTTTATGTCGATGACATGTTGGTTGCTTCTAGTTCCAGGTCAGCTATAGATGAGTTGAAAGTTCAGCTTTCGAATGAGTTTGAGATGAAGGACTTGGGCGAGGCGAAGCGCATTTTAGGGATGGAGATCGGCAGAGATAAGAAGAAGGGCAGGATTTGTTTGACACAGGTGGCTTATTTGAAGAAGGTTCTACAGCGATTCCATGTTAGCATGGATACGAAGCCAGTTTGTGTACCGTTGGGAGCCCATTTGAAGCTTTCAGCTGGCCTTTCACCGAAGTCAGTTGAAGACCGTGAGTTGATGACGAAGACTCCATATGCGAGCGCAGTTGGGAGCTTGATGTACGCGATGGTATGTACGAGGCCGGATTTGTCACAGGCGGTGAGCATGGTGTCGAGATACATGCACGATCCAGGAGTGGGTCATTGGGACGCCGTGAGATGGATTTTGAGGTACATTAGAGGTACGCTCAATGTTGGTTTGGTTTATGAGCGGGACACTACAGGTGGGCAGCTATGCATTGGCTATGTTGATTCGGATTATGCCGGGGATTTGGATAAGCGCCGGTCTACTACGGGGTATGTGTTCACTTTGACCCGTGCGCCGGTGTGTTGGAGATGCACCTTACAGTCGACGGTGGCTTTGTCTACGACGGAGGCAGAGTATATGGCAGTTACGGAGGCTGTGAAGGAGGCTATTTGGCTTCGAGGACTTTTGGAAGAACTTGGTATATCGCAGCGATCCGTCACTATTCATTGCGATAGCATGAGTGCTATATATTTGGCGAAGAATCAGGTTTTTCATGCGAGGACGAAGCACATTGACGTTCGTTATCACTTCGTTCGGGATGTTCTTGAAGATGGCGATGTGGAAATTGTGAAAGTCCACACGAAGGATAATCCGGCAGATATGCTCACTAAGGTGGTTCCGAGCAACAAGTTTGATCATTGTCGAAACTTGTTGCACATTCGTAATTGTTGAGGCCGTTGGCGGCCATTTGGATGAACTACGGGCGGCTTGATCCCTTGGGAGAGGGGGTACGTAGGCAACCACATTGGTGTAGCCGAGTTTGGAGAGACGACACATTGGTGCTCATGTTTGTGTCGGCTCATTGTTGGGAACACTTTGCCGAGGTGGAGAATTGTGAAAACGGCGAAGGAATTGTGAAAAACGTGAAGAATAACTCAAAACAGGCTCCACCACACCCTGGTGTGGTGTCTGCCATGGGTGTGGTAGAGTCTGTCCTGCACCACACCCTCTGCCACACCCACGGTGCAGGGTGTGGCAGAATCTGTCCTGCACCACTCCTGCACCACACCCTCTGCCACACCCATGGTGCAGGGTGTGGCAGACTCGTTTTTAGAATCCTTATTTGTTGAGGAATCCTCCTTTGTTTGGGATTGTGTTTTATTATAAATAGGACCACGTTTTTTAGGGTTTCTTAAGGAGAGAAAAGAAGAGATTTAGCATTGTTTTGAGCACTTTGAGAGGGAGATATTGTGAGGGAGTTGAGAGCTTTGGTTAGGGTTATATTTGAGTGATTTTGTGAGTTGTAACCCGTTGTATTTCTCCTCCATATAGTGAAATCTCCCCATCCTCTCCCCGTGGACGTAGGCAATTGCCGAACCACGTATATCCTTGTGTTTGGTTTGATTTGTCGTAATTGGCTTGGTTTGTGCAAGTGTTTGGCTTTCTTCTACTCGTGATCACAGGTTCGTTGTGAGTTCGTGCAAGGCTTCCGCAAAGGCGCGCGACATTTCAAAGACTTTGTCATTATTGATACATGTCTGAAATCTATACACTTCACAAAGTATGTAGAATCACAATATCTGATTTAATCTCTAATAATCTTTTTAAAGTTGCAAGTTTCCATTTCAGGTTTCTTTTTTTTTTCTCTAAAGCACTACATATGTTGTTATTCATACAAGGATGACAAACTTCTATTGCAATTGGCTTTGCCTGGTATTTTGTTATTCATACATGGAAAATCAAATTCGTCAATAAATTAAAGGTAAAATTTTGAAACCCCAAAAAATTCCCCTTCTCAAGATCTCCAAGTGAGATATGCTCTCATTGGATTTAGGTCCCCATAACCAACCAGTTTAATGATTCTTAGGTGAGCAAAAAGATCAATTTCATAGTATTTCATTGGGTTATCTGTGATTTTACCAAGCTTATAGTGTGTTGTTAGTTTTGTGAATTCTTTTTAGTGTAGTAAAATATCAATTAAATTACAAGAATCCTTTTGATGATTTTTTTTTTGTAAATTGCAAGTTTATGATTAATATTTATTTGAATGATTTGCCTTTAAGGTTACATTTGGAGCTAGGGTATGTTTTCCCCTTCTATAGCAATGTTTTGTTTTTGCATGGTTTGTCATGGTTAAATTGCTTTATGGAATGGAATACAATAGTAGTTTGCTCAGGTATAATTTGATCTGCATCATTGACTTGATGTTGATATTTGGGATTGTGAGAGAATCACTGATAATTATCTTATTACACTGGCTGTCGTGCACGTGCATAATTTGCTTATCTCGATTAATTTGTACTTGAGCATTCTTAGAATGAGGTTAAGCTTGCTGGCTAAATTTCGACATGGAAGGAGTTTTCGGAAAATGTTTCATGGTCTTATATAACTCTTAGGTTAAGCTTGCTTAGAATTGATGCTGAAAGATATGATAGTTGGGCACAATGTTGCATCTTATCCGGACAGTTTCAATTTGCATTAGGCGTATCTTGAAGAAAGGAGAGAATTAAACATGTTCAAGGTTAATAAAACTTGCATTTGCATATCAGTAAGTTAAACATCATATTCTTTTACGGGAATGGATGCTCAAATATCATATGCATTTCATTCTGAGAGGAAGCTGCATAGAAAGAAGTTCTAGAGTCAGTTGGTTAATCAGGTAGTTTCTCTTTCATGTGTCTAGAACGAAGAATCCCATTAGAAACTGTAATGTGTTCAATTTGATTGTTACTTTAAATTTTTCTTATGATGGATCTCATCAAAATATAACATTCAAAAGTCATGTATCACATATAAGTCATTAGTATCATACAAATTCTTAAAACGACAGCTACTAAAGTGGATGGGAAGATATGTTATATTTGTTCATTCATACGACAAGCTTATCAATTGTTATACCTTTAATAGAGTACTTATACTAAACTTGGAGGGACACAAGGTTGGTTTTCACCTTTCTCTACCTCATACTTCTTCAAGGTTCTAAGACTTACATTTTTTTTTCTAATTCCCTGTTTTGTAGTTACGTATGTATGAGTTATAACCTGTATTGATAAATAACATGTTGGAAAAAACAAGTATAAAAACAGATCCAAAATAGTATAGAACAAACCATATATGAAAGAAAGAAAAAAAATGCAAAAAGTTAGAAATAACATATTAAATACACTTCTAGTTTGAAATACTTTATAGAAGTGCCGAATCGCCCTCTTTACGAAGGACTCACCTTGAAGAAACTAGCCCCACCTACGGTAGCATTGGATTTGCACAGTACTTCTGAGGATGCGATGACTGCAGTCCAAAGAAGCGCTCTCTTTTTGTGAACACCACGACTACTTCTTCAGTTCGCCAGAACCTCCAATACTTAACATATTATAGAATTATTAAAAGAAGAAAAAGACAAGAGATTTTATTTTTCTATATGTTTCAAATGAACAGAAGAAGCCCTTTTATAAGGTTCATGAGAGACAAAGATTTGAATTTCAGTTATTGCATTGTTTATAACATCTGCAATAAAACCTATTCAATCATTGTAACATTTGTAACATACGAAATGTTCAGCTTTTTTAAAGACATCATGTGTAAAAAGAGCATGCGCCAGCACACGCACCGGACCGCCCACCCGACCCGCGCACCCGAGCCTGCGCACCCGAGCCCGCACTGTGACGCCCCTGGTTTCACACATGGCTGCAGTCCAAGGTGAACCCAGAGATATTAAACCTGACATGCTCCCACACTGTGCAACAACAAGTTTTACCAATCACAAAAATATGCTCTAGTGGAATCAAAACAAGGTGCAGGTACAAAATAGGTAAAAGAAAGGAGGTAAACAGACATGATATAGAAATGAGTATCTCATAAATAAATCTTATCTCAACGAACAACCTGTAATACATCTAATATCTAAAATAAATAAATATGTCTCAACATGAATCAACTGAAATATGTAATTAAGGCTCATAGCCTTTATAAAATGTGATACTAAAACTCTAATATCTGAATAGAAATAAACTCTATTGTGGAATCTCTACTAGTAACTCATGTGACGATGACTATGCAATAACTCCGTCACCCTGCGGCTCTCCGATGCTCTGAACCGTCTGAAAGGAAAATAAAATAAAAAGAACAACAATAAAAACGTCAGAGCGCTAAAGCAAGATCACATCCATCCGCCCTCAGG
>NC_033796.1:41452952-41461159 GCF_001876935.1 Asparagus officinalis | reverse complement strand
GAAAGAGCTACTACATGTAGTGGAGGCTCTATCTATTAAGCATAGTCTACCTAAATTATTTCCCCCGTATCTAATAGAATCAATACTTAGAAATCTACAACATGAGACATAGTACATCGAGCAAAGTAATCCAAACAAGAAAACCCTCATGTATATACCATATGTCTCAAATAGTAGATAACTAAACATTAATTCCAAACTAGAATTGAAAGCAAGAAATACTGGAAAGTAAAGCCTCATAACCAACGTCAGCATATGTATATCATGCACTCGCATAACATAATATTTCGGTCATCAATTATCTTAACAATGAGTCATGTCTCATTTGGCGTCCGCCAAATACTCGGCTATCAAGTTATAAAAGTCATCACTTTTCTGAAATTCTCAACTAATCGTGCCTCGTGCAAAATAACAAATAGTCATATCAACCTCTGCGAATAATCATGCGGAAACAAAGACATAGGTTCATCAACCTCTGTGTACCTTAAAGCGGGAACAATAACACAGGTTCATCGACCTTAGCGCACACTCGTACGGATACGATAATATAGGTCCATCGACCTCAGCGCACGATCATGCAGATACAATAACATAGGTTCACAAACCTCAGTGCACACTCGTGCGGACACGATAATATAGGTTCACAAACCTCAACACATATTTGTGCGGATACAATGTCAAGGAAAAAAAGTGCATTCGAATAATACTTGTCGGAACCCCCACTTTAGGGTACTAACATGTGTACTACGATACTATCCATGAATGATCATGTCTATACATGTACTATCATATGGCTTAAACCCCGCGATCACATCTCGAATCAAAACAACATGATATTCAGGAAATCAACCTTAGTAGTTGACTACTATGCTTAGTAGTCGACTACCTGAGTCCATCCCGACTCTGTAAAAACTCATATCAGTATCAATATTCGACTATTAAGCACATTAGTCAACTACTCTGTAACCAAATAGTTTCTGTAATTCAATACTGGACATGAGTAGTCGACTACTAAGCCTTGTAGTCGACTACCCTACAATTCCATACATTCTAACATGCACAAACAATTCTTTTCATTCATCATGTGCTTATCAAGAGGTTTGACATGAATGAAACATGTGATTTTCATCCGAAAATATCATGAACGTAAAACCACACTTTTAATTTATTCTAATTAGGGTTTAACATCCCTATTAATCAAATTTCTCGATTTAAAACATGATTTCTTAGTATGATCAACATAAGCATGCTTGCAACAACTCCTAGAACAGATATAAAATGATTTAAATTTGTTCATATCTCTTAGGTATCACCAACCTAGGATTAAGCATAGATTAATCGACATGAAATCTTAATTTAGCGACAAATAGGATTAACACATGAATTAAAACATATTAACAAGTTAAAAACGAAAATAATTATCACCCTAATAATCTTGATCACATCTCTATAATAAACAACAAGATAAAACATTAGATCTAGCACTTTATTGAGATTTTTCATCAGAAACATCATTTTAACACATCGGGTTATGGTTAAGCATGCAAAACATCGAATTAAACACTTTAATTCATTTATTAACTAAAGGGATGAGTTTGGATGCAGGAGATCTTGCCTCAAACGTCATGGCGTGCCTCTGGACACGCGTGTAAGATCCCTCCTTGCTCAAAAGCATGCGATCTCGCCCTCCGCTCAATGATTCGCCTTGAATCTCCTCGAGGAACACAAAGTACAAGCTCTAGGGTTTGAGGGAAGATGATGGCTAGTAATTCACGTGAAAAATCTCAGGAAAAAGGGTCTAAACATATTTATATACTTAGGGTTAAACCTAGGTTCGAATATAAACCAAAACTAACCCGAAACTCAATAGAAATTTGGAAATCAGCCCGATTAGTGGACTAATGGCCTTAATAGTCGACTACTAAGCTTAGTAGTAGACTACTAACAACACGGATTCAGTCTGTTTGGGAAAATAGTCTTTGCTATTTTAGATGTAACTTTCACATCCGACCTAAGAATGAGGTGGTCTACAACTTTGGTCTTTTGAGTGTTTTCAGATTCTAACTGCATTGGTGTGTATAACATATAAACTCTTGACTGGTTATTTTTCCAGATTTCTTCTTCGTGCATGATTTGTGCATTTACACTCATATATTCATACATATACATTGAATTGATTTCAAATCAATTCCTAGCATACTCAAACATCAAAATATATTATTTATCATATATAACATATTCATTATTATTTATCATATAATATTCAATTTTTTAGGGTTTTACACACGCGCATGGTCCCGCATGCATGGTCCCACACGTATGGTCCCGCCCACACGGTTCCGTTCGCAGGTACCCGTTCACTTGATCGCACGCTCACTTATATACCAACACAAGTATATAATACTAACACCTTTGTTATACCATATATAACATGTATGTTAATTTGGACCAACTAAAATACATTCAATTAACCAATGTGGGACTAAAACTCACATACTACTTATTAAATATATTTTAATTTTCATTTATGGAATCCAATCATTAAATGATATCTTTCCATAAAATCCCTCTAAGATTCATTTAGTTTAACAATCGCCCATAATTCCATAGCTGATAGTAATTAAGATTATACATATTATGCTTTCAGAGAAGGTATCTTCCGATTTGAACCTTTCCTATAGTTATCCAATTTTATCACCACAGACACGAAGTAAAACTAAGTCTTGAATTTGAACCTTTGATGTGGTGATATTCATTGGTAACAACACGATATAGGCTATAGAAGCAATCTTTAGGTTTGACGTATTATGGTCATGCGTCCTTATCATATAGTTGGGCATCTCTAGGGATGCACTGCTTACATCTGGTCTTAAAGACTTGATCCCATTCAGAGTCGAAACACTCTTACTATACTAGCAGTTATCAACACCTTCCAACTATACATGATGATAGACTCAGATACAAAGTATCAATCTATGATTAGGTGTTTAACTCACTCAACAGTTTGTTGTTACCACATTGAACCTGCTTTGTGGGATCTCCACTCAGATTGGTTGGGTCGCTACTGTTGATGAGTTAGGTAAGGGTTTCAGTCCCATCATCAAGCTAGATTTAAGAACTAGTGACAACTCTAGTCCTTTTGTAAAGGGATCTGCTATGTTGTCCTTGGACTTAACAAAGTCCACAATAATTACCCCTTAATCAAGAAACTTCTTCATAGTTTTTATCTATACTTGGACATGACCACGAGTTTTGCAGTTATACTTTAAACTTTTAATTCTTACAATTATGGTCATATTATCACAATGCACAGAGATTGTGGGAATGGCTTGCTAATCATGGGCAATTTGGACATAAGTCCCTTAAGCCATTCAGCTTCTAAACCAGTAGTATCCAAAGCGCAAAGTTTGCCTCAAACATAGACCGAGACAAAATGGTCTGTTTGACAAATCTCCAAGTGACAGTGCCGCCACCTAAGGTAAATACATACATTGTACAACTATTGCTACCTGAACCCATAGCAAGCCAGCTAGCATTACTGTATCCCTCCATAACGGGAGAGAATCTACCGTAATGCAATGCAAGGGAAGCATTTCCCTTCAGATACCAAAGTATCTTATCCAAGTTCTCCTAATGAGTCCTATTTGGACAGATAGTATATCTACTTACAAACCGAGTAAGATATATTCGGTCTCGAACAATTTGCAAGATACGTCAATCTTCCAATGATCTGAGAATATCTCAATTAAGATACAAAGACTCCACTTACATTCTTATAGAGAGTTACTGAAGGATTATATGGAGTTTTAATGGGTTGGCAATTTTTATAGCCAAATTTCTCAATAACCTTCTCAACAGAGTGAGATTGAGAAATAATTATACACTCAACTGATCTAATCAGTTTTAGACTAAGAATCACGTCAGCAACTCCCATGTCCTTCATTTCAAACTTACTACTCATGAATGACTTAGTCTCATTGATTATCCCAATGTTAGATCCAAACAATAGAATATCATCAACATAAATGCAAGTCTCATTGATTATCCCAATGTTAGATCCAAACAATAGAATATCATCAACATAAATGCACAGAAGAATACAAGAATCACCTCTTACTTTGCTATAAACCAAACAATAGAATATCATCAACATAAATGCACAGAAGAATACAAGAATCACCTCTTACTTTGCTATAAACGTACTTCTCAGACTCAATCATTTTGAAACCAAAATCAGTGATAGTTGTATCAAACCTTTTATGCCATTGTTTAGGGGCTTGTTTAAGTCCGTGTAGAGACTTTACAAGTTTACATACTTTTCTTTCATTTCCAGATGCTACAAATCCCTTAGGTTGATCCATATATATCTCTTCTTCAAGAAAACTATGAAGAAAAATAGTTTTTACACCCATCTGGTGGATTGTAAAATCATATATAGAAGCTAATGCTACAAGCATTCTAATTGTAGTCATTTGGGCAACTAGAGAGTATGTGTCAAAAAAAAAAAAAAAAAATCAATTTCTTCAACTTGTTTGAACCCCTTGGCAACAAGTCTGGTCTTAAATTTTTTATGGTTCCATCTAGTTTCGTTTTTCTTTTAAAAATCCATTTGGACCTAATTGTCTTGCACCCAGGAGGAAGATCAACTAATTCTCATGTCCCATTAGAGACAATAGAATCTATTTCACTTTTGACAGCTTTTTCCACTGTTTAGCCTCTTTCGAGGCTATAGCGGATCTGTAGAAAATAGGATCCTCTGACAAAGTCACTTTCAAAATCTTTGACAATCCTAGCTCTCTTACTCCTTCTAGGTTCATCTAAATCATTTGATCTTTTAGATTTAGATTTAGAACTATCTGCCCTCATATTTATCATCATTTCCATATGATCAAGAGTGAAAGTTGAGACAAATACTAGATTTTTATTAGAAATATTTTAAGGCATTCCAATTTTCATTGGGAAAATATCTTCAAAAAATATTGCTTCATGAAATTCAACAATTGTATTAACATCTATGCTTAGGATTTTAGACTTGATCACTAAGAATCTCATCACTGAGAATCTCAAAGTATAGGTGTTTTCAACATAACCCAAAAAGATAGAGTCTACTATCTTAAGACCTTGCTTCTTCCTCTTGTGTTCTGGGATTAACACTTTTGCTAGACACCCCCACACTTTAAGGTATTTTAAGCTTGTCTTTCAATCTTTCTAAAGTTCAAATGGACTACTTTCTTTATGTTTCTAAGGGACTCTATTCAGTATATGGAAAGCTGTATTCAAAGCATCTCCCCACATATATTTGGGAAGTCCTGAAATTTCAAGTAGATTAATCATATCTTTTAAGGTTCTAAAGCTGTATTCAGAATTAATAGAAACATACCATTTTATGGACCCAGTAGGCTCAGTCATAACCATGTTAATCTGAGGCACACAAGTGGACCTTGAATTGACTTTAGATTTCTTTGTAGGACAAAGTTTAGCCTAATGTCCAGCCTGTCCACAATTCTAACATGGTTTGTTTGCTTTTAGTTTCTTTTGGATCTTAGATGCGGCTTTGATTTTGTCATTAGGTTTGCCATTAGGTTTGTTTTTAAGCTTTTTCCTAGAAGTTATAACATTTACTTTAGATTGGTGCTCAATACGCACAACATATTTTTATTTCTTATGCTCTTCCTCAATTACTATGGTAATCATTAAGTCATCAAGATTTATTTTTTCCTTACGATGCTTGAGAGACATTCCAAAAGTCTCCCAAAAATTAGGAAATTTCTCGATAATTTCCATAACTTGAAATTTTTCAGGAAGCTCTATTTCAACTTCTCGAAGAGCATAAAGAATGACCAGAAGTTCATGTGCTTGTTCTATTACAGATTTACTCTCGACCATTTGAAACTTTAAAACTTGGACACAGAATATTTTTCAAGACCGAGGTCTTCAGTATTGTATTTTTTGTCCAGTTCATCCCATAATGCCTTTGCAGTGGCTGAAGAAGAACAATATACATCGAATAGTATGTTGGACATAGCCAACAAAAATGCATTATTTGGCTATTTGATCCTTCTTCATCCACTGTGCAATTTTATCTGCACTTCTTCATCCACTGTGTAATTTTATCTGCACTATTAGGATCTTTTTCATCTAGTTTTGGGTATTCTGTTAATATCATTGCTAACAGCCCCTTAGTCATCAGCCAAATCTTCATACATTGTTGCCAACGCTTGAAGAACTGACTAGCAAACTTTTTAGGCATTCCAGACATGTCCATTTTAGAGGCATATGAACCAGAACCAACTCCAGAAATAGATGACATAACTTCAATTAAAAATAGTTTCTACAAGATTGTTGAGAAAAAAAAGCATAAAAACAGATCCAAAATAGTATAGAACAAACCATATGGGAAAGAAAGAAAAGAGCAGAAAGTTAGAAACAACATATTAAATACTCTTCAAATTTGAAATACTTTATAGAAGTGATGAATAGTCCTCTTAACAGAGGACTGGCATTGGAGAAACTATGCCCTATCTACAGTAATGTTGCGTCTGCACAATACTTCCGAGGATGAGACGGCTGCAGTCCAAAGAAGCACTTTCATCTTGTGAACACCACAACTATTTCTTCAGTTCGTCAGAGGCTCCAATACTTAACAGCTTATAGAATTATTAAATGAAGAAGAAGACATGAGATTTCGTTTTTCAATATGTTTCAAATAAACAGAAGAAGCCCTTTTATAAGGTTCATGAGAGACAAAGATTTGAATTCTAGTTATTGCAATATTTGTAATGTCTGCAATAAAACCTATTCAATCCTTGTAACGTTAGTAACGTACGGAACGTTCAGCTGGTTTTAAGTGAGCACATGCAAAACGTTTAAGCTTGTTTAAAGATAGCACGTGCCAGCACACGCACGGTCCCGCACACATGGTCCCGTGCACCCGAGCCCGCTCGTACGGTCCCACTCACATGGTCCCGCTCACTTATATACCAACACAAGTGTATAATACTAACACCTTTGTTATACCATATATAACATGTGTGTTAATTTGAACCAACTAAAATGTATCCAATTAGCCAATGTGGGACTAAAACTCACATACTACTTATTAAACATATTTTAATTCTCATCTATGGAATTCAATCATTAAATGATATCTTTCTATAAAATCCCTCTAAGATTCATTTATTTCAACATATATAACATGCTATCCTGGAGTGATTCCACTGATGTTTTGCAAGGTTTCCCCCTACTTTCGATTTCTCTTCTCCATTATTGGTCATAATCCCTCATTACAAAACTTTTTCAAAATGATTAGAGATCCCCATAGAAATCATTTTTGTGTCTACACTTGCTATTCATAAAGCAGAATTACAATAATAAATTGCTCACTTGCTCTCATCTTTAATCCTCCAATACTTATTCAAACAAATTACATGAACGTAAGGCAATTACATTCTCCAATCTTCATAGAACTCTTTCTAATTTATTTAGCATAATATTATCAGTATCAGTAAAAGAGAATACTGTAGTTCGCTTACAAGGACTAAACTGATCAAGTCGAACTAATTATTCAAAGATACGTGGCCGTTGTTGATCATCCATTCCATACTCCCATGATTATGGATATTTTTATAGCTCCAATAAGCCCATCCAACATTGCGAGATTTCCTTGTGATTTCGAATGTTTCTTGTTCATCAGGAAAGAATTTGACTGCCACTATACAGCCTTGGCCTTGGTCTCCGAGTCCAATAAATTGATTATTGAAGACTCTGAGCTGGAGTTTTGAGTTATCTCTCCATATCTGAATGGAAATCAACAATGATCACAAATTTTGGCAAAAATTAGTTTTAACTCATATTTTCAAGATAGATGAAGTTTTTGCCTTGAATTTTTCCCAGTCCCGTGCTAACTGTTTGTTTACGAATACAAATATAGAAAAAGATAGGATATGTCTCAGTAAGAATATCTCTATCCGCTAAAATTGGTTACGGGTACGAATATACATGCAGATGAATATGTGAATATATAGAAAAAGATAGGATATGTCTCAGTAAGAATATCTCTATCCGCTAAAATTGGTTACGGGTACGAATATACATGCAGATGAATATGTGAATATATAGAAAAAGATAGGATATGTCTCAGTAAGAATATCTCTATCCGCTAAAATTGGTTACGGGTACGAATATACATGCAGATGAATATGTGAATA
>NC_033796.1:41450448-41451287 GCF_001876935.1 Asparagus officinalis | reverse complement strand
AATACATATTCGGATATTTAGATATGGATCTAGGTATTTCACTACATAACCATATCCTATTAGTTATAAATTTGAGGAATCATATTCGATACAGTTATGAATATATCTATGTATACATATATGATTTTGCACCCCTACCATGTAGTATGATTGTCTTGAACTGATTAACCTATAGTTTCATAATACATATTCGGATATTTAGATATGGATCTAGGTATTTCACTACATAACCATATCCTATTAGTTATAAATTTGAGGAATCATATTCGATACAGTTATGAATATATCTATGTATACATATATGATTTTGCACCCCTACCATGTAGTATGATTGTCTTGAACTGATTAACCTATAGTTTCATTTTTATATTGACCCACGGTGAATTTTTGATTCTTTTACCCTCTGAAAAACTAATGTAACCTAGAAGCAATATCTGGTAAATTTCACTCATTGGATTTATCTACCAAAATGAAACTACAAACAACACTCCTAAATGGGGTATGTGTGAAATTAACCCTATGAAAGTTAGTCATAAACATGTGAACTCTGTCACAAACAACTATGAATGATAAAGATTGTACTTGTAGTTGTCTAAAAATACCTATAGGTGTCCGCACGTAGCTTGAGACGAAAGGAAGATGATAAACGTCATCATCCGAGTCAAAAAGAATTATCCAAGTTCCCGTCGCGCTTGTCGGTCAGCTCCAAAGTGCCCAACGAGCTTGTCGGTCAGCTCCAAAGTGCCCGCTGCGCTTGTCGGTTAGCTTCAAGTGCCCGCCGCGCTTGTTGGTCAGCTCCAAAGTGCCCACAATGCTTGTCGGTCAGCTCCAAGTATCCG
>NC_033796.1:41397758-41450435 GCF_001876935.1 Asparagus officinalis | reverse complement strand
GCTCTTGTCGGTCAGCTCCAAGTACCCGACGCGCTTTTCGGTCAGCTCCAAGTGCCCGACGCGCTTGCCGGTCAGCTCCAAATACCATAAAGAAGCTAACGAGTGCATGAAGCAAGTTAGCAAAACGTACAAGTCAACAAGACAACTAAATACGCAAAACGGCAGAAAGTACAAGTCCGGTAAAAGTAAGAAATGCTAAAAAAATACCTCAAAGGTGATCTACATACTTTCCAGGCACCACGAGATGACCTGCATACTTTCTGGACATCACAAGGTGACCCACACAAATGATTAGACTTTCAACTATGATACGATTCGAATCAGAAAAAAGGTCAAAACATAAAAGTTGTAGGTCTCTTCGTCATCTTTCTAACTCTTCTTGAACTAGCTCAATGAGGTCGGATGAGAGAGTTAAGACCAAAATACCGAAAGCATCACAAATGAGTGTGGGTCACTCCAGAGTGACTCGCGCACTTGCGGGTCACCTCTAAAGAATTGAGATTTTTTACCCTGAACCACATCAAATCTGAAAAGATTAAAATATAAAAGTTGGAGGTCTCTTCATCAACTTTCCAACGCATCTTGAATCACATTAATCCGAGGTCGGATGAGAGAGTTAAAGCCAAAATACCGAAGGCATCACAAATGAGTGCGGGTCACTCCAGAGTGACCCGCACACTTGCAGGTCACCTCAAAAGAATTAAGATTTAGACCCTGACTCAATTCGAATCTGAAAAATCTCAAAACATAAAAGTTGTAGGTCTCTTCGTCATCTTTCAAACACATCTTGAACCAGCTCAATCTGAGGTTGAACGAGAGAGTTAAGACTAAAATACCGAAAGTGCCTCAAAGTGACCCGCACGAGTGCGGGTCACGTCGACCTGACCAGCGCCCCAGTGCTCGAAAACGCGTATTTTGACAATTTTGCGGGATTTTTTCGTTCCAGAGCATCCAATTTGCTGTCATATCATCCCCACACGTATTTAGGCCATTGTCAACTGAAGATAGGATCAAATCCTTTGTTCTTATCCAAATATCCTTCATCCGAGGTCCTATAAATACAAGCCTAATGCCTTCTTTCTCAAGGAAAATGGATCATGAGGGCGAGGTGTTGCTGGATTGAGGAGTCAAAGGAGCATGAATTTACAGCGAAGGCATGTCAGATCCCGACAAACTTCAGCATAAAGAGGAAGGCTTTCGAAGGATCTGAACATGTACTCCCCCGTCTGCTCCTTGAGATTAGACTTGGTCTTAATCTCGAGAAGAGTTACTGATTTCGTTTGGTCGATTTCAGTGCTTCAAACGAATACTTCCTTGGTGAAGTGGAGCTCCGTCAATTTTCTGATAACCGGATCTGATCCGCGGCAGTCCACGGATATCAACATCCCCAGTACAGGCGAAGACCCCATGTAAGCAAGAGTTGATAAACAGTTCTTGTGTTTATTTTCTAGAAAGTTATAATCTTTATTTTTGTTATTTGAATTCATTGTAAACGATCAAAGTTGTAATGAACTCGATGATGAAAACTACTTTTGATGAAAATAGTACTTACCAATATATCTGAGTTTACTATGCCGTCAAAGAGTCCTGGAGTCATCCACCCCTCAGTAACCGGCCAACCTTCGAGATTCCCAGCTCTAATGGGGGACGAAAGACGATTTGTCATGGCAAAAGAGTATGAACAAAATAATGAAATGAGTAGCATCATTAGAGATGGTATATATTGGAGAAGGGAGATTGATGTCATGATTGCCTTGATGAATGCCTTAATGAAAAATTGTACATGAGCTGATAACACATTTTACAAAATAGGCTGCCAGCTCAATGTCATGTGAGTCTCCCTGCTAGTCATGTAAGGGTGGAGGCTTACATGCCAATAAGTAAGCAGCTCATGTGCTCAACGGAAATTTCGGCAGCACTTCGGCAGCACAATAAGAGAGTCAGGTCGCAATAGGAATTCCTGTTTTACAAAAGAAACAAGAACCTTAAGCAAAATACAAATTATCAGTTCTTCCTCTCATCAGTTCTAGGACTGACCTGTCGAGGGAACCTAAATAAGCTATTTACAAATCACACAACCAACGAGATAACCACGTAAAATTGGTTGTCTCGCTGGTTGTGTGATTTGTAACAGCTTATTTAGGTTCAAGTTTGTGGTTTGCGGCTGAATTTGTGCATCCTTTTGAGAGAGGAATTGAGAATAGTTTGAGGGTTTTATTTGTGAGATCTTGTGTGATTGTAAACCCTATTTGTATTCTCTTTTCTCTAGTAGTAGATCTCCTCCCTCCTTGCCCCATGGACGTAAGCAATTTGTCGAACCATATAAAATTAGTTGTCTTGCTATTTGTGTGATTTGTAATAGCTTACTTAGGTTCCCTCGACAGGTCAGTCCTAGAACTGATGATGTGTGATTTGTAATAGCTTACTTAGGTTCCCTCGACAGGTCAGTCCTAGAACTGATGAGAGGAAGAGCTGATATCCCACTTTGTTGAGATATTTTGCTTTTGGTTCTTGTTTCCTTGGTAAAACAGAAATTTCTATTGCGACCTGACTCTCTTGTTATGCTGTCGAAATTTTCGCTACGCACAACAACATATATGTATATCAATATGTGTGTGGGTGTGTATATGTATGTGGGTGTGACAGAGTTCGGAAAAATCTTTTCATGTGAATAACCTATAGCTCAATAATGTATCATTTAAGTCTTAATCTATTCTAATCATAATTATATCATGTCTTAATTCCATGTGAATAACTTATAGCTCAATATTTAATAATAATAATAATATTATTAATAAAATACATGAAATTGCTCTATAGTATTAGTTTGTTGAGGTAAAAAACTAACATGTTCTAATACATAAAGTATTACAAAAAACTTAAAATAATTGACATAAAATCTAAAAAAATTACAATTAACAAACTCAATGTTTCAAAAATTATAGAAACATCCTTAAAATTTTAAATTAAGAAAAAACACCCTAAAATTCTAAAATTTTAAAACTCGCGAAAAACATAGATGAATTCAAGAGATCACCATCAAACACCTAAAAACTTAAATTTTGAAAAAAAAATAAACTTAAAGTTATAGAAATTGTAAAAAAATATTGCGAAAGTTAAAAATTGAAAAAACACTAAAATTTCAAAAACTTAAAACCTATATGTATTAAATCTAAAAATTATCAACAAATCGCTGAAAATTTAAATTTTGTAAAAAACCCAAAGTTTTAACAATTACAAAAAATACTCTGTAAAATTTTAGAAGTACAAGTAATATCCTGACATTTGAAAACTTTCCATCAACATATAAAATATGAAAATTACAAGTACCCAGTTTAAAATTTAAATTTTAAAAATTTCAAAAAACACTCTCAAAGTTTTAAAAATTGTAAAACACACACTCAAAATTTTCAAATTTACAAAAAATGTCAGAAAGTTCAAACCTTAGCAAAAAAAGAGTAATTGTTTGATACTCTTTCATTAAGATATATAAATTTTACTTTCAATTTAAGGTTTATCATCCCTTTTCATCATTTAAAAGTAGCCTAAGGTGATGTTGTAAAAAATAGCAATAAGAATAGAGGAAAATATCCAGTTTGGGGAAAAAATATGAAAAATATGATAGATTAAAAATTAACGTTACTGTATATATTAAAGTAACTGCATATAATTTTACTAATAAGTTAGAGTAGCAAAAATACGTAATGATAGAAGACATAAAATTGATAAAAGACTGTAATGTAGTAGCTTATAATTAAGTGATTATAATTTATAGATACTAATCTTTGATGTCAATAATATTTATACAGTAAAAAAATATAAGAAATTACGTATAGAGAATTTTTCAAAAAGTTCAAAGATATTCTTCAAAAGAATCAAGTTGTTTCCACTTAAAATGTAGAAGTGAGGGAAATAAACCCTAAATATTAGAAATATCCATGAATCACTTGAATTAACATTGATAAAATGCATGTCTATCAAATAAGCACTTATTGAGTTCCCCTTGGATAATGTACTGAACAACTTTATTTTAATCAAAGGAGCATTCTTCATGGAAGATACAAGAAAAATTAGTAAGTATTTTTAAATTTTTATACTTTATTCTTCAAATACTAAAGGAGTAGTAAACTTATTATAAAATTACATATAAATAATCTTGCAAAAAAAAAAAAAAAACTAAAGTGAAGACATTGATCAACTATGTTCTGATAAATAACATGCCAGATAAGAGGAGGGAAATCACTATAATAGACAAAAAAATATACACATGATACTTATTTATAATAATATAAGGAAAATTTAAAATTTAAAATTTTCTTTTTTCTTATACAGTGGCATGATTTTGCGTGTAACTTTATTCAGGGACGTAACAACCAACAAAGGATCAATTCTTAAAGACAAGATCAAAGATAAGTAGGTAATGTTAGACCCTAAGGTCGCTATGAAAGAACCCTAGAGGGGTGGGGGGGGGTGGGGGGTGAATAGGATTTATGCTAATCTAATCCGATTTTATGCCAACTAAAACTGATTAACAAATATATCCTAGCAAGTATGATATGCTACAAGATATGTGTAAGGATATACAATATAAACAAAGGTAAACAATATGATCATGCAACAATGGCGATATAACAATATGCAAGAATTAATGCGCCAATGCTAAACCCAAACACAAGGAAATGATCACGGAGTTCAGATCTTCCGTCCTACGTCTCCGCTCCCCACTCCCGGGGAGAGTCCACTACATAACCAGGTTTGAAAGCCGGAACTTCTCTACACATTCAGTTTTCTAGCTAACCAAAAACTCTACACACTCGGTTATCAAGTCAACCGACAATTCTCACAAATCCTCACAATGTACATACACAAGCTACAACCTCAAGTGTTGGTCCTCACATATCGACTCCCTCAAGTGCTCAGAATTATCACCTCTCACTAGGCCACCGACGTCACTCCTCTCGGTATCGACTCCGTCCTCACCACACACTCCTCTCGGTGTACAAGTGTATTACAAAGTGAACTTCACAAATTAAGCACAACAAATGATTGTTCTCTAAACAAGGTGAGAACTCAATTAGGCTCAACTCAATGTTACTATCTCTCACAACCCCAAATATATTATGAATGCAAATACAATAAGCTCAAGTGGGTGTGTGTAACAATGAGATTAATCAAATCTAAACTTAATATAAAACTAGCTTTAATAAGATGATAATCAAACAAATAAATATAAAGCTAGAAAAGAGTTTAGAAAACTTCTTAATAGATGACAAGAGATGGAGGAAGAATAGTTATATGCTCAAACTCTAATAGATGATCTCCTCAAGCTCTTGTGGAATTGATTTCACAAACTCAAACTCTCAATTGCTTAAAAGCTTCTTAAACAAACTTAAACCAAACTTAAACCGTTGTTGAACTTGATTAAAACATTTTCTTAGTTGTATATGAAGGATGAGAGCAAGGGGGTATATATATCCACCCAAAATCTCAACCAAAACCCAACTAAAAAGACAAAAAAGCCTACAGAAAACACTGCTGGAAACTAGCCGTTACTGTGCAACGGCTCTTTCATAAGTCAACTTATGAGTCGACTAATGAGTCGGCTTATATGAGTCGACTAAGCAGAAGAAAAATCATAACTCTACTGTACTTCGTGAGTCGACTTATGAGTCAACTCATGAGTCGATTAAAGAGTCGACTAAACATGCACAAACCTGAAGTGCACAGAAAAACTCAACTTTAAACTGGGTTTAAAAATATCAAATAAATTCCAAAAATTATGAAACTTTGGAAGATGATTGTAGACATGATAATAAACATGTTACAAAAACTGGTTTTTAAAAAGGACCTCCCAAATAAGAAATATTATTATTTTTCAAAATAGTCCAAAACATAAAAATACGAACACATGAGTTTTTTCATTTTAGCTTAACCATGTTTTGAAACTTTACAAAATGATTTTGTAGACTTAATAAAAGATGTATATGATTATTGTTAAGTCTATAAACCAAGAAAACAATATTTTCACAAAAATACTTGTTTTGCAAACTTTCAAAATAATAAACATGTTTTCATTGAACTAAATAAAATTGATATTGATGAAATCATATGTAAGCATATAAACATGAAACAAAAAAGTATTTTCCAATTATATTCAATTGTTTCATATTTAAACTTAAAAAACCAAAACAATAAATATGAAAGATGTAATTTCATATTTATATAAACTTAGAAACAAAAACATGTATGTATACATATACCTATATATACCAAAACTAAATTGTGTATATATATATATATATATAACTATGTATATACAAGGAAATATATATATATATATATAACTATATATATACAAGGAAACCAATATAATGTGTGTGTATATATGATTGAGCTTAAAGTACCAACACACATAATATAAACCTAAACTAATGTTACCCAAGCTTAATCTTGATCTTCATTGTATCTCAACTTGGTAAACTTGGATGAGGCTTAAACTTGGATCTTCAACTTTGAATAACAAGTCTTCAACCACTATTCTGCCAACCTTCATTTGATATGATCGTTATGGCGCAATCCATCCATCCTCCAACTTATTGTTTGTCTACAATAAATAACATTTGATATGATCGTTATGGCGCAATCCATCCATCCTCCAACTTATTGTTTGTCTACAATAAATAACAAAATACAAACACTAGACAAATAATATTAGATGTAAATTATTTGTTAAATCATCATTAAAACAAGAAGGCCAACAAGTAATAGCACTATCGGATTTCAAGATTTCTAAATATAAAGGTAACACATTAATAAAATTCTTACTAAGGCTAATAAACATAAAATTCACCTTATAGATCTATCTCAAATTTGTACAAGAGATATGCATGTCATGGTAAATTGCATTAATAACATTTATCAATCCAAATACAACTTAGTGAAAAAAAGAGAATAGTAAGTAAACCAAATAAACATCCATATAATCAATAAATAAAAAATATAATATTTTTACACTAATATGCAGGACTCAGTCAGAACAAGCTACCAAGACAATAATATCTCCATCAAGGCTCTTTACAAAATGCAACATGAGTTTAAATTACTATTAATGCAATCATCAAAGATTCAGAAGACGCATAAGACCTACTTCTAAATTTGCATAATTAAATCTAACAATAATTTACTAATATACAAACATATCATTGGGCCTTTAATGTAAAAATAACTACCATTTATAATAGAATTGAGTTGTAGTTCTATGCTTGTAAATGCTGCAACAAGAAGATGGTTAGAGATATTAATAAGGAGCATCCAAATGATAAATATTGCAGAATCGCTAATGACGTAGTATAAATGTTAAGTAATATCGCTTCTTCATGAAATAAACATGTCAAAATCTAATATTAACATTATAATATAAGGCAAATTAACAATGAAAGATACATGTATTTTGTTCAGATCTTCTTGAAAAATGAGTAAAATGGTACTTTATTTTATGCACAATAGTGACTCTTGTTGGATGTATAGCAAAAGAATTTATTACAGAGAAAAAAGAAGTAAATCTTAAAATTATTGAAGTAATAAATTAGAAACACAAAAAATTTCATAGAATTCTTCAGGAAAAATAAAGGTGGAGAATGGTTGATCTCAACTAAAATAAATAAATAGAAGGAATAAAAGATACCATTTTTCTGAATATTTTATAGAATAGTTTAAAATTTTGAGTAAAAATAGAAATCTTTAGAAGGAATTTCATGAACTTTATTTTAAATATTTTTATATGCCTATGTGGATGCTTTCATCTCATAAAAGTACACTAGAGTTAATATTAATTTTTAGTTTATGATTTCTTATGAAGTCTATTAATGATTAGGAATAAACTCCATGTTCTCTTTTATGTCATTTTTAGACCAATAATCAATCATTTTGGCTTATTAGCCTTAATTATTAGTGTTTCTTTTATAACACTATTTTAAAAGTTTTTTTTACTTTTCCAACACTATACTTTATCAGGTCAAGCTCGGTTTCATGTCAGTCTAAATAACATGATAATTCAAATTAGCTTCGGGTTATATTGTTACTTGTCAGTTTAATTAACAACTTGAAAATCTAAAATAGATGTAGATCATTCGAACAAATATCAAAGAAAATAAATAATCATAGTGTTAAAGTTTAAAGACATAAGTGAGCAAAAACCATCAAAGTAGAACCGAGGAACAAAATTTAGTAAATAATTAAACCAAAAATATTTAATCATGATATTTATGCACGTGCATAAAATCTAGTGTGTGTGTATATATATTTGTAGTATGCATTCATCAAGGGTCATTGCGTGATTCTCACATTTAAAAGTTGGTCTTATATAAAGCAATGTTTTCCACACGATTGATAAAAGGTATGAGTTAAGATGAGAAACTTGAAAGTCGATCCCCTTGCTTCTTGAGATAGAGGACTTGCTCTTATTTATTAGAAATGTTGTTCGTATAATATCTCTTGTTTAAGTAATAGCAAACTCTCATTTGCTACTAATAATTATTTAAGATGATATATTTTAGGTATTAACAGGTATACAAGAGACACGAGTCGAAACAATGGAAAAATCAACATGAATGTTGATTTTAGCCTTCACAATGTTGATGCTCAGGATGCAACCATTGATGGATATTAGTCAGTCGATGGATTATAATGCACAATTAAAGAACAATCGAAGCATGATTTAGCACCATCGATGGACTACAGTGACCCATCAATGATAAGCTATACCATCAATGGTCTACATGAACATTCGATTAATTCTAGAAACCAGAATTTGAATTATCGATGGACTATAGGGTAACCATCGATGGTGAGCTGGGTATCATTGATGGTCACCATCGATGGTCGTGCTTTATTATCGATGATGATGGCAGATTTATTGATTTCATCTCAACTATTCGTTGACCCCTTAAATCTTGAACTTCTACAATGATTCTTATATCCCTTTCCTTTATTATTGAAGGCTATATAAGATAGAAAGAGATCAGATTTTGGAGGGTTTCATGCTTTGAGAAATAGAGAAATTATTCTAGGGGTTTGATAAAGAAGTTGATTTGTGATTTCAATCCCCAAAGCCTAGTCAAACTCTTTCTTGTTGCGCTCGGCATTTAAGGATCATCCCAATGAGAAGAGTAGCTCTTCGCGTTCAACATCATCATCGCCTATTCATCGATCTTCGCTTATATTTTCTGAAGAACAGTTTGCTTAAAATGGCTGTAAGATCTTTTAATTTATGCTTAAATAGTTTGGTTGGTTTTATTTTGTTTTTAAGGTGTACTCAAACTGGTGATAATTGAGGGTTAGGGTTAGCTAGGGCTAGGTATTTTACTTATCTGTGAGAAGTTAGATTAGACAACTAGTTTCAGGTAGATTTTAGAGTGCGGTCTTTTTAAGCCTACTAAATTAGATTATAATTCAGGTAAACTCTGGTCATAGTGAGGAAGACCCTTTGTGAGAAGAAAGAGTGGATGCAAGATATCTATCTGAACTACTATAAAAATCTTACGTGTTTTCTAGTTTGAACTTTCGTTCTTATATATATTATTATTATCTTTGCTGCATACTCTATGTTTTAGTTAAAATATAAGGCAAAACCTATATTCTAAACACCCCCCCATTCCCCCAAAAAAAAAACAACCCCCCCCCTCCCCCCCTCCCCCCCCCAAGGCTTGCATTCGAATCCAAAACATTGTTAACACTTTGGCACAAATGCACGCATAGACAGTTGCGTTTTGTATTGCAAGTAAGAAACACCAAAAACAACTAATGATGAGACAAGGCAAAACCTTTAAAGGTTGGGCTGTACTCGAACTTAATCTGTGTGACCTTGAACGACATGTTTAACAACTTCAGAGAATGGTAATATGATTTATCATGCTCACATGTTGGGAATAATATTGTTTGAGAAAAACTGAGCATATTTTTTAGACCAAAAGACCCCTAAACCAAGAAATTTTATTTGGACCCACCCTCTTATTCGATCAAAAAATATAGCCAATTAATGTACCTCAAAGCTGAGTCAAGATTAATCCTAACTTGTTTTGAGGAGGTTGCCAAACTAATCACCCACATAATACTTTTCCATCCTAATCTTACTATGAAAGAATCTAGATTCAATTATGAAAAAATATATAAAGTTTACTAGTAAAAATAACATATAAGATGTTTCATACAAACACTCATAACTTATACTAGTCACTTTGGAGGTTAAGTTTCATAAAATCTCCAAGGAGTTTGGGTGTTCTTCACTTTTCAAAAAGAATTTCGATTTCACTAACCCCTATTAAAAAAATTAGGAATTTCAAGAAATTCCCAAAATGTTTACTTTTTCAGTTAACCCCGTAATGGTATAACATAAAATAACATTAATTTATACTTTTGAAGGACAAATCACCAAAAATAAAATTTGGGGATCGGGAGCTTCGACCTGGGAGCGAATGCGAGAAGAGAGAGAACGAAGTGTTAAAACATAGTTAGCGTGAAAATATAAAGAGGACATGAGGAATTATTATTTTTCTTTTTTTTAAAAAGTAGGCATATTTTGGTTTTTTGACAACACCTTATTTGCAGACGTCACAACTAACAATGCTAGTTTTTGATTTGTATGACAAATTTATTGGAGGTTAAGTGAAATTTTCAAACATATGCAAATTAAGTGAAAATGACAAAATTTATTGGGGATTTATGAATTTTACCCTAAATTGGACGATGAGAATCCAACATATATTGAGGTCATGAATGTGACATATCCATGTGTGATATCTAAGCTTTAATAAGATCATTTCCTAAAGAAGAAATAAAAAAAGGATCATTTCCAGATCCTAAAAAGTTATGAAATTTTCTTTTGTGTTTTTTGTTGGGGACAGGTTGTCTAATGCCACCCTATCTTATTGCCAAATAATGTTAGGGCACACCCCCTAACACCACTCTTCAACTTCCCTCTTGGAATCTAATAAATTTAATATTATTTCATCTAAAAAATGAAAATTTATTACAATTGGAACATTGTATTTATTCATGAAGATTACTTAAATCCATTTTATCCATGGTTAGTCCTATTAACCATCAAATTCTATCCATCCAGATGTTTGCTTATGAAGTGATTTTAATGTATCCATTAGTAATCATCCACTCTAAGCTCCAATGATTCTGCACACTCTTCAGGTTCCAATAAGCCCATCCAAAACTAGCCCGCCCAAATACATCCAACTCCGTTGTTGCAAATCTTCGATAATCCTCCTCTGTTGCATTGTTCACTTTCCACTCTACCACCCATTCCCCTGAAATCAAAAGAAATACAATAATCAAATATCATATTATTATCATCGATCCAGACTAAAAAGGGTTAGTCGAACATAGACCCCTTATGGGACATCATTTTGGACTTGTTACTGATGTAGTTTTTCATTTTAGAAGGTAGATACCCAAGATGAACTTTTGACTACGTACCCTTAGGTAGATTAGATAAATAATTTTACTTGGGAGTTAATATCTATCAAAAGTTCATCCAAGGTATAAAGACTCAAATGTTTAACTCAGATGGTCTATCTGCTAGCTAAACTGAAACAACGGTACTAAAGGAGGCCTATTTGTGATTCTTAATTAACCCAATATTAAATAATTTATTTTTGTACGTACCGACTAAAACGAGTGGACTACCGTTAGATGAATCAACTCTGCTTAGTTCTGCAGCAATGTTATTATTCACATAATTGATGTTTTCTCGAACACTTAGCCCATTGAAATTGCTCCTATAGACATTATAATAATGCACGTCAATTACGGAACCCTGTAAGACGCTAGCAAACTGAACCAGCTCCGTTTGAATCCCTGAGAGGCGATAGCCCATGATCACGTACGCATTGATTGTGTATTTGCGAACAACATTGTACCCATCTTGGTAGTATTTCTTCAAGGTGTCTAAGGTGACTCCGGGTGCTTGAGGTTCATTGAGTAGCTCCATTGCTAGAAAACTGGGGCTATTTGCGTACCTAAGAAAATGTAAATAGCAATTGTAATAAGTCCAAAATAGACATCTAGTATGGTTAATTGCAGATAGACCCCTTTTTTGAACTTATTAACCCTCTAAGTTTTATCTTTGCAAATTGACTCTCTTGAGTGGAAGTTTCTAACTTGTTTACCCATAGAGACCTCCGAGGGTAAAAGAGTCAAAAAAAAATCACTCAAGAGCAATGGCGGATTTAAATTTTGTCTAGGGGGCCCAACTGCACTCCTGGAAATTTTAAGAATCACATATATGCTCTTGTAACATTTAAAGTCGGTCTGGCCCCCATAAATTTTAGAAATTGCATCCTAACCTATCTATAAATACTAATATAAGTTGGTAGCAAAGTAAATTAGCTCATTGAAGAGTGGAGACTCGATTTACTTTTCAGCAATCAAAGTCAAACGGAGCTGATAAAGTATACAAATGCATTCCTATCAGGTACTATAGTTTTATAATATTATATTTTCCTTTTTCAGTTAATAGATACTTGTTATCCCTCCTAAATGAAATTTTTCTGGATCTGTCATTGCTCAAGAGAGTATATCTGTAAAAATAAAGCTAGAGGAATAGCAAGTTTAAACATCATACAACATGGGATCTAGTGGCAATTAATCCCATCTAGTGTGGGATTAATGAATTAAGGGTTACCTGTTGGTGAGGAAGTCTATCACTGTGATAGTTTGAGCTATGGTGTCATCAGTGCCCCATTCTTGTGAGCCGTCCCTTGATGCACTATGTTCAAACTTGTTTTGTGATCCTGGAGCAGCATGGAGATCGATGATGACTTTGAGGTTATATTTTCTGTAAATTGCATGAATATAGAGGTCAATTTTAATAAATAATTTAGGATAAATTTCATATAACCATCCATACCTTGGCCCATTTTGAGGACCCCCTTGAACTTTAAAAATGTCATTTAACACGAACAACTTTGGACGTACCACATACTTCTCTAAATGTTTGCAGTTTTTTAAAGGTGCTCCCCTAACTATGTTACATGTTTATTTTTTAAATAACATTGAAAATTAGGGACCATAAAGGCATACTTACTTTTTTACTTCTTGTAAACCAATGTAAAAGTTTGAGGATTACAATTTTTATGTTCTAACATGCTTATGCAGGTTAAGATTTCTTTTCATGAGTTTAAATCAGAGCTATTTTATGCAATGATATATTTTAGAAAAACTGTAATGTGTGATCAATTGAACTTGAAACTGAATTCTTCTGATTCCAATTTAAAGTACCTTCCTTTGCACCAAAGTTTTAATGAAAGTTGAGAGTTTCAACCCTTTACTCTTAACGTAAATCTTGCACATATGCTCCTTACTATATAATCTATATATGGTGAGTGTAAAAGAGATATATAGGAAGAAAACCTTTAGACTAATATACTTACTCTGCCCATGAGAAGGCGCGGTCCAAAATTTGCAATGAACCCTCAACAAAGGGCCATGGAGTAGGATTAATGGCAATCCACCATCCAACTGGGATCCTCACGGCATTCAACCCATTATGAGATATAAACTTAAAGTCTTCTTCTACTATAAAGCTGTTCCAATGCTCCTGTATCAATATAAAGTTGACTATTCAACACATTTTGTAGAGTTGACTATTCAAGGCAACAACACCAATGACAAGGTTAGCCAAATTTGACTTGCCAATTTTAACAAAATCACATCATTTTAAGTTGACCACTAAGTTTCGCAAGGTTAGCCAAATTTGACTTGCCAATTTTAACAAAATCACATCATTTTAAGTTGACCACTAAGTTTCGTCAAAAGTTGAGATCATAGAAGGTCAATTTTAACAAAATCACATCATTTTAAGTTGACCACTAAGTTTCGTCAAAAGTTGAGATCATAGAAGGTCGACTACTTGAAGCCCGATAAGAAATACAATTTCATCTTTTTCTTTTAATAATAATCATATGCTAGTTAATTCTGTACTACTTTTGTATTTCCTTTAAATGAAAATTATAAGTCCAGTGCTTTTTATTAGATAAATAGCAAAAAATTACAGAGAAATTGGCGAATTACAGGAAAATCGAAGCTGGCAATTTGGTTGCAGGCCGGTTGACCGAGGGGATTTTCCCGGTCGACCGGATTCGTGCACATTATAGGCTGAGTTTTTTAGCTCTCTGACCGGTCGACTGCAGGCTCATTCCCGGTCGACCGTGACTCGGTTTTGGGCTCAGTTCGGTTTCCTGGTTGGTTTTGGATATACTGTTTGATATAAATAGAAACACACGTTTCTAGGGTTGGGAGCAGAGGATTTTGTCATAGAAAGGAGAGACTTTTGAGCACTTTGAGAGGGTGATATTGTGAGGAAGTTGAGAGCTTTGGTTAGGGTTATATTTGAGTTATTTTGTGAGTTGTAACCCGTTGTATTTCTTCTGCATATAGTAAAATCTCCTCATCCTCTCCCCGTGGATGTAGGCAATTGCCGAACCACATAAATCTCTGTGTTTGGTTTGATTTATGTCGTATTGTGGTGGATTGCACTCGTGTTTTTGATTTGGTTCCCTTCTCTCATCGCACACCGACTCGTTTGGTTGTCGAGCACGCTTCCGCACGGCGTGCAGCAATTGATATCAAAGCTCTAGGGTTTCAGATTTAGGGTTTTGCATTGGGTGGAGGAAGATTCGTTTTTTGGAAGCTTGGTTCTTAGAGTTCTAGGCATCGATGGAGATAGCGTTGTGGAATTGCCGGTTTGAGATTTCGCTTTCCTCGTATGGTTAGGAGATCTATTTGGAATCCGATCTAGGGTTCAGTTGGGTAATTTCTCAATTTCTATCAAAGTTTGAATCTTTCTTTTCAATTTGGAGTTATGTAAGCATGGGAGAAGAAGTTGGTGAAAGCAGCAAGACGATGACGAGTACAATTCAGATTGGATTACAGAACACTAAGATTAGTGTGGTGAACGAAAATATCAATTTTGATTTGTAGATGAGCGACATACAGAACGCTCTCAATGCTCAAAACTTGGAAGAGACCATTATGATCCATGAGAGGCCACCGAAATACGACGAGGCGATATGAGACAAGATGAATAGGAACGCTTGTGGGGTGATCAGGTCTTGTTTCTAACAAGAGCCGAAATACGATAAGATTGGTGTGACGTCTACGATAAAGATGTGGGAGAATCTTAACAACAAGTACCTTACGAAGAGTGTTGAGAATCGGTTGCACTTGCTGCGGAGATTATTCAGATTCCAGATATCCAGGAGCACCTCACTTGCGGCTCTTGTGAACAACTATATTAAGTTGTTGTCGAACTTGGCGAATGTGGATGAGAAGATAACGGACAAGTACAAGGCGATTATTTTTTTAGGCTCCTTACTGGATGAGGAGTATGATACCTTCATGCTCACTTTGTTGAATGTGAGATCTTCCATCACCTACAGTGAAGTGACTAACGCATTAATGAATTACGATTTGAGGAGGAAGGATAAAAAGACTTCACGTGCTAGCACTTCAGGAGAGGCCTTGTCGATGAGAGGTAGAAGTCCATATCCGAGAGGTGGTAATAAGAACATGTCAAAGTCAAGGGGCCACCACCAGTTAGCGAAGAACCAATGTGCATTTTGTAATGAACAATGATATTGGAAGAGAGATTACCAGAAGCTCAAGGAGAAGGAGAATAGCAAGAAAAATGGCCCGAAGGACAATGAGGTGAACATCGCGAGAGGTGATGATTCCGATGATTCGTGCTTTTCTCTATTGATTACTCCAGAAGTGAACTATGTGGATGTATCTGATTAGATGCTTGATTCTGGTGCTACTTATCATGTGACACCCCGACGAGATTAGTTTGCATCATTCGAGAAACTCGATGGGGGCGTGGTAGTCATGGAAAATGATCAAACTTATGATATTTGTGGGATAGGTACCGTCAGGATACGAATGCACGATAGAATAGTTCATAAATTGAATAAATTGAGATTTGTTCCTCAGTTGAAGAAGAATTTTATTTTAGTTGGAGCTTTGGAGGCGAAGGGATTCAATGTGACCTTTGAGAATGCTGTAGCGAAAGTTACTAAGGGATCTTTGGTGGTGATGAAGGGAGTTCGCAGTAGAAATTTGTATTATCTGAAGGGGAGCACCGAGATTGGTCAGGTAGCTTCAGCTATTTCAGAGGTGGGCGGAGAAGGCTTTGGCACTATAGGTTGGAGCACATAAGTGAAAAGTCACTGCAAGCTTTGTGCAAGCAGGAACTATTAAAGTGAGCCAAGAGTGGAAAAGTTGAGTTCTGTAAGTATTATGTTCTTGGTAAGAAAACAAAGGTAAAGTTTGGGACAGCCATCCATAGGACTAGGAACATCTTGGACTATGTGCACACAGATATTTGGGGTCCCACCAAGACGACATCACTTGATGGTCGACATTAGTTCGTCACGTTTGTAGATGATTATTCTAGGCATTGTTGAGTGTACACTATGACAAAGAAGAGTGAAGTCCTAGAGATATTTGTTGAGTGGAAGAAGAGATTGGAATTGCAGACTGGGAGAAAGATCAAGACGTTGCGATCCGACAACGATGGCAAGTATACTTCTGATCCCTTTCAGCAGCTATGTCAAGACGAGAGCATAGAGATGCCCTTCACAGTTAGTTACAAACTGCAACAGAATGGGGTGATAGAAAGGTTAAATCAGTCTTTGGTGGAGAAGATCCGATGTTTATTATCGTAGAGTGATTTAGAGTAGATTTTTTGGGCTGATGCACTTTCTTATGCGAGCCACCTCATTAATAGGCTACCTTCATCTACGATTGGGAGGGAAACCCTTATAGAGATATGGTCGGGAGAGCCAGCACACGATTACAATCAGCTTAATGTATTTGGGTACCCTACATTTTATCATGTTAGAACAGATAAATTAGAACCTCGAGCTAGGAAGGCTATATTTGTAAAATTCAAGCGTGGTGTCAAGGGATACAAGCTTTGGTATCTAGTTGATAAGAAAATTGTGCTGAGTAGAGATGTCACATTCGATGAGGCTTCTATCTTGAAGCTTCCCAGCTCTCATCAGGTGGAGAGCGACCCGACAGTGAAGACATCATAGTTGGTGGAGATTGATGCGACTTCACATTATCCAGATGAGATCATATCCATTAGAGTGCCAACTGAGGTGACGTCAGACAAACATAGTGATGATTTGGAGAATACAGGTGTTTTCGGTGAAAGTTGATTTTATTATTTGGGAACTCATTACAATCGTTTATCGACTTAAAACAAGTTCAAAAGAGTGAGCCTTTTTATAAGACTTCTCTTACACAAATAAAGTAAAAAGATTACAACTCTCTCTTAAAACAAATACAGAGGACGTTTATCACCCGCTGCTTCGCGTGGGGTCTTTACCTGTGCCGGGGACGCGTTAGTCTGTAGACCATCGCGAATCAGATCCTGTTGACAGATTGATGATCAAAGCTCTTACTTCACAAAGGAAGTAATCACAGAAGTAATAATCTCGACCAAACAAGATCACGACTCTGATCTCAAACCAAGTTTGAACAGGAGGAAATGTGAAACAGGCCTCAGATCTCTCGAACTTTCCTTCTTTATGCTAAAGAACTGCGCTAAGATCCGTTAAGCTCTCTGAAATTCGTGCTCCACTCTTCAATTTGACTGCACCTCACCCTCTGATCTCAGATCCCCGCAAACAAAGGCCCTAGGCTTGTATTTATAGGCTTTAGTTGCAGCGCTTTAGGATAGGAATTGATAATTTGACCTTATCTGCAGATAATAACCACTTAACCATATTTAGGGATAGCTTCAAAATAGTTGGGAGGATCTGAAACAGAAGAATCCCGCGAAAATCGTCAAAAGCCATCAAAATAACGCGTTTTCAGTGTTTTTGGGCGCGAGCAACCTCACGGTGGCTCGACACTGTGCAAACCACCAAATGGTAGCGGCCGATCGCGTGAGCAGCTATTGGTTGGCGCATGGATTTGGACTGGCTCTGGGCCTACGCGAGCCACAAGTGGTGGTAGTAGCCATGAGGCCACCATAATGGTGCGCTCGTCACATGCGACAACTTATTTGGTGGCTCGTCGTCCATGCGAGCCAATAACTTGTCGGGAGAGTCATTTTGATGCGACTTGGCCGTCTGGGGCTTTTTCGGTTCGTTCGGGTTAGACTTATTTCGCTGATATGCGCATTTCGTTGTTTCGTTGACTTATCTGCTTCACCGATTCGCTTCATGTATTTTGTTAACTTGGAGGTGACCGGTGAGCTTGTTGACCGCTTAGAGTTGGCCGGTGAGCACGCGAGCTTGTTGCAATGTCATTAGTGATTCACCGCTTTATTGTTTCGACGACTCGTCGTCTTGAGTTATGTTCGGGACCTATAGGAAATTTTTGACACCTACAACATGTACAGTTGAGTAGGATCAGGGACCGACAGCTGAGATTCAGGATTCTATTATGATTCGGAGACAGAGGAGAGACATGCGGATACCAGCTAAGTATACAGACACAGTTATTGTGTATGCACTTCCGATGGAGAGTGTCGATAAGATGGTTCCTACTACATTCAGAGAGGCCGAGCAGAGTTCAGAGGCTGATATGTGACAGGAGGCTATGCAGGAGGAGATATAGTCTCTTCATAGGAACGACACATGTGAGCTTGTCGAGCTTCCAAAGGGACGGAAGGTTATTGGTTACAAGTGGGTGTATACGAAGAAGGAGGGTATTGAAGGCACTCCCGTGAGATTCAAAGCTAGGTTGGTTATGAAGGGCTATGCATAGGAGAAATGTATTGATTATAATGAGATTTTCTCTCCAGTGGTAAAGCATTCTTCGATTCGGATTTTGCTAGCTTTGGTGGCATAGTATGGTTTGGAATTAGATCAATTGGATGTGAAAACAATATTTTTTCATGGTGATCTTGATGAGGAAATTTATATGACTCAGCCATTGGGATTCCGACCTACAGGGAAGGATAAATTAGTTTGTAGATTGAATAAATTGCTATACGGTTTGAAGCAATCTCCTCGACAATGGTATAAACGATTTAATAGATTCATGATCGGTTATTCGTACATTAGGAGCCAGTTTGATCCTTGCGTGTACTATCGTAAGTTGAATGGAGGTGTGTACATTTACTTATTATTTTATATTGATGACATGTTAGTTGCTTCTACTTCTAGATCCGCGATTGATAGATTAAAGATTCAGCTTTCGAGCGAGTTCTAGATGAAAGATTTGGATGAAGTGAAGCGCATTTTGGGGATGTAGATAGGCAGAGACAGAGACAAGGGTAAATTTTGTTTAACACATGTGGCTTGTTTGAAGAAAGTTCTACAACGGTTCAATGTGAGCATGGAAGCCAGTTTGTGTACTATTGGGAGCCCATTTGAAGCTTTGAGCTAAACTTTTACCGAAGACAGTTGAAGATCTAGAGTTGATGTCAAAGACTCCATATGCGAGCGCAGTTGGAAGTTTGATGTACGCCATGGTTTGTACAAGGCCAAATTTTTCACAGGCAGTGAGCATGGTTTCGGGATACATGCATGACCCAGGTTCGGGTCATTGGGATGCTGTGAGATGAATTTTGAGATACATTCGAGGTACTCTTAACGTTAGTTTGGTTTTTAAGCAGGACACTAGCGGTGGGCAGCTATGTATTGGATACGTAGATTCGGATTACGCTAGAGATTTGGATAAACATCGGTCTACTTCGGGATATGTGTTTACTTTGACCCGTGTGACGGTATGTTGGAGATGCACCTTGCAGTCTACGGTGTCTTTGACGATGACGGATGCAGAGTATATGGCGACTATAGAGGCTGTTAAGGAGACAATTTAGCTTCAAGGACTTTTGGAGGATTTTGGTGTTTCGCAGCGATCCGTCATCATTTATTGTGATAGCATGAGTGCTATCTATTTGGCGAAGAATCATGTCTTTCATGTGAGGACGAAACATATCAATGTTCGTTATCACTTCGTTCAAGATGTTCTTTAAGATAGGGATGTGGAGCTCGTGAAGGTCCACACAAAAGATAATCCAGCCGATATGCTCAAAAAGATGGTTCTGAGCAACAAGTTTAATCATTATAGAAACTTGTTGCAAATTCGTAATTGTTGAGGTCGTTCGCGGCCATTTGGATGAACTACGGGCGGCTTGATCCCTTGAGAGAGGGGGTACGTAGGCAACCATATTGGTGCAGTCAGATTTGGTGAGACGACGTAGTGGTGCTCATGTTTGGTGTCAGCTCAGTTTTGGAAAAACTTCACCGAGGTGGAGAATTGCAGAGAAATTTGCGAATTACATGAAATTCGAAGCTAGCGATTTGGTTGTAGGCCGGTCGACCACGAGGACTTTCCGGTGTGAGGGAGTTGAAAGCTTTGGTGAGGGAGTTGAAAACTTTATTTGACCTTTGATATGATAAAAAGTTTTTTATTTTTGGGTCGCTAATTTATTTTTAGTCAATTATATACTGTAAAAACATGTAAGTTTTATAGACTCCTTGAGATGCAAATAAAATTTAACGATAACAAAATAAGAAACGTACTCTCAAGACCGGTGTAGCTTTCTCGGTTCCATAACCGTTGGTTATCTGAAACTCCCCTTGCAGTTTCCCCACAATGTTTATCAGGAACACAGATGGATCATCATTCCCCCAATTTGTGCTGTCTCCATAATCAACTGTCACTAGTACATCCGTTTTCGCCTAATCACCACAATAATCACATATATAACATTCTAACATGAATAATTATTAAACTATAATTAACCGAAAAACAGATTAATTAGTGGCAGCGATCAATCAAGCACCTGTAGGAAGGATCCATTCGGTGCTTTGATCCGCACCCGACTCGAGTCATTTGCATTCCTAACGATCTCAAATGTCTCAGATGGATCCGATGAGTCCGAAACTGCGACTACATCGGTTCCTCCTCCATCGAGTCCCATGAATTGACCGTTAAAAACCCGAAATTGGAAAGTGTTCTCCGTTATGCGCCATAACTAGTCATAACGAACAATACAAAATGAAAAACATCACATATTAGTTATATATGAAAACATATTAATGCATAGAATCATTATAAATATGGAAAAAAAATGATAACAAATTAATTACTTTGAATGTCTCCCATCCAGAAGCAGATGATCGATTGGCTACGATGATAGTTCCGCCGCCACTCTCCGCACATAGATATTTATTTTGCGTGACTGATTTCAATTGTAGCTGAGTCCCATCCTAGTATAGTCAACACATACAAGATTATAAGTTACATTACATTAAAGGCTAATATTTCTGAACATAATTTCTTGGACTTAAATGTACCAAGAAATCCCCGTTGGGTATTCCATCGAAGAGGCTGGGCTTGATCCAGCCCTCAGTGACGAGCCAGCCTCCAAGATTCACAGCTCTAATCTTGGACATTGAAGGAGATGGGGGAGTAGCTCTTGATGCATGAGATGGGGATATTATTATAAACAAAGGCAGAAAATAGAGAAGAAAATTAGATAACTTCATGATTCTTTACTCCCCTCTTACTCCTAGCCTTTTTTTCTGAGGAGGAGAGTTGTAGTGTGAGACTGTGAGAGGTAAGCTAATCAATGGGTGAGCAATATATAGGCGTTTGTGACTGGGACTGAGACTGTGACTGTGACTGGGAGCTGTTCTCAAATGTATTAAATTGGGGTTTAATATTTATTATCTTAATTAAAGATGATGTTTTTTCTACATGAACATAGTTTGTACTTGAACCATATCTCTTACGTTAATGTCCACATCAGGAAAGATGTGCATATTCCATCCGTATAAGTTGAGTATTGCTGTTTTTTTATGGAAGTATTGGTGTTTATTTAAAGGCTAAATTGGTTTGTGTATGTGCTTTGAGTTGTGTTGGTCTTTGCATCTCCAAAGTTGACCAGTTAATAAAATGCTTGGTTTATGTTTCGTTTTGATTTGATCTAATATTGATTTTTTTTCTTGCACTGGAGAATGGAAAATAAATAATAATAATAATAATAATGTGTTCATACTCAGCAAGGGATGCTTACATCCTGTTTCAACTTTCATTCACGACTTTGTTGGAGAGTCAAACATTTTTTAAAACAGATTTTGGTCAGAGTCGTTCAAATCTCTTGAGCCATGCGTATTTTAAGATTTTATGTAGGGTTTTAGGTATTTGATCACGGCAATCTAGCACCCTATTCATTATCCAGTAATAAAGCTCTAATCTTAGTTTGATGGCTTTTTATTCTATCACGGGTGACTCAAACAGTTTGGAAGTTTCAATATGACTCACACTATTTTTTATTTGATTTTGGGCTGGGTTGTTAGAAAAAAAATTCTTAATTTGGCAGATTTATACTCATGTGAATCCTTGTATCATCTTGGACTATATATTCATGTGAGTTCTTGTATTATCTATACTGCTTCTGAGTTAAAGTGTGCATATAAATAAGATGATTTGGATTTTATTTTAGGGAGAAGTAAATAGATGTTCTAGAGATTATTTATGTGGGCCTTTAGTAATTGACGCTAAATTTTTGAAAAATATAGTGTAAATTTATTAGTGCTTGGTTAAGATGTCTATAACAAACCATCCACTACGTAAAATAGAAATATGGTAATGCATGAAGGCACCATATTACGTAGCAGTTTAGGTTAACTTATTTCTGAAGTAATGGACAATTACGACTACCACTTAATAATAGAAGTAGCATGTGGGAGATCTCCCAACTACTTATATAAAACATACCTAACATTAGCAATGTCAGTGCACATAGATGAAAGTTGCAAGTACGCGGTTTACGCAAGATTCTAGATTATGGACCACGAAATGACTTGATAAACTTTCTTTGGATCTTTCTCAGAGGGTTGACCTGTCGAGCAAGCAAAAGGGTGTTTAAGCTAAACCGTGATGTGAAGCCTAGTGATGACTAGACAGATGTAGTGTGAAGATGGTAGTGTAGTTATCACTATTTATTGATTTAAACGTTTCAATGGAAAATTAGCTAGGAAATAACCCTCTTTGAACAACCTCTCCATTAATGATTTAGATAAAGAAAATAAATATTAAAACACTTTATCATTTTCTCATAGGAGTACTTTATCATTCTCTAAGAGACTATCTAAGTGGAAAAGTAAACATCTATCCATTGGAGGGTGTTTGACAATAATTAACTTAGTTTTAATCTCTCTTCCTTTATACTTCCTATCTTTCTTCAAGCTACCAAAATGGCTAATCAAGGCAACTGATAAAATTAGGAGAAACTTCTTATAGGGTGGGGGAAAAAATCTATTTCTTCATGTAAAACTCTAGTCAAGTGGAGCTTAGTCTGCGAGCATAAGGAAGAATGAGGGTTGGGTATTATTAACCTTACCGATTTTAATTTTTCTCCTCTCTCTAAATGGATGAGGGAGGTTCTCCAAGGAGAGTTTCTATTAAGTAAAGTTCTTAGCTCTCTCTATTCATCAAGTCTTCTGACGGGACATAAATATGTACTAAAAGTTGCAAGTGCACAACCAATCAAGTTATAGTATAAAAAGTTATCGATCCCACGAGGAAGGTGTTTGTAGGAGAAAATTAGAATCGGTTCTTATGTTGTGTGCGTGACAATTAGAAGTGATGAAAATTGTGATTGTGGAGAGATATGAGAAGTGTTGTGAATATGTGCAAAAGTCAATAAATGAGATTTTATATGATAGAAATGAAGAGTGGATGTGATAAAAGAATAAATGAAATCATAAGGAAAGAAAAATAAAGGAAATAAAAATCAAGAAATAAATAAGAGAAAATCAAGAACTAAGGAAAAATCAAGAAAGAAAAGATGGAGGATTCAATTAAAGATATGAAAAATCTAGAATTGAATCCACTAGCTAATTTCTCACTTATAAGATATGAATTATTCTCTTTTTCACATTCTACTTTAGATTTACTAAGTATAGATTATCAAACCACTCAAGGGAAGTATAACCTATAAAATTATCATCCAAGTAAAATTATTACTCATGAAAAGAATAATAACTAAATAGTAATTCTATAATTCCTTCTACCAATTAGTTCTTTAGTTGAATATCCTAAGTATGAATATTTTAAGCATGAGAGAAAGATTAAAAAATCATAAGAAAAATAAATCTAGTTTCATGTAATTTCTAGAGTTCCAATAAGAATTAATTCTACATCTAAGAAAAGGGTAATTTCCTAGAGGGTTCTACCCTCAAGGCGAATCAAAAGAAAAAAAAAGCAAAAAGAAAAACTAATCTCAAGAGGGTTCTAGCCTCAAGGTGAATAGTGTAAAAAATTAAAATCTAAGGTACAAAATAAATTGCAAAAACTAAGCTACAAAATAAATTGCAAGAATTAAATGCATGAAAGTAAATCTACACTACAAAATATTAATGTAAATCTAAACTACTAAGTAATAAGAAAATAAATAAAAGAGAAAATAAAATAAAATAAAATAAAACAAACCTCCAAATTGATCTTCATCTTCATCTTCATCTTCATCATCCAACAAAGAGAAGAAAAATATGAAGTGGTCAAAAAATTCTTTTATTGATTGTAACAAAAGTCATAAAATAGGAAAGTCTTCTCAATTAAGAGTAACCCTCCTCTTCAAATGGAGTTATAAAATTTTTCACACCCTCAACCCCTCACTCTCTACCCCTATTTATAGTAAATATCAATGAATGTGAGCCCTTAGATCGAATTCTTATCCAAAACCCTTGATTTCCAGCCTTTGATTCATAACAGAGTTGTCAGCATCGATGCCGGCATCGATGCTCCTATCAAAATTCTGACTTCATGGTTGGCTTCATCTCGTCGAGATAGGTGTTTTTTATATATTATATATTAAATTCTACCTTCTGGATTGGGAGATATCGTCGTTTCTTTACGGCCAACCATCTTGAATATAATTTCTCGTCATATTGGATTTTTGATTTTCTCCGGCTTCTACAGGCTACTCGGCTTGATTATGGGGTTCATTAAAAAATTACAAAATGAGAAAGTTGGAGTCTTTGGGGTCTTTATTTATTATTTCTTTATTAACCTGCAATTAAAGATAAAATAATTATTAGTGGTATATTTATTCATATAAAATAGATAATGAGGGTATAAAATTATAATAAAAATATGATTATCAAATACCCTCACACCTAAACTTTTGCTAGTCTTCTAGCAAAGAAAGAAATTAAAAAAATTCTAACTCACTTTCGCAGGAATTGCGATTGTATTTAGCGCATACAACAAGCTTTTAAACCCCTAGGTTACCCTAGTGGACGAGTGTAGTCTTGTGAGGGTTTGTAGTGAATATACCCACAAAATTCGGTCAACTTGCTAATTTAAAGAGATTAGTAAATAACTAAATTTACTTGATAAATTTAGACAATCTAATTGAAGCTAGTTATTACTCAAGAAAACGTTTTTATATATAACTCCAAAGTGAATTTTCTAGAAAATCTTCTCATTATAGCAATACAAAACCAAGTCAAACTTAGAAATTTAATTAAAAGTTTTGAAAAGAACATGCTAACTCTTTGTTTTAAATAATTTTCAAATCTCTTGAAAAAAATATTTTTCAAGACCATATATACAAATATAACAATATATAAAACATTTGTTAGTAATTTTTTTTCAACTCTTTCTTCCTTGGTGATTTATTTCTACTTTAACGGGTTTTCTAAGTGACCATTTAACGGGTTTTGATCTAATAGATCCCAACCCAATTGGGCTTAGGTCATTAAGTATGGAAGTACTCTTTGAGCTTAATTACTCGGTCAACTTAGGGTTTATAAGATAGAATCACCTTGAATTCAAGAGTTTTTTTGTTTTTTTTTTGTGCCCATTTTCCACACTCTTCTTTTGCAAGGTTAAGTTTTTCATGTATATATTCTGAAAAATATGTAAATCAAGACAACTTGAAAAATTATTTTTAACTCTAAGTTATGTTAGACCCTAGAGGGGGGGTGATTAGGGTCTTATGCTAATCTAATCCGATTTAAATGCCAATTAAAATTAATTAATAAGTTATCCTAGCGAGTATGAAATGCAACAATATATATGAGCTAGGATAAGCAATATACAATGAGATATATCCTATATATGCAAGGATATATAAACGACACAAGGGTAAACAATCTAAACAAGATAGTGGATGATATAGAAATGAGCTATGGACAATGGTGATATAAGATATGAACATAAATATGAATGAACGCCAAAGCACACTCAAACAAGCAATATGATCACGGAGTTCGGACATTCCGTCCTACGTCTCCGCTCCCCACTCCCGGGGAGAAATCCACTAACACAATCCGGTTTGGAAGCCGGAACTTCTCTAGTTCACCGAAAACTTCACAACACACTCGGTTTCTAGCTCACCGAAAACCTAACAATCTCACAATGTAACAAATATAAATTATTTTCTAATATGGATGAGAACACAATAAAAGCTCACACTCAATGTTACAACTCTCACAACCCTAATATATTATGAATGCAAATACAATAAGCTCAAGTGGGTGTGTGTAAACAATGAGTGAAATCAAAATCAAAACTAAACTCAATTAAAATCTAGCATATAGAAATAATGTAGCACAACTCAATGTTACAATCTCTCACCACCCAACTATACTATGTATGCAAATACTATAAGCTCAATGTGGGTGTGTGTAACAATGAGTAAAATAAAATCTAACTCAATTAGCAAACTAGCAATAATAAGAATATGAAAATCAATAATGAAATTGCTAGAGAAAAGAGTTAGAAAACTTCTCTATAAACACAAAGAAGAGGATGAAGAGGATTGAGAATGAATCCCTCAATCTGCAGTGAAAACTTCCTCCTTTGTAAACAGAAACCCAATCTTTAAACAAACAATAAAACCCCAAACCCTTGTTTAAAAACTTTGTTTAAAACTCTTCTTGATTACCTGAAAAGAGATCAGCAATTTGGTATTTATACCCTCTCAAAACTCAGCCAAAAACCCCAAGCCAAAGGACAACAAAGCCCCCAGAAAGCTCCTCAGAAAAGTAGCCGTTGTGCCCAACGGATCTATTGTCGGTCGACCGAAAATTCCGTCGGTCGACGAAAAAAAACGGAATTCGTCGACCGACGGAAAATGCCGTTCGACGCTGTTTGACACGGTTGAAAAATGAAGGAAAAGACCAAAACAGAGACATCGTCGGTCGGCCGAGTCCGGTCGACGGGGAGGGTATGAAGGTCAGGTGGGCGATAAATCAAGCTTTTGGTCGAGCGGTGCCGGTCGGACCGGACAACCTCTGGACCATGCTGAGGAAAGAATCATGATCGATCGACGTGCGGTCGGACCGAAATACTGGATACTTCTGAATACAGTTTTGAAAGCTGTATTCTGATTTTGCCATGTTTAAAATATCAAATAAATTTCCAAAAATATAAAATTTGGGAATGGATTGTAGACAATGATTATAAACATGCTACAGTGACTGGTTATCAGAAAGGACTTCGGCAAAATGAAAAATATGCATCATTTTAACAAAATAGTCAAAACATGAAATAGATAAGCCTTGAATTTTGATGTGTTTTGACATAAATTAACTTGAAACTTTGTGAAATGTTTTTATAGAACTTAGTAAAACATGTATATGATGATTGAGGTCTACTAAACTAAGAATACAATATTTTCACAAAATTCATATTTCTATGCGATGTTTTTCAAAAACACAATAGAAAATATGAAATCATATAATTTATATATATTATATCATAAAAAACTCAAAACATATATGTATATATATAACTATATATATACAAAAACCAAAACGTGTATGTGTGTATATGATTGAGCTTAAAGTACTAACACACATAATATAAATTCCTAAACTAAATTACCCAAGCAATGATCTTGATCTTCAATAAATTACCCAAGCAATCTTGATCTTCAATAAGCTTGACTTGGTACACTTTGCGGATGAAGCTTGAACTTGATCTCTTGAACTTTGAATAGCAAGGCTTCACCGACATTCCGCCAACCTCCATTTGATATGATCGTTTAAGGCGCAATCCATCCATCCTCCAACTACGTTGTTTGTCTACAATATATAAGAATGTACAAACACTAGACAAACAACATTAGTAATAAATTGTTTGAATCTCCCCCTTTTTGATGATGACAAACAATTTACAAAAAGGATATATGCATGAAAGAAAATGAATATATAAATTATGATTCACATGCATATAAACAAGAAAGAATATACATACTCACAATATTTCTCCCCCTTTGACACAACATCAAAAAGGGGACAAAAGAATTAAGAGAGCGAAGGCTCCCCCTATCAATAAGCATAGGTGAGTATCAAACAATTATAGGGAATGCTCCCCCTATCACAAAGCCATATAGAATATAGACAAAGAAAGATCATGGCAAATATGTGAGAAAACATAAATGAAAAGATATGCTAAGCATCACTCACATACAAACAAGATACAATGAGGACACATAATGATATGACATTATAAAGATAGTGTCTCATTATAAAAACCATGTATAAGAATAGATTTATGAAATCAAAAGAAGAGGAACATGAGAAACATGCAAAAAAATTTTCAAATGAAAACAAATCCATCAAAAGAAATCATAAATCAAAGTTTATATCCAAAAACGATGTTTGATCAATGAAGAACTTGATCAAACCACTCATAGAATACATTATAAACCACGAATAGATGATCCATAAGCACAAACACATAAATATCATCATATAAGTGAAGTATAATGAATTCAAAGCAATCAATCAAAATAAAATCTTTAACAAAAGAATTTCAAGAGAGGCAACAATATATCAAGCTCTTAAGCTTGTTACAACCCATATAATCATTCTAGCATCCGGTAAACATGATTTGGGAATAAACACCCAATAAATCCGGAGGGTTATATAAATGCAAACCTCTCATCAAAACGAAACTAATAATCATGAAAACAAAATAATTTGATCAATGAAAAAAATATTGTTTTCATGTTCAAAAATTTAAAGTATAATTTTTCAAAACCAAGAAAAAGAAAAATAAAACATTAAAATTATTGGTTTAAAATCAAAATTGTTTTGGTACCCAAGTAATATTGGTACCAAAAAGTTTAGGGACATGACCCCTATCATTAAAGCTCAAAGCCCTTGGGTTATGAACCCATTTGGGCGCATTTAGTGCACGAGTCCGGTCATAGCAATAATTATGCAAATGACTCATTCGATTGCAATAAGTGCAATGAAGAGGATGCATTTGGTTATGTTGACCATGTGCATGTGCACGAGGAACATTTGCAAATAAAGATTGTTTTTTAGAATTATTTTGCAAATGAGAAACATCATTAAACAAAGGTGGTCTACTTGAGAAATTTGGCAAGTTTGAATAATTTTTAAAATCATAACAAAACTTTGCCAAATGGCCAAATCTACCACAAATATCACACTTAAACTTTTGTGGCTTAATAAAATCATTTGGCAAAGGTGAAGTCTTTTTCAAATCATAGCAAAATTTTGCCAAATGGCCAAAACGTCCACAAATATCACATTTAAACATATTTGCATGTTTATGATGTGCATGATAAGCATATGCATGTGTATGTGATGAGGAAGCTACATGAGATGCACAAGAAAGATTAATATTCTTATGTTTTTGTGCATCATAACAAAATCTAGCAAGATGGCCTTTACGACCGCAATTTGTGCATTTGTAGACTTTGCTATACATGTGTGCATGATGTATAGGATGTTTAGATGTTTTAGCATGAGACTTAGCACACATGTCCATAAGTTTCTTATGGTTATCAATGCATGTTTTTAAAGTTGAATCTAAGCATGATATGCGTTCCTTAACAAGATTCAAATCATCATTATGCATAACATCATTGATAATAGAAGTAGAGCATGTATGATTATTCTCAAAAGAATTTAGTTTATTTCTAATGCATTCTACTTCTAGCATGGCATTTTCTTTCTCATGAGATAAGCTAGAAATTGATGAGGTTAATTTTTCATTTTCCAAGTTTAACATATCATTGTTTTGTTTAAGATTTTCATTTTCTTTAGCAATGATATCAAACTTGGATACTAGCTTCTCATGATCGGATTCTAAATTATCATGCTTGCATTTTAAATCATTAAAATCTTTATGTAATTTGTTGTAGGCATGCAATAATTTCTTAGATGCACAAACAAGTTCATCACTAAATAATTCATTATCGAGTTCGAACTTGCAAACCTCACTAGGGCTATCGCCTAGTGGCCGTGTGCATGATGAAGCTCCAATATTACTTGAGGAAGAGTCCGCCGGAATCCTTTGGATCTCCTCCAAGTTACCATGATGTGCTTCTATGAATGTCCACAATTTGTAAGCACTATCAAAAGAAACAAGCTTGTTAGAAATAGAAGAATCAAGTGCATTATGCATATATTCTAACACAATCTTGTTCATGGTAAACAATCTTTTGTCATTTTTACTCCACTTGGATTTCTCCATAGTGGGTACAATATAAGCATTATCAATAATTCCCCATAGATCAATATTTTTAGATTGCACAAAAAGTTTAAATCTAGAAGCCCATTGTGCATAGGGAAAGTTAATGAATTTAGGAGCAACATTGGATTCATAGCCTAACAAAGGTGCACAATTCATGTTCATGATAAATATATGTGTGCAAGCAAGACAAATGCAATCAAAGTAAGATTAGCACAAAAAGATAACTTGGATCTTTAACTCAAGGAGATTAGACCTTAAATTAAAGAGCACCAAGCTCTGATACCAATTGTTAGACCCTAGAGGGGGGGTGATTAGAGTCTTATGCTAATCTAATCCGATTTAAATGCCAATTAAAATTAATTAACAAGTTATCCTAGCGAGTATGAAATGCAACAATATATATGAGCTAGGATAAGCAATATACAATGAGATATATCCTATATATGCAAGGATATATAAACGACACAAGGGTAAACAATCTAAACAAGATATTGGAAGATATAGAAATGAGCTATGGACAATGGCGATATAAGATATGAACATAAATATGAATGAACACCAAAGCACACTCAAACAAGCAATATGATCACGGAGTTTGGACCTTCCGTCCTACGTCTCCGCTCCCCACTCCCGGGGAGAAATCCACTAACACAATCCGGTTTGGAAGCCGGAACTTCTTCTACACACTCGGTTTTCTAGCTAACCGAAAACTCTACAACTCACACTCTTGCAATCACACTCTACACCCACTAAGTGTTGGACCTAGCCGTGTCTCCCTCAAGTGCTCGGTTACAACCTCTCCCTAGTAAAACCCTAAACCCTTGTTTAAAAACTTTGTTTAAAACACTTCTTCATCATTTGAAAAGAGATCAGCAATTGGGTATTTATACCCACTTGAAGTCTCAGCCAAAACCTCAAAACAGAAAGACCAAAAGGCCCCCAGAAAAACCAACTCAGAAATAGCCGTTGAAGTCTAACGGCTCTATTGGCGGTCGACCGACAGAACGTTCGGTCGAACGAAAAACGGAATTCGGTCGACCGACGGAAAATCCGGTCGACCGTGAGCAGGTTTGAAAAATGAAGAAACAAACAGAGACATCGTCGGTCGACCGCATCGGTCGACCGATAAAAAATCAAGCTTTCGGTCGACCGGGCCGGTCGACCGACAAACTCTCTGGACCATGCTGAGGAAAGAATCAATGATCGGTCGACCGGTGCGGTCGACCGAATACTGATACTTCTGAAAAACAGTTTTGAAAGCTGTATATCTGATTTTGAAACACTGTTTAAAAATATCAAATAAATTCTAAAAAATGTAAAACTTTGGGGAATGATTGTAGGCATGCTAATAAACATGCTACAGTGACTGGTTATCAGAAAGGACTTCCAAAATAAAAAATATCATCATTTTACAAAATAGTCCAAAACATGAAAATATGATATACTTGAATTTTGATGTTTTGACATAAACTAACTTTTGAAACTTTGTGAAATGTTTTTATAGACTTAGTAAAACATGTATAAACTGATATTGAGGTCTATAAACTAAGAATACAATATTTTTACAAAATTGCATATTCTATGCAATGTTTTCAAAAACACAATAGAAAATATGAAATATATAATTTCATATATATAATCATAAAAACTCAAAACACATGTACGTATATATATATAACTATATATATGCATAGAAACCAAAACTTATGTATATATATATAACTATATATATATACGAAGAAATCAATAAATGTGTGTGTATAGATATTGAGCTTAATGTATTAAACACACATAATATAAATCCTAAACTAAATTACCCAAGCTTGATCTTGATCTTCATTGAGCTCAACTTGGTACACGTTGTGGATAAAGCTAAACTTGGATCTTGAACTTGAATTGTACGATGCTTTACTCCACAATTCCGCCAACCTCCTCTTGATATGATCGTTGAAGCACAATCCATCCAACCTCCAACTCGTTGTTTGTCTATAATAAATAAGAAAACACAAATACTAGACAAACAACATTAGAAGTAAATTGTTTGTTAAACATCATCAAAACAAGAAGGCCAACAAGTTAAGCATGTAAAAATTTTATTATTTTAATTAAAAGTCTAAATTAAGGCTTTAGTAAAGTATACTACTTTGAAAATTATTTCTTAAGAAATTTATTTAGAGTTATCATAAAAGATAAACTTGAGTACATAAAAAACTAGGGATTAGAAAATTTAAACATTATCAAATGAATTAATTATTACTTAACTCTATCAATTTGGCAAGTGACAATATTTTTTTGATATTATTTTAGAAAGAAAGAAGAGAAAGAAAGAAAAAGGAAAAAAAAACATGACATAAATGCAACAAAAAAGGTAAAGTAAAGAGGAAAAAATAACTAATTCTCACCCCCACACCTAAATTTTGCATTGTCCTTAATGCAAACTCTATGATGCACAAAGTAATGCAGATAAGAAGTGAAGTACTTACATTTGGTCGGCTGACTTAGAGGATAAAATCTGCAATTACCTTTGGTCTGAGGAGGATGAAATCAAAATTTTATTCTTTTTTTTATTCTTTTCTTGTCTTTTCTTTTCTTTCTTTTCCTTTTTTTCTCTTTTTTTACAATCGAACAAGAAACTCTCAAATGAGAGAAGAATAAATTCTTTTTATTATTATCGATGCTAGCATCGATGCTCCTATCAAAATTCTGACTTCATGGTTGGCTTCATTGTTTGGAGAGAAAGTTAATGTCTTCATTGATGTAGTCAATACAACTTCAGTCGTTACAATAACAATAAAAAAGATAGTCTTTTTATAAGACTATTACACAATGAAAACGAAAAAAATACAACTCTCGTCAAAACAAACGCAACAGACGTTTTTCCTCCGCTGCTTGCGTGAGATTTTGGCTTGTGACGTGGATGTTGATATCAGTGGACCACCAAACGATCAAATCAGATCCGGTGCTTCGTTGATTTGCGAAGGAATTAAAAAACCAAAATAATTATCTCGGCAACAGCGAGATAACCATTCTTCTCGAGATCACCGCAACGGGGCGATCTTAAGGCAAAGAACCGGGCTGCAGATCTGACGAACTCTTCTTCTTTATGCTAAAGAATTCACTAAAGTCTCCTCCTCCTCTCTGAAATTCTTGGCTCTCCAGTCCTCAATTCAGCAGGGTTTCGCCGACGCTCGAGAATTCCAGCCTGAAAAAATAAAGGCCCTGGGGCTGTATTTATAGGTTTCGGGACCTCTGTTTTCGAATAAGAACAGCCGATTCCCTCTTATCCTTGGTTGTAACCACTTAACCATGTTCATGGATGATATTTTATCAGTTAGAGCAAATCCAGGCGGTTAACGGCCGAAAAAACACAAAAAATAGCCAAAATCAGCTTTTTCGGGTTGCAGACACCCGCGGGTGTCTCGGCGTGGCCGAGACACTTGAGAGTGTCTCAGCTTGGCCAAGACACTGGGTGTCTCGTCCAAGCCGAGACACCGATTGGTGTCTCGGTTTAGCTCAGGGCTTGGTCTCGCACGTTTCGTCCGTTTTCGCCGTATTTTCATCATCCGAAATCGAAATCACGCGATCCACAATGCGTCGGAAAGCCGATGAGGAGATCTACAAGCTCTCATGATTGAATTATGTATGGAGTAAATGTGACATGAGGGGCACTTCGTCTTTCGTAAGCGACGTGTAGCTCCCAATTCATTCGTGTTTCGATTATTCTGAAATTCTGTTGCTTCGCATGGTCCGTCGACTCACTTCATGCATTCGTCATTATCAAATGAGCTTCTGTGACTTGAATAACGATGTTCATCGTCTCCTCTCCATCTCGAGCCGCGTGCGAGGACCTATTGGTAATTTTTGACACCTACAGATACCCCCTCCAAAGTGTTTCAGTCTCGTTTCTTTTATAGATGAGCCTAGGTAATTTTTGACACCTACAGATACCCCCTCCAAAGTGTTTCAGTCTCGTTTCTTTTATAGATGAGCCTGAAATACTTTGGATATGATCGGTCCAACCTTCAGTCGGTGTAAAAGGACCTGTAGTTAGCTTTGATTCTTGACTCCTTCGATTTTCAATCTATTCGATATTTTAACGAATAGCTAAAGTTCTCCCGACGCTGCGTTTATCGTCTTGCCGTCGTCAAAATCTTGAATCAAAACCGGTAAATTGATTTTGGCTCGTATCATCAAGTTAACTTTGAACTGACCATCTCCATCACGATATATATTGACTTGCGTTGATCTTCATCGCAACGCGTTGACTGGCGTTGACCTAGGGTTACGCGTTGACCGGTGTTAATCTAAGGTTTCGGATCGCCCAACGTTGGCCTAAGGTTTTGGATTGCCCGGCTTTAACTTATCATCATAACGTATTGACTGACGTTGACCTAGGGTTACGCATTGACCGGCGTTAACCTAGAGTTTCGGATCACCCGACGTTGACTTTTTCATCACAACGCGTTGACTGTCGTTGACCTAGGGTTACGCGTTGACCAGCGTTGACCACTTAAGGTTTCGGATAGCCCAGCGTTGACTTTTTATCATAACGCGTTGACTGTCATTGACCTAGGGTTACACGTTGACCGGCGTTGACCTAGGGTTTCGGATCGCACGACGTTAACTTTTCATCGCAACGCGTTGACTGCCGTTGACCTAGGGTTACGCATTGACCGGCGTTGACCTAGGGTTTCGGATCGTTCACCGTTAACGTAGTTTATACTCGTACGTTTGCTGGAGTAAATGGTACATGAGGGGTGCTTCATCTTTCATAAGCGACGTGCAGCTCCCGATTCATTCGTGTTTCGATTATTCCGAAATTCCGTTGCTTCGCATGATCCGTCGACTCACTTCATGTGTTCGTCATCGTCAAATGAGCTTCTGTGACTCGAATAGAGACGTTCATCATCTCCTCTCCGTCTCGAGCTACGTGCGGGGACCTATAGGTAATTTTTGACGCCTACAGATACCCCCTCCAAAGTATTTCAGACTCATTCTTTTATAAAAAAAGTCCGGAATGCTTTGGATAAGACAGGCACTGCCTTCAATCTCTTCAGTATTTCGTTGAGGAGATCACATAAAAGGACCTATGAATTGCCTCAATTATTGACTTCTTTAACGTTCAGTCTATTCAGTATTTTGTCGAATAGATGAAGTTCTTCCGGTACTGCGTTTATCGTCTGACCATTGTCGAAATCTTAAACTGAAGTTGATACGTAAGTTTTTTGAACTTAGCTTGTGTCTTTGAGTTGACGTTGACCTGATCATCTTCGTCAGAAGTTCATATCTGAATGCGATTGAACTCCCTGGAATCATCCTTTGCTTTATTTTAACGAAATTGCTAATGCGTTGACCTGCATCGATCTTTACTGTAGCACGTTGACCGGCGTTAACCTTTGCTATAACGCGTTGACCAGCGTTAACACAGTTTATACTCATACGTTTGCTGGACTCTACACAGTTTAAGCTCTTAAGGCATTGGAGCGTGGCGGTCCCAAATGTTAGGGCTGCAGGACCAACTGTTAAAGATGATTCATCTGCATGTAGGGCTCTTATTCTGAAATTGTTGGATGCTCAAGTCACGAGACCAACTAATGGGGCTGGTGCGTCAATGACTCTCACATTTATAGGATTTTTGGCAAACCCACAGCCATCAACGGGTTTGATTAGCCTTTACGGACTACCGTTTAAGTGGGGCTAGTATGCATATTGTTTAAATCTGTTCTGCAAGTAACGTTGTGCTAAAAGAGTTAACTCTTTTAGTGCTACGATATTGAATACGTAGACTTTGTCTTTCTCACGGGAATAGACTACCCGGCCTCATGCATCAGATGCAGACTCAGGATTTTTGGCAAATCCTCAGCCATCAACGGATTTGACATGCCTTTACCGACTACCGTTTGAGTCGGGCTAGCGTGCAAATTGTTTAAGTCCGTTCTGCACGTAACATTGTGCTAAGAGAGTTAACTCTCTTAGTGCTATGATATTGAATACATAGACTTCGTCTTTCTCACGTGAAAAGACTAAACGGCGACGCGTGTTAGGCGTAGACTCTAGGATTTTTGGCAAACCCTCAGCCATCAACGGGTTTGATTAGCCTTTATCTACTACCGTTTGAGTCGGGCTAGTATGCAGATTGTTTAAATCTGTTCTGCAAGTAACGTTGTGCTAAAAGAGTTAACTTTTTTAGTGCTACGATATTGAATACGTAGACTTCGTCTTTCTCCTATAAAAAGACTAAACAGCGATGTGTATCAGACGTAGACTTAAGATTTTTAACAAATCCTCAGCCTTCAACGGATTTGACGTGCCTTTACCGATTACCGTTTGAATCGGGCTTGCATACGGATTGTTTAAGTCCGTTCCGTATGTGACGTTGTGCTAAGAGAGTTAACTCTCTTAGTACTACGATATTGAATACGTAAATTTTGTTTTTCTTATGGGAATAGACTACCCGGAAATGCGTGTTAGGTGCTGACTTATCCCTACTTAGGCTTCGGAATAAAATTCCCCAGACTCGGATTCTGGTGTCTTCTTTAATCGGTGAAAGACTAAACCGGCAACGCGTGTTAGGCGTTGACTTATCCCTACTTAGGATTCGGGATAAAATTCTCCGTGCATGTAAGGCACGGAGTGTGGTGTTATTAATAACAACCTGTCATAATATCGAATATGTGGGCTTTTGTCTTTTTCATGGCCAAAGACTAACCGGCAACACGTGTTAGGCGTTGGCTTATCTCTATTTAGGAGCCGAGATAAAGTTTCGCACGCGTGTAAGGCGCAGATTTTAGTGTTATTAATAACAGCGTGCCACAATATCGAATATGTGAGCTTTTATTCTTTTTACGGTCAAGAACTAACCGGAAAGGCGTGTTAGGCGTTGGCTTATCTCTATTTAGGAGTCGAGATAAAGTTCCCCGCGCGTGTAAGGTGCGGATTTTGATGTTATTAATAACGGCCTGCCATAATGTCGAATATGTGGGCTTTTGTTCTTTTTACGGTCAAGAACTAACTGGCAACGCGTGTTAGGCGCTGACTTATCTCTACTTAGGATTCAGGATAAAATTCCCCAGATTTGGATTCTGGTGTCTTCTTCAATCGGTGAAAGACTAAACCTGCAATACGTGTTAGGCGCTGACTTATCCCTACTTAGTATTCGGGATAAAATTCTTCATACGTACGAGGCACGGATTATGAGAGTTGAAAAGATGGTGTCTTCTCTTGGGGCAAAGACGAACCCGACACCGGAGAGGAAAAATTTTATATTCTATCTCCAGTTATACCAGAAACTCAAAGTGGGATCTCCACTTTGAGAATCCGCGAGGCGAAACTAAGAGTGGGATCTCCACTCTGAGAATCAAAAAGATTCAGATTACCCTAACTGTCGGAAGGTTTGATTACCGAACTAAATGTGGGTTTCTCGTTTATGGAGAGTGAATTGTGGTTTTGGCTCTAACTATAGGAAGGTTTAACCAAATAGGAGGTTTGAGACGACCTAACTGTAGGAATGTTTGATCGCTTAATTTGAAAGTGGACCTCTCGTTCATGAAAGGAATCGAGAGGAGATTTTGATTGTGGTCCTAACTGTAGAAATGTTTGACCAGGTGGGAGGTTTTGTGGTGGAAGACTGTGAGTTGTCAAACACCAATGTGAGTTTTGTGAGGGAAAATTAATCCAACAAAGTGATCGAATTTTGTCTCAACAAAAGAGTGTTCGGAAATCACAGTGGGAGTTTAGTGTTTATCACTTTGTTCATAATGATTGGGTTATCCTTAAGAAAATTACATGTAGCATTCTTTCGGGAACTTCCTGTAGACGGTAAAAAATACCTCTATGGGTTTACAGGAAATGCGCCTACAAGAAGAACTCACACGTTCAGTTCTCTAGCGTGGGCCTAAACCGCGTAGACGTCAAATGTACTCAAGTCCAGGTGAGCCTAACAATCGGCTCGCCTACACGAGTTAAGATCGATTAGAATAGTGGAAATTCGCCTTCAGCCCAACTCGCCTGCCCGAGTCCGAAGTCGAATCCGCCCACAAACCTTAAGACCATCAGTACAGTTGGATATCCGCTGCCCCACGTGCTGAGATGGGCCTTCCCATCCCTCTCGACCCGAAGGAAGAGAGCACAGTACCCCAAGACCGTCAAACGGCCGCTCACAGTACGCACAGCACGAAGGAATGGACAGGTGTCGAGTCGACCTGAGCATTCATAAATGCGGCTCACCTCAGTTGTCTGAGTCAGGAACTGGATCCGCCGGCACTCGGCAAGTTGGCCAGGTCCACTCGAGTACTGTACACCTACTTCGCCACCTCTCCTGACCGGAAAAGAGAAGACACCGTGCTCAAAGCACACCGGACGGTCGCGCACAGCATGAATGATCAGACAGAACACCCCATCAACCTGTGAACTCATAAATGCAGTTCATTAATGCTGGTCAAGTCCACTCGAATAGCGGGCGCCCGTTGCCTCATATACAAGGATAGGCCTTCTCATTTTAGGTGATGCGACATAAAGCATAATCCCTCGAATGACCATTCATGGTATCGAGGAGCAGCTAGACGTCTCTGAAGAAGATATGGTCACATCCCATAATTCAAGGAGCAACCACGCTGTCTCTCCGTTACTTAAGGACTTCTTCTAGCCACGAAGAAGGGGTTCAAACCCATTTCAACTTTTCTTCCAAGTCAAGAAGAAGAGACTCAACTGTTCTAGCTATTGAGCAATCCGTTCATAGTAAAGATCAGCTGATTGAACCATAAGCTCTCTGCATAATCTTTGCATTGCAGCGCCTCTGCCTAGTTCCGAGCTCCGATCGCCGGCGAACCAAGCAGACTCGAACTCTATTGCCCCGAGCTTCTACTGCGTACTGAAGCTCCCCAGCAACCTTGTTCAAACGGTCAAAGGGAAGCGAACTCGACACGAGCATCGAGCGAAGCGTCCTATAGCCACCTAAAGATCCCGCACAAACAAAGAGGGCCTTCCCTCTGCTTCTGTTGTAAACATTTGATTTGTTAGTTTGTAATAAGCTTTCTTATAAATACAAACGAAGCTCCCTTTTTCGGGAAATCAAATTTTCACCCTACAGAAGATGGCGACCACAGTGGGAGAAGCTGTTTCGTCGAACGAAATGGTGGTGTCTCAGTTTGATGAGGTTGTTGTCGGGACGACAGTGGAGTCCCTAGAAATAGAGTTTGACCAGGCCAAGTACGAAGAGTACTTGTCCTCCTCCTCCTCTGGTGGCGATGCGTCCCGCAAACGTCACAGAGTCGTGCGCCGAGGCCGACCTCAGACGGTCAAAGCCTCCGCACCTGATTCATCGGAGGAACCCACTCCCTCGCAATCGATCAGGGCCAACCCAGAGATCGAGCGCAAGGGGCAGATGTCTGCCAAATGGGTCGCCAAGCGATCCCTACAGACACCTATCCCAAAGGGAACGCCGGTTCACTCCGGCACAGACTGCACTGCCGCAACCCGCGGCGACGCTCTCCTCACTGGGAGAGCTAACCAACGGCGATGGCAAACACTCGTCAGACAGGAGGTCCAAGCCTCCGCTTCTCATAATGGCCTGAACCATCATACAGGCCCGAGAAACACTAGACGAGAAGGCAAACTGCCCGATCTCGGAAGGCCCTCCAAATCAGGAGCGCCAACCGAAGAAGGCAGAGCCGCCCGCTCGGGAAGACTTCGCTTCTTAGGTCATATCCCTGATGCGAATAACTCACTCTCAGCAAGTGAGCCTACCCGAGTAGGCGAATCTTCGAAGGCTGGCGAGCCTCGCCATAACCATTTGGCGGATAAACGTAAAGGAAAGGAAGTGGGCGGTTCTTCCCGAACCCGTTCTTCCAAACGTAGGGTTGAGACCCGCCTACGCACTGGAGTTCGCCCTAACGCGAAGACTCGCCAGTCAAGGCGAGATTGCCTAACTCCAACACCAAGGCGTCCCACCCAACACGCACCAGAGAGCGCGCCCAAAAATCTCTCATCCGCTCACCCGAGCGACTCTTCTGAGGCCGGGGGTTGTCACCAACCACCCGTAGAAGACCTCAGAGAATACTTAACTCGCAAACGCACTATCCACGAGGCGAATCCCCAGTGCTATTGCGAGAGACTCATCCACACAGTCCTCGCCGACTGTCAATGCGTCGGAACGGCGAAACCTTTCGACCAAGGCCTTCCCGCCAAAGGCACCGTCACCAAGGAAGGCGCGCTGCCGACGACCTAGAGCTCGCGTCCGCCACAGTCAACATGACGGATAAGGGGAAGGCGGTACTCTCAGACTCGCCAGACTCGGACTCCGTCCTGAGACCTAACACCCGGTTCGCTCGACGCCGGCAAGACGGCATATTCCAGCGAACACGTAGTCGCAGAGGGGCGAGTATTGGGTTTGACTATTCCACCCTAGCACCTCCCTCCTACGGAGAAGACGAGGTTCATTCGGCCGCAGCCACATCTCAGACCTCGCGCTCAAGTCCTCCTACGGAGAAGACGAGGTTCATTCGGCCGCAGCCACATCTCAGACCTCGCGCTCAAGTCAAGATGCGCAGGCGAGGGCGCACATGACCGAGCTCAACTCCGAGCAAACAATGGCCCAGAAACTGGAGGAGCAGCAGGCGACCATCAACTCTCTAAGAGAGATGATGGAGCAATTGCTGAACAACAAGAAGAAGAAAAGGACCCAACGTCCCTTGCCCCGACAAACTAGGGATAAGGAGTGGGTACCACCTCACCGTCCAGTGGATGAAACGGAGGATAATCAGCATTCTGATTACTCCTCCAAAACGTCGATAGGAACGTCACACACTGGGGATAGCACCCGTGACAAAAGATTCGACGAGTTCCAGGACCAACTAAACGCTCTGAAGCTTCAGCAAAATATGAACAAGCTGGGGGTGGTACGTCCCTACCCTACAGAATGAGACACGGTCCCATACCCAGCGAAGTTCAAGCCCATCAGCTTGTTACAGTTTGATGGCAAAGGGTCACCTTCGCAGCACATCTACTACTTCATGGCGCAAACTGGATTCCTAACCGGGAATAACGCCATTCTCACTCGACTGTTCATAGGTACCCTCAAGGGGGTGGCCTTTGAATGGTTCCGCAAACTGGAACCCGGCTCCATCAAAGCATGGGCCGACGTTGAGAAACTCTTCCTCGCCCGCTTCTTCGACGACGACACCGAAGTGTCAATGGCCACTCTCCTTGCTGAGAAGCAGCGGAAGTCGGAGTCAGTCAACGACTTCGTGAAGAGATTTTGGAATCGGTCAGTCCACTGTCGGGACCAAGTTTCCGAGGCGACATTGATCGAGATGTGTCGCAACAACCTGTCGATCCATATCTTGTCCAAGATAGGGGCAGTGGAAACCCGGACTTGGAAAGAGCTTGTTCGCCAAGGCGAACAAGTTGAAAATATGATCAAGAGGCTAGAGGCTGAAGAGCCGCAGTCCAAGAAGGGAGCTACGGAGCCAGCGGCGCCAAAGAACCCTCCTCGATCAAAGGGGAAAGAGGCTATGGCCGTAGACTCTACTGCGGCGCCAAAGTTCGTTCAAAAGCCGAAAACTAGGCAATTTGAACCACGCCCCCAGCGACAATATGATTTCAAAGAAGACCAGGTAGTGGCGACCCTCGACACTCTGCTCAAGAGTGGGCGGATTAAGTTTCCAGAAGCCGTCAAGCCTGAGGAGGCAAACAAAACCGGTGACCCAAGTTACTGTGCATATCACGGGTCTGACTGGGGTGCTACAGTAACCATAGGTTGGATGGTGTGCTACAGTACCACGGGTCTGACTGGGGGTGCCACAGTAACCGCGGGTCGGATGGTGTGCTATAGTAACCGCGGGTCGGACGCGCTACAGTGATCTGATCGTACAAAGAAGTAAAGTTTTGACTATGCTAAGATTTGAATCTGAAAAATCTTAAAACATGAAAGTTGTAGATCTCTTCGTCAGCTTTCCAACGCATTTTGAATCAGCTTAATCGGAGGTCGTACGAAAGAGTTAAGCCCAAAATACCGAAGATGTTTCAAACTGACCCGCGCAGCGGCGGGGCGGAAAGATATCTCAAACTGACCCGCGCAGCGGCGGGTCGGATCAGTCCGACCCGCGCGGCGGCGGGTCGGATCAGTCCGACCCGCGCCCACGCGGGTCACATCGGTCCGTCTCGCGTCCAGAACTGCCTGTAACCTCCAAAACGCATTTTTAGGCTGTTTCGATCGGTTTCTTCTGTTCCAGAGGTTCATAACTGCCTAGATATCATCCCCAAACGTGGTTAATCAGTTATTAACTGAAGATAGAGCCAAATCACTTGTTCTCATCCAAATAACCACTTCCGAAGCTTATAAATACGAGCTCGGGTGTTCATTTCTCAAGGGCAGAGTTATTATCAAGACGTGGATGTGCTGCTGGATTGAGGAGTCAAGGAGCACGAATTTTAGCGAAGGCAAATCAGATCCCGGCGAACTTCAGCATAAAGAAGGAGCTATTCGAAGGATCTGAACCTCGTCCGTCCGTCCCTTGAGATTAGGCTTGTTCTTAATCTCGAGAAGAGCCCTGATTTCGCTTGGTCGATTTCAGCACTTCAAATTAAATACTTCCTCGGCGAAGGCGAATCTCTGCCGAATTTTCCATCAACCGGATCCAGATCTAAGGCGGTCCACGGATAAACCCCGGCACAGGCAAAGATCCCACGCAAGCAGAAGACCGATAAACGATCTCTGCGTTTGTTTTGACGAGAGTTGTAAACTTTTGTTTTCATTGTGTAAAAGTCTTATAAAAAGACAATCTTTTTTTGTTTTCATTGTAACGATTGAAGTTGTAATGAATACCGCAATGAATACATCAATTTTCGACGCAAACAAACTGGCGACCACAGTGGGAGACTGCAGCTTCGCTGCCGGAGCTGTCATGTCGCAACCTCGGATCTATATCCCGGTTGAAGAAGTGGTCGAATACGAGTTCGACCAACTGAAGTTCGAGGAGTATCTGTCGTCCTCCTCCTCCAGATCCTCTGCCTCTCGCAAGCAAAGGAAGATCAACGCCCCCGTTGCTGCGGTAGCTGAACCTTGCAACGCCCTTCTGTCCTCCGACGAGTCTGGATCTGCAGACCTGAACTCCTCCTCAATCAAGGGGTTGAGTACAGAAGGCGCGCCCACTCTATCGAAGAGAGCTCGCCAAAGGCAGCGCCAACGCCTTGCACGCCAACTCGTTGGGGCTTTGGAGTCAATTGACGGGATCCGTTACGAGGCGGATCTGAAAATTAGGCAACGTCAAGCGCCCCAACAGCGGACAGATGTCCTCCCCTCCAAACCAATAGCAAATGAATGGATCCAAATCAAAAAGATCCGTTCAACTCTGGAGGAGCGAATTCAAAAGCGCTGCGCGCTTGCGCGCACGCGAATTCTTGTGCAAAAAGCACAAAAGATGCAGAAGAAGGACATAGCTAAGAAACAACCAAGACTGCATCAAACTTGGAGGCCAAAATCCAAAACGGCGGCCGAAAAGATCGAGAATCGCGGGTCACTTTTGGAGGCCAAAGTCCAAGACGGCGGCCGAAAAGATCGAAAAATGCGGGTCACTCAAATCCGACCCGCCGGTCTGCGGGTCACTTAAATCCGACCCGCCGAATCGTGGGTCACTCAAATCCGCCCCGCCAATCTGCAGGTCACTCAAATCCGACCGGCCAATCTGCAGGTCGCCCAAATCCGACCCTCCAAATTGCGGGTCACTTGGGTCCGACCCTCCACTTTGCGGGTCACCCAAATCCGACCCTCCACTTTGCGGGTCACCTGGATCCGACCCTCTAACCCGCGGGTCACTCAAGTCTGACCCGCGCCAGGGTAAAAACAGAAGACGTTATGCACATGTTTCGTCGATCCCTTCGAGTTCCGTACCTCCGGTGGGGCACCGTGACAGCGTGGATTTGTCCCGATTCAAGGTGAGGATAGTCGATCGCCTGGGTCCTTTGCACGAGGATCGAGGCAAAGTTCTGATCGAAGAACGCTTGGGTCCGGTGACTGAACCCTGAGCGACTTGTCGAGCTGGGGGTCGCACATGCCCTCACACCAATTTCAAGCCTTCTCATAAAGGGAAAACTCCAATTTCCACCCGCTTGGGGGTGTGTATCCAAAACCAAGAGCCTGTTGAGATCCTGCGCTCCCAAAAGCGTAGTTCTAAACACGTGACTCTTAAGAATGCTAATAAAGCGGCAAATCCCCTGAAAGAAACGTATTCATCTGACGATGACAACATTATACCAGGGGAGTCATGTCAACACACGATAGGTTTCTCTGGTCATCTGACCGATGAGTTGTACTATCGGGCTGAGGGTATGAACGAGTCTCGGAAGAGATATGCCCGAGAAACCAAATCTCACTGCTCGTGCGCCGAACTAATCAGGGCAGTATTATCAGCGTGCAGTTGCCCCAAGACCGCTCCGCAGAGGGTCTCGGTATCCGAGAGGATCTCTAACGGAATGACTAAGTCCAAACCAAAGCGTCTCCGTAAAAAGCGATCGATTGTTCAAGGTGACGAACTCCCGGAAGTCACAATAAATATGGCTGATAAGGGAAAGTCAATTCGACCTTCTAGCTCTGACCCACTTATATCTCATCGTCTAACCCGGTTGCGATCAGGGACCACTAGACGCAGGGACTACCAAAGAATACAGAGAGGGTTATCCTCGGACGATGAAGCATCGGATGCTAACTCTGCAGTCGCTTCTGACAATACGGTATCTAGCCCAGGGCAATCCTGCGAAGTGTTTATGATTAACACCGAAGAAGCAACTAAAATGGTTGAGGATGCTCTAGCCAAGCAGAAGCAAGCATTTAAATTCGAAATGGAAATGGCTATGTTGCGGATGAGGGAAGAGCATGACCAACAGATCCGAGCCTTGTCGAATCAGCTAGGTGAATCCGGTCGTCGCAACAATGTTAGCCAAGCAATTAGCGATTCAGACGTGGATGAATATATCATTGCTGATGACCCTCCCGTTGACCAGAACGCAGGGAGTGTTCCCACTAAAAACAATAATGCTGGGGGTGGTCCCACCAATGATAACGCGATTCTGTAATTTTTTTTTTGTAAATTCTTATTCAAGTTTAGTTCAAATTATCACATTATACTGAAACACATGATTAATCCATACAACCACATTATCAACTCACAAACTTAATGTACACACAGTTCAAAGAACACCTAATTGCATCCATACGTACATAACTTTGGCTCAAACTATCACATTATACCGAAACACATGTTTAATCCATATAATCACATTATCAACTCGCAAGCTTAATGTACACACGATTCAAAAAACACATAATTGCATCCATCTGAAAAAATAATTATGATATTGAAAATGACATTAATAAAAAAATGAACTATTACATTAGAAATACATGAAACACATACGATGAACTCAATTTATGGGAGCTGGGAAGTGGTGAATTTCGCGAGCGAGGATTCAGGGAGCGGCGGCGACAAAGTGAGAAATCATGGGCAAGGGAGGGCGGCAAGGGGGGACGCTGAGTCTAGTCGAGGGGCGCGTTGAGATGAACTCGAGAGATCGTGGATGGTGCCGGCTTAGGGTTGAGCTCGGCGTGAAGGGGAACTCGAGGTGAAGGGGTTCGGAGGCGAGCGCAAGAGAGGCGGGAGCGCGAGTCCGATGGTGATTGCAAGCGGAGGAGAGTAGGGGGTGGAGTAGATCTGGTCGAGGGATCGTGGATGGCGGCGTGAAGGGGGAACTCGAGTGAGGGGATCTGGACGAGGAGGGGCATATATATATTATATATATATATATATAATATATATTATATATATATATATATATTACCCTCCTCGTCGGTCAGCTCCGATATCTGTAAAGAAGCTAACGTGTGCATGAAGCAAGTTAGCGAAGCGTACAGGTTAACAAGACGACCGAATACACAAAACGAAAAGACGGAACGAATGCCCAAGTACCGAACCAACGCCGCGCACCTCGTGTGAGGTGGGTCCAGCCCGCGCAGACCCGCGCCCCCCGCGGGTCACCAGTGCCCGTCGCGCAGATTTTATTCCCAAACTCGTTTTCGACGATTTTTAAGCGGTTTTCGTAAGATTTATCCATTCCAGGGGTTCCCAACTGACTTGATATCATCCACAAATATAGTTAGACCGTTATTAACTAAAGATAAGGTCAAATCACTCATTCTTATCCAAATACCCCCCAACCGAAGCCTATAAATACAGGCCTAGGGGCTCATTTCACAGGGGCAGAGATCAAGAGGGCGAAACGCTGTCGAATTGAAAAGTGGAGCCACGAATTTACATCGAGGGTTGGCAGATCTTAGCGAATTCCTGTGCATAAAAAGTAGAGTTCGAGAGATATGAAACCCGTCCCGTATTCTTCAGGATTTAAGCTTAGTCTTAATCTCGAGAAGAGCTGTAATCTCGCTTGGTCGGGATTACCGCTGCAGCGATTACTTCCTTCATGAAGTAAGAGCTTTGATTAACTTAATCTGTCAACCGGATCTGATCCGCGACGGTCCACGGATATTAACGTCACCGGCACAGGCGAAGTTCCCACGCAAGCAGCGGGTGATAAACGTCCGTTACACTGTTTGACAAGAGTTATACTATTTTACATTTTTATTGTATATGTCGATCTTATAAAAAGATCTACTTTTCTCGTTTATTTGAGTTTATTATAACGACCAAAGTTATAATAGATTCAAGGCAATGAAAACATTAACTTTTGACCCAAACACCAGGTTATCTAATACCACACTATCTTATTGCTAGTGCTTTAAAATAGTACAATCTTTATAGAGTTTGACTGAGATCACTTTTCTTCCCAATCTACACAGTTCAACTTCCTCCTTTTAATATAATATATTTAATATCATTAATTCTAAGTAAACGGAAATTTATTGCAATTAGAATATTGTATTTATTCATGAAGATTACATAAACCCATTTTATCCATGGTTAGTCCTATTAACCATCAATTCTACCCATCCAAATGTTGTCTATGAAGTGATTTTAATGTATCCATTAGTAATCATCCACTCTAAGCTCCAATGATTCTGTACATTCTTTAGGGTCCAATAAGCCCATCCAAAACTAGCCCGCCCAAATACATTCAACTCCGCTGCTGCAAATCTCTGATAATCCTCCTTCGTCGCATCGTTCACTTCCCACTCTGCCACCCATTCACCTAAAATCACAAAGCAATATAGTAATCAAACTTCATATTATTATCATTGATCCAAACTAAACAAGGGTTAGTTGCACATAGACTATGAGACATCATTTTTGAAGTTGCTACTCATGTAGTTTCATTTTAGAAGGTAGATCCAAAGATCCTCATGGTCAACTTTTGACTATTTACCCTTAGATATATAGACTCGATATATATCATTTAACTCAATGGTAATATCAATCAAAAGTTCACCCAAGATTAAAAAAAAAATCAGACATTGAACTCAAATGGTCTATCTGCTAGCTAAGCTAAAATTATAAGCTCGGCAGTAAGCTCAAAACAACAATACTACGAGAGGTCTATTTGCACTTACTAATTAACACATTAAACAATTTGAATTTTTGTACATACCAACTAAAACGAGAGGGCTGCCGTTGGATGAATCAACTGTGCTTAATTCTGCAGAACGATTGTTGTTCAAATAATCGATGTTTTGTTGAACATTAAGTCCATTGAAATTGCTCGTATAGAGATTATAATAATGCACGTCAACTACGGAGCCCTGTAAGCCGCTAGCAAATTGAAGCAACTCCGTTGGGCTCGCAGAGAGGCGATTGCACATGATCACGTACGCATCGATTGTGTACTTGCGAACCGTATTATACGCATCTTGGTAGTATTTCTTCAAGGTATCTAACGTGGCTCCGGGTGCTCGAGGCTCGTTGAGTAGCTCCATTGCTAGAAAACTGGGGCTCTTTGCGTACCTAAAAAAATGTAAATAGCAATTGTAATGCCCATAATAAGTCCAACATAGACATCTGGTATAGTTAATTGCATATAGACCCCCTGTTTTGAGCTTACTAGCCCTCTAAGTTTTGTCTTTGCAAATAGACTCTCTTGAGTGAAATTTTTTGACTTGTTTACCCACAGAGTCGACCTCTAAGGGTAAAAGAGTCAAGAAGAAAAAAAAAATCACTCAATAACAGTGGCAGATTATAAATTTATAATTTCATCTAGGGGTCCAATTACACTCGGGGAAATTTTAAGAATCACATATATGCCTTGTAGCATTTAAAGTCTGTCCCTCCCATAAATTTCAAAAATTCCATCCTAACCTATCTGGAAATACTAAAATAAGTTAGTAGCCAATTAAATTAGCTCATTAGAGAGTAAAAACTCGTTTAACTTTTCAGCGATCAAAGTCAAATAGGCTCACCGAAGCGAATAAAGTATACCAAGTGCCTTCTCATTGGGTACTATAGTTTTATAATATTATATTCTTCTTTTTTAGTAAATGAATACTTGTTATCTGTCTCCAAAATTAAAATTTTCTAGATTTGCCATTGCTCAAAAGAGTCTATCTAAACAAATAAGGCTAGAGGAATAGTAAGTTTAAACATCATACGACATATAATGCATCTCAATTAATCTTATCTAGTGTGGGATTAATGAATTAACGGTTACCTGTTGGTGAGGAAATCTATCACTGTGATAGTTTGAGCTATCGTATCGTTAGTGCCCCATTCTTGTGAGCCGTCTCTTGATGCACTGTGTTCATACCCATTTTGTGATCCTGGAGCAGCGTGGAGATCGATGATGACTTTGAGGTCATATTTTCTGCAAATTGCATGAATATAGAGGTCAATTTAAAAAAAAATAACTTAGTATAAATTTCATATAACCCCCCATATCTTATCCCATTTTGAGAACCCCCTTGAAGTTTAAAAATGTCATTTAACACTAACAACTTTGGTCGTGCCACAAAATTCTCTAAATGTTTGCAATCTTTTAAACATGCTCCCATAAATGTTACATGTTTATTTTTTAAATAATGTTAAAATCTAGGGACCATAAAGCAATATTTCATTTTTTTTTCTTCTCATAAGCAAATGTAAAAGTTTGAGGATTATAATTTTATGTTCTAACATGCTTATGTAGGTTAACATTTTTTTTTCATGAGTTTAAATCTGAGTTATTTTATGCAATGATATCTATTCCTTTATACAAATAGGAGGATCAGAGATTCACTGTTCATGCTACAGTAAATGCTACAGTAGCATTTACTGTGGCATTATTACTGCAGCTGATAATTAGTTAAAAATAGTACTGTGGCACACGGGTATACTGTAGCATTTAAAAGGTACTGTAGCAGAACGGGATACTGTAGCACTTTCAAAAATTCAAATCGTCCCATATTAAAAAACGGGATTACTGTAGCAAAAAAAAATACCGTGCTTTGCACGGACCGCAAACTAGTATTTTAGAAAAACCAAAATGTGTTCAACTGAATTTGAAATTGAATTCTTCTGATTCCATTTTAAAGTCCCCTCCTTTGCACCAGGGTTTTAATGAAAGTTGAGAGTTTCAACCCTTTACTCTTAACGTAAATCTTGCACATATGCTCCTTACTATATAATCTATATATGGTGAGTGTAAAAAGAGAGAGGAAGAAAACCTTTAGAGACTAATATACTTACTCTGCCCATGAGAAGGCGCGGTCCAAAATTTGCAATGAACCCTCAACAAAGGGCCATGGAGTAGGATTAATGGCGGTCCACCATCCAACTGGGATCCTCACTGCATTCAACCCATTCTGAGATATAAAGTTAAAGTCTTCTTCCACTATGAAGCTGTTCCAATGCTCCTGTATCAATGTAAAGTTGACTATTCAACACATTTTGTAGAGTTGACTATTCAAGGCAACACCAATGTCAAAGGTTAGCCAAATTTGACTTGCCAATTTTAACAAAATCACATCATTTTAAGTTGACCACTAAGTTTCGAAAGGTTAGCCAAATTTGACTTGCCAATTTTAACAAAATCACATCATTTTAAGTTGACCACTAAGTTTCGTCAAAAGTTGAGATCATAGAAGGTCAATTTTAACAAAATCACATCATTTTAAGTTGACCACTAAGTTTCGTCAAAAGTTGAGATCATAGAAGGTCAACTAGTTGAAGTCCGATAAGAAATACAATTTCATCTTTTCTTTTAATAATAATCATATGCTAGTTAATTCTGTATTATTTTTGTATTTCCTTTATATGAAAATTATAAGTCCAATACTTTCTATTAGATAAATAGCAAAAAAATACAATCACAACTAATAATTTGTTATCCAACTCATACACGTATGAATTGTATTCGTAGATGTTACTGTAAGAGTAATTAGGGGATAATGGGCAAGATTGAACGAGAAGATCGATTTCAAAACTTTATTTAGACCTTTAATAATATGATAAAAAGTTCCTTGTTTTGCCGCTAATTTATTTTTAGCCAATTATACACTGTAAAACATGTAAGTTTTATAGGCTCCTTGAGACGCAAATAAAATTTAACAATAACAAAATAAGAAACGTACTCTCAAGACCGGTGTAGCTTTCTCGGTTCCATAACCATTGGTTATCTGAAACTCCCCTTGCATTTTCCCCACAATGTTTATCAGGAACACAGATGGATCATCATTCCCCCAATTTGTGCTCTCTCCATAATCAGCTGTCACTAGTACATCCGTTTTCGCCTAATCACCACAATAATCACATAACATTCTAACATGAATAATGATTAAACTATAATTAACCGAAAAACATATTAATTAGTGGCAGCGACCAATCAAGCACCTGTAGGAAGGATCCATTTGGTGCTTTGATCCGCACCCGACTCGAGTCATTAGCATTCCTAATGATCTCAAATGTCTCAGATGGATCTGACGAGTCCGAAACTGCGACTACATCGGTTCCTCCTCCATCGAGTCCCATGAATTGACCGTTAAAAACCCGAAATTGGAAAGTGTTCTCCGTTATGCGCCATAACTAGTCATAACGAACAATACAAAATGAAAAACATCACATATTAGTTATATATGAAAACATATTAATGCATAGAATCATTATAAATATGGAAAAAAAAATGATAACAAATTAATTACTTTGAATGTCTCCCATCCAGAAGCAGATGATCGATTGGCGACGATGATAGTTCCGCCGCCACTCTCCGCACATAGATATTTATTTTGCGTGACTGATTTCAGTTGTAGCTGAGTCCCATCCTAGCATAATCAAACAGAAACAAGATTATAAGTTACATTACATTTTAAAGGCTAAAACAATTTGTTAATTTTACTGAACATAATTTTCTTGGACTTAATTTACCAAGAAATCCCCGTTGGGTATTCCATCGAAGAGGCTGGGCTTGATCCAGCCCTCAGTGACGAGCCAGCCTCCAAGATTCACAGCTCTAATCTTGGACGTTGAAGGAGATGGGGGAGTAGCTCTTGATGCATGAGATGGGGATATTATTATAAACAAAGGCAGAAAATAGAGAAGAAAATTAGATAACTTCATGATTCTTTACTCCCCTCTTACTCCTAGCTTTTTTCTGAGGAGGAGAGTTGTACTGTGAGAGGTAAGCTAATCAATGGGTGAGCAATATATAGGCGTTTGTATTGCTGTCAGTTAGCAGCCTATAGCTTTTCAAACGCTTCTCGAACATTAATAAGCGAAAGAAATAATGTGAAATAAAATAAAATATAAATATAAAATAAAATGGACTGTCACTGGGAGTTGTTCTCAAAGGTATTAAATTGGGGTTTAATATTTATTATATATCTTAATTAAAGATGATGTTTTTTCTACATGAACATACTTTTTTTTTGATGTAACATGAACATACTTTGTACTTGAACCATATCTTTTATGTTAATGTCCGCATCAGGAAAGATGTGCATATTCCTTCCGTATAAGTTGAGTATTGGTGTTTTTTTAATGGAAGTGTTGGTGTTTATTTGAGGCCACTATAGTTTGTGTATGTGCTTTGAGTCGTGTTGGTCTTTGCATCTCCAAAGTTGACCAGTTAATAAAACGCGTGGTTTTTGTTTCGTTAATTAATTTAATTTGATCCAATATTGAAAATAATAATAATGTGTTCATACTCAGCAACGGATGCTTACATCCTATTTCAACTTTCAATCACGATTTTGTTGGGGAGTCAACCCCCCCC
>NC_033796.1:41394532-41397748 GCF_001876935.1 Asparagus officinalis | reverse complement strand
TAGTCAGAGTACTCGTTCAAATCTTTTGAGTCATACAGATATTTTTTAAGATTTCATGCAGGTTTCTAGGTGTTTGATTACCAAATTCTTAGTAGTTTTCTTTAAAGCTAAGTTACCTTAGTGGACAAGTAACAAATGTCTTTAAATAAGACATCTTATTCCGGGGTTTCTTAGTGTTTAGAGTAGTGTATACTATTATTTAGCCCCACATCGGGTAGGGACAAAATTCTTTGTTTTCCTAAACATTATAAATGACATCCTAGAGAGAGCTAATAAACTCATAAGGATGTTCCCAAACTACTTGGTATCAGAACCACCCTCCCTAATTTTCTCAACTCTAGCCGCCACCTTCCACTCCTCATAAACACTAGCCGCCATCATCTAAACCCTAGCCAACAGTGTTCATCGGCCCGATACTATTCATTGGGTACTATTCATCTGATTCTACTGTACATCTATCGTTAAAAAAATAAAAAAAATAAAATTAAGCAAATAATTTAGCTTATCAACAAGATCTTCATAGATTTTTAGCTAATTATTTAGCTTATCAGTTAGATCTTCATAGATCATTAGCTAATCATTTAACTTATCAACTAGATCTTTATAGATCTTTAGCTAATTATTTAGCTCCATGCTACGATCAGTCGTTAAAAATCTTCTTTGAGATAAACTATAAGTCGTTCTTTACGGGATGGTTTAGATTAATCACTTGTTGATGATTAGTTGTAAATGATTTGATCAATCTGTCCTTTTCGATCATTTGTTGTTAGATCCTGTAAAGGATTCTAGAAAGGATCATTTATTGTTGGATCCAAAAGGAAGTTGTTGAGTGAGGTTGATTTTTTTAGATGAGATGAAGACCACACGAAGGTGCTTTCTAGCAAGATCACTGACCAAAAATTAAATGGGTCTAATTACCTATTCTGGAACAACTGGTTCGAGTTTATATTTCAGGAGCTGGAAAGGATCGTCGTCTTACAAATTACCCTCCTTTACTAGCCACTGCTCCTGGAAATAGGATGACACTAGTCTACTTCATCAAATTTAGAATAGTATGGAACCACAGGTTCTTCAGCTAGCAATTCACTATAATACAGTGAAACAAGTGTGGAAGTTCTTTGAACAATTGTACTCAGGCCGAGGACAATCCAATCAGACGTATGACGTCATTCAGGAGTTATTTTGGAGTAGTGTAGACGGTAAAAAAATACCTCTGCGAGCTTGCAAGAAATTCACCTGAATGATCAACTCGCCTGCGCGAGCCAGAATCAACTGGGAATAGCGGAATTTCGCCTTTTACACAACTCGCCTGCCCGAGTCCAAAGTCGAATCCGCGTGCAAACCTCAAGGCTGTCAGTACAGCCGGATATCTGTCGCCCTACGTGCTGAGATGGGTTTTCTCACCTCTCTCGACCCGAAGGGAGAGGGCACAGTACTCCAAGACCGTCAAACGGCCGCTCACAGTACGAATGACTGGGCAGGTATCGAGTCGACCTGAACATTCATAAATGCAACTCACCTCGGCTGTCTGAGTCAAGAGATGGATCTGCCAGCATTCGGCAAGCTGTCCAAACCCACTCGAGTGCCAGGAACCTGCTTCCCCGCCTCTCTCGACCTGAAGAGAGAAGATACTGTACTCTAGGCCTGCCTCAAAGCAGCCTGCACCCTCATAAATGCGACTCACCTCAGTTGTCCAAGCGAAGGGTGAGAGCCGCCGGCGCTCGGTGGTTGGGCAGATCCACGCAAGCATCTGACAGTCGTTGTCACGCATACGAGGAGGGGCTTTCCCACTCCTACATGACGTGATGCAGAGCACAGCTCTTCGAATGACCACTCGTGGTACGAATAAGCAGCAGGATATCTCCGAACAATGTATGGTCACATCCCATAATTCAAGGAGCAGTCAAGCTGTCCTTCTTCCATTTCAAAGCCTCTTCCAGCAAGCTTAGAGGAGGTCGAAAAACTTTGAGAAAAGAGTTGAGACCGAGCTCCTTGCATAATCCTTGCATTGCAGCACCGCTTCCTAGTTCCGAGCCCCGATCACCGACGAACTAGAAGACCCGAACTCTATCGACTCGAGCTTCTGCTGCATACTGAAGCTCCACGGCAACCTCGATCGAACGGTCCAAGGGAAGCAGACTCGACACGAGCATCGAGCGAAGCATCCTGTAGCCACCAAAAGTCCCCACACTAAACAAAGAGGGCATTCCCTCTGCTTCTGTTGTAAACATTTGATTATTAGTTTGTGATAAGCTTTCTTATCAATACAAATGAAACTCCTTGTTTTCGGGAAATCAAATTTATACCCTACAAGTAGGATGGATGAATATAGTCAAACCTTTGAGGAGCATTATGGCAACTTCAATCACCTCATAGAGGAGCTGCGATAGATTTTTCCTATTATAGGGGATATTCAAAAGATGCAAGATCAATGTGATCAACTGATGATATTGACCTTTCTTGGTTCTCTTCCACAGTCTTACAATTTAGCTAGGCCACAAGTTATTGGGAACTTTGCTATATGATCTTTAGCAGAGACGTATTACTTTTTGAGATCAGTCACGCTAGCTTTGCCAAAAAGTACTATCGTAGAGTCTACAAGCAAGTCTGCTCTCTCCACACAGAGTAGACAGACAACTAGTCGAGTGGGTGGACGTGGTGGAGGTCGGATTGGTAGACGTGAAGGATGCTTTAGAGCACGTGGTGGACGAGGTGATAGTTCACGAGGAGCTGCAGAGGATGGCTCATATAGTCCCTATATCTATTATCATTATTGTAAGGAACCGGGTCACATGAAATGTCATTATCCTCAGCTATAGGAAAAATAACCCCAGAGTGCACATGTGGCTGTACAGGAGAGTCCTATGGATGAAGACACTCGCTACTAGTTTGAGCAAGTGAAGAATACTCAATCCTCTCCTACTACGGCTACTTGCCCAGATAGGTAAACCCATCGCTTGCCTTATATCATCATCATCTTATACTTGGGTTATACATTCAGGAGCAACTGATCATATGACTGGGAACCAAAGTATATTATCCTCCTATACACCTACCACCTCCTTTCCTTTAGTTGTATTGGCTAATGGATCCACCATATCTGTGGAGGGTGTTGGATCTGCCAACACTAATACCCTTCCACTTTCTTTTGTGCTACATCTTCCTCGTTTTCCATTTAATCTCTTATCTGTAAGTAAAATTACTAAAACATTGAAC
>NC_033796.1:41391743-41393940 GCF_001876935.1 Asparagus officinalis | reverse complement strand
GGCACTTAGGACAAGGAAGACGATTGGTACTAGACGTGAACAGAACGGCTTGTACGAACTAAACTTTGCCCATTTCCAAGTGGCATGTATCAGCTCCACAACAGCCTTTGAAGCACATTGTCGGCTTAGTCATGCCCCTCTTTCACTTCTTAAAACTTTGATTTTAGATTTGAATCATGTCGAGTCTTTAGAGTGTGAGTCATCTCAACTCGAAAAATGCTAACGGGTGTCTTACCCGAGTCACGTCAATAAGCGAGTCAGTAATCCTTTTGAATTAGTACATTCTAACTTATGAGGAGCTTATTTTATTCCATCCAAACTTAGTTTTTAGTATTTTGTTAGTTTCATGGATGACTTTTCTCGCATGACTTGGGTTTACCTGCTGAAGAGTCGTTTTGAAGTGTTCTCTGCCTTTAAAGTTTTATGTGCTGAGGTTAAAAATCAATTTCACAGTACAATCAAAACTTTAAGGATAGATAATGCTAAGGAATATTTTGAGAGTTTTTCATAAAATATTTGGAATTAACAGAATTTTACATCAGTCTTCTTGTACTTACAGACCCTACCAAATGGGGTTTCTGAGCGCAAGAACAAACACTTGCTGGAAATTGCTAGGATCTTGTTATTCCATCGTCAAGTTTCAAAATATTTGGGGCGATGTCATTTGGACAGCATGCTACTTGATCAATAGACTACCCTCATCTGTCTTACAGAATAAAACCCTGATCTCTCTTTTATATCCAACTGAAGATGTTTTTCATTTATCTCCTAAAATCTTTAGGTCTTCCTACTTTGTTCACAATCATAGTCTTCAACAGACGAAATTAGATCTGTGATCTCTTATGGGTATCTTTCTTGGATATTCTTGGACTCAAAAAAGGTACAGATGTTATTGTCTATCCTTGAATCGATATATTATTTTAGCTAATGTTGTCTTCTTTGAGAACAAACCAGGACATGTTGCCACTGATAAATCCTTAGATCCTCCCGATGATTATGACTACCTTCTTGTTCAGAAAATCACTGTCAATGTTCCTTCTGAGGCTGTTGTACAAATTGCACTACCATCTAAATTTACAAAACCAGTTCAGATTTATACAAGACATGCTGATTCGTAACCCAAGCCATTGTCTCAATCCGCCCAAGAGCTTAATACACTAGCAAAACAAAATATGTCCATACAACCAAGTTCTCAAGCTATTGATGATCTCCCCATTGCCCTCTGAAAGGAAAAGAGATATTGTTCTCGAAGTTTTGGTATCCTCTTACGATATTATGTCTCTTACACTTTGTTAACTCTATCATATTACTCATTCATATCTTCTTTGGATTCGAACTCGCTTCCCAAGAATTTGTCGCAAGCTCTGTCTAACCTAGGGTGGATAATAGCAATGCAAGAAGAAATGACGACCTTAGAAAGAAATGAGACTTCGGAGCTTGTTTCCCTACCATTGGGGAAGAAAGGAGTTGACTGCAAATAGGTTTACACTGTAAAAGTTAATCCAGATGGCTCTTTAGCTCGGCTCAAAGCTTGACTAATTGCGAAGGGGTACTCATAGATATATGGCCTTGATTATATTGATATATTCTCTCTTGTAGCTAAAATGACATATGTACACATTTTTATTTCGCTCGCTGCTCACTATCACTGGCCACTACATAAATTGGATATTAAAAATGTATTCCTTAATGACATTCTTGATGAGGAGGTTTATATGGAGTAACCACCAGGTTTTGTTGCTCAGGGGGAGTGTGGCAAGGTTTGTAGATTAAAGAAATCTTTCTATGGTTTGAAGCAATCTCTGAGGGCTTGGTTCGGATATTTTGTCGCAGTTGTCTAGACATTTGGTCTTCATTAAGCTCAAAAAGACCACTCAGTTTTCTGGAGATTTCATGGTGAGAAGCGGATCCTTTTAGTTGTATATGTTGATGATGTTGTCATCACTGGGGACGATGCACAGGGCATTAGTCATTTGAAGAAGTATCTATAATAATAATTTCAAACTAAGGACCTTGAACCCTTAAAATATTTTTAGGGTATTAAGGTAGCTAGATTTTAGAAGGAAATTCTCTTATCGTAGAAAAAATATGTACTTGATATGTTGCTAAATGCTGGGATGTCAGAATGCAAGAGCATTAACTCACCTATGGATGATAAAATCTAACTACTATTGACTCAGGGGGAGTTACTAAGAAT
>NC_033796.1:41374907-41391733 GCF_001876935.1 Asparagus officinalis | reverse complement strand
TTAACAGTCACGAGATCAGATATTGTATATATGTTAGTGTAGATAGTCAATTTATCTCGGCACTTAGGAAATCTCATATGAAAGCTGTGAAGAGGGTTCTTAGGTATCTCAAGAAAACTCCAGGAAAAAGAGTACTCTATTTAGATAGCGGTCACATGAGAATTGTAGGATTCTCAGATGCAGATTGGGCAGGATCTCCTGAGAATAGATGGTCAACTACAGGGTATTGTGAATTTCTTGGAGGAAATCTCATATCATGAAAGAGTAAGAAACAAAGTGTAGTCTCTCGATCTACGGCTGAGTCTGAGTATCGAGCCATGGTGAATTTGACTTGCGAACTGATCTAGGTTAGAGATATACTAACAGAGATTGATTATCCTCCGGAGTGTTCCATGAGCTTGTATGGAGATAACAAGGCTTCTGTTTACATAGCTGAGAATCCGATGTTTTATGAGAGGACAAAGCATATAGAAATTGATTGCCACTTGATTCATGAGAAGATGAAGAAGAGAATCATTAGAGCATTAGACCATCATCTTGCAGATATTCTCACTAAACCTCATGGGAGAACAGGAGTGAATTTTATTTGTAACAAGCTATGCATGTACGATATGTATGCTCGGCTTGGGGGGGGGGGGGGGTTATTGAGAGTAGTGTTTATATTATTTAGTTTCACGTCGGGTGGGGACAAACTTCTTTGTTTTTCTAAACACTATAAATAACATTCTAGAGAGAGCTAATAAACTCACAAGAGTTTTCCCAAACTACACTTAGTAGAGATGGACAATATTATTGTAATTAACAGATGGTGTAACCAGATTCAAGGATATTATGAGAGAAACGGTTTCGTAGTATTTATCCGTACAAAAGATCATAAATTAATGGAGATAGTGAATTATTTTTGATCCTATGATTTTTCCTTATTAAGGGCTTTTGATGTTAAATCTTGTGTGACTTGATTTGTTGTATTTGTTGATTTTTCGTGTTTTTTACGAGATCTAAAAATCCAAAACAAATAGTATCAGAACGGGGTTCGACGGTTTGTGGAGGTTAGGGGTGCGGTCAGTGAGGTGTTGACAATCAATGGAGCAGTGATGGTGTTAGAAAACCATCAAAGAGAGATTTCTTTTTGCAGGTGAAGGATCATGTCCACAACACACGAGATGAAAAAATATGACGTGTGGGAATTCAAGTGAATCGCAAGAGGTTGTTGTGCGCGGGATTCGCATGCATAGTGATTACGAGTGAAGGAGTTGTGCGACATTAATTTGAGGAGTAGGTCACGTGGTTTGGAGATCTACACTACGCATTAACCGCATGCGAGGGTTTGGTCTGAGCCCCACGGCACATTTAGTAAAAGGGCCAAACTTGGTATTTTCCCCCCAAGTTTGTCGCTCATACCTGCCACTACCATGTGGTCAATTATGATATGATGCACAATGAAAGACCTGGTGTGTAAAAATTGAGATTTGAGTAAAAATTCATTTTAATTTAATCAGACGGACATGGTTGATTTGTCTATTAATCGGGAATTGGAGGTGGATTTTGGTGATCCATGATTCTTTCCTAGGGGTTTTCAATGTGTTGAGTTTATTTTTTATGTCAGTTTTACCAAATTTAAATTCTACAATGGCTGATTTCAATTTGATTGTGGTTAGAGGATAATGACATCTTTAGGTCTGAAGTTTGATATTATGCTATTCAACAACAAGACAAGTCGGGAAAGAATCTTTGAAAAAGTGAGTCTCCTAATTCTTTGGTGCAACAAGGTATTGATTAAGCTTCGGAAGAGAAGAAGCCTAAATGGATGAATGATGGTGAATAAAGTTTCATGCAAAAAAAAAGGTTAGCACAAATCATTTGGCAATCTTTTGGTAGTTACGGTTCAAAATCTTTTGGTGCAACGAGGTATTGATCAAGCGTTGGAGGAGAAGAAGCCTAAATAAATGAATGATGATGAATAGAGTTCCATGCAAAAGAAAGTGGTCAGCATAATTCGTTTGGCGATCGCTCCTGAGATCAAGTACAATGTTATGCAAGAGACCATGCCAGAGTTGTAGGATAAGCTTGAGAGGATTTATGCATCAAAGTTGATGATCAACGATTGTGTTTGAGAATAGACTGTTAGACCCTAGAGGGGGGGTGATTAGGGTCTTATGCTAATCTAATCCGATTAAATGCCAATTAAAATATATTAACAAGTTATCCTAGCAAGTATGAAATGCAACAAGATATGTAAGCTAGGATAAACAATATGAACAATGAGATATATCCTATATGATGAATATATATATGTAAGGATATATAAACTAACACAAGGGATACACAATCTAAACAAGATAGTGGATAAAATGAATGAGCAATGCACAATTGGCGATATAAAATAAGTGCGAAAACAAATACGCAAAAGACAAACTCAAACAAGCAATATGATCACGGAGTTCGGACCTTCCGTCCTACGTCTCCGCTCCCCACTCTCGGGGAGAAATCCACTATCAACCGGGTTTTCTACGTTCACCCGAATAACGTTTACACCTCATACTCGGTTTTCTAGCTAACCGAAAACTTTACAATCAACACATTATTGTAATCCCACTCTACACCCACTAAGTGTTGGACCTAGCCGTGTCTCCCTCAAGTGCTCGGTTACAACCTCTCCCTAGGCACGTCAACCGACGCCACTCCTCTTGGGACGATCCCCGACTCTCACCACACACTCCTCACTCGGTGTACAAGTGTATTACAAAGTGAATCTCACAATAAGCATAATTTAACAAATGATTGTTCTCTCTAACAAGGTGAGAACTCAATTAGGCTCAACTCAATGTCACACTATCCCATAACCTAATTATATAATATATGAAAATACAATAAGCTCAATGTTTGTGTGTGTAACAATGAGATAATATAATCAAATCTAAACTCAATATAAAAAACTAGCTTTAAAGAATGGATAATCAAATAACTAAGCAAATGTAAAGCTAGATAGAGTTTAGAAAACTTCTCCAATAGATGACAAGATGGAGAGATGGAGATTGAAGCCCAAACAAGAAGATGATCTCCTCCACTTGTGAAAACTTCTTCATAAACCAAAACAAACACTAACACACTTAAACCCTTGTTTAAAACTCTTTAAACTTGTTTAAAACATTTCTTGAGTGCCCTTAGAAGTATGATGGCATGGAGTATATATAGGCTCATGAAACAAGCCCAAAAACCCAAGAAAACCAAGCAAAAAGACAAAATAACGGATATATATAAATCTAGAAAATATAGCCGTTAGCTACAGTAACCAACCTCCAGAGACATTTCCGATCGACCGGCCCGGTCGACCGGAGTACTATAGCAGTGCGCAGCTATTTTGTAAAATTAATTTAAAATAGTAAATTAACTCCAAAAATTATGAAATTTTGTACGAATGTTCTAGACATGTAGAGTAACATGTTAGAGAAAGAATTTATAAAAAATCTTTTCCCAGTTAAGAGAAATAAATATTTGAACACAAATTTACAGTTTCTGAAAAACTGCTGACATACACGATTTTGTAAAATCAATTGGGCATAGTAAATCAACTCCAAAAATAGTAAAATTTTGATGGAAGTTTATAAACATGTAGATAAACATGTCAAAGAAAGAATTTCTTAAATACCACTTCCCATTTATGAAAACTCATCTGTTTTGTAAAACATGCACGAACATGCACGAATGAAAAACATGATTTTGTAAATTCCATTAAACATAACAAATCAATTCTAAACTTGATGAAATTTTACGAAATGTTTATAAACATGAAGACAAACATGTTAGAAAAATAATTTCTCAATTTTTATTTCTCAATTGTGAAAACTCATTATTTTGTAAAAACATGCATGAATATGAATTTGTTAAGAACTTGTTTTTGACAAAAAGAGTTTAAACGCATATTGAAACTTTATGAAATGTCTTCATAAACATTATAACACATGAATATAAAGTAAACATGGCCAATAAAATAATATCACAAAGTTTTCTCAAAATAGCTCATTTAGTGAGAAAATCCAATATTGTGTGTGTATATGATATTGAGCTTAAAGTATTAAAAACACATAATATAAACCTATACTAAATTTACCCAAGTTTGATCTTGATCTTCATTGTAGCTCAACTTGGTATACATGCGGATGAAGCTTGAACTTGATCTTTAACTTAGAATTGCAAGGCTTCACCGACATTCCGCCAACCTCTTTTGGATATGATCATTGAAGCTCTATTCCATCCATCCTCCAACAACGTTGTTTGTCTACAATGAATAGATAATACAAGCAATAGACAAACAACATTAGTTATAAATTGTTTGTTAAACATCATCAAAACAAGAAGGCCAACAATCTCCCCCTTTTTTATGATGACAAACAATTTACGAAAAGAGATATATGCAAGAAAGGAAATGACTATATAAATTATAATTCACATACATATAAACAAACAAGATAGATATACTCACAATATTTCTCCCCCTTTGACAACATCAAAAAGGGGACAAAAGAATTAAGAGAGCTAAAGCTCCCCCTACCAATAAGCATAGGTGAGTATCAAACAAGTATAGGGATTGCTCCCCCTATCAAAAAGCCATATAGAATATATGCGATGAAGATCATTATGCTAAATACAACTCACATACATAAAGACAATGAGAACACATATGAGTATATCAATGTGAAAGAAGTGTCTCATTAGCACAAAAAATGTAGAAACCATATAAAAGAATAGATTTATGAAATCAAAAGAAGAGGAACATGAGAATCATGCAAAAAGTTTTCAAATGAAAACAAATCAACTAAAAGAATTCATAAATCAAAGTTTATATTCAAAAACAATGTTTGATCAATAAAGAAAAATTTTCTTTATATAACTTGATCAAACCACTCATAGAATACATTATAAAGCACGAATAGATGATCCATTAGCACAAACACATAAATATCATCATATAAGTGAATTATAATGAATTCAAAAGCAACAAATCAAAAACATAATTTTTAAGAGAGGCAACAATTATATCAAGCTCTTGAGCTTGTTCCAACTCATATAATCATTTTAGCATCCGGTAAACTTGATTTGGGAATAAACACCCAATAAACCCGGAGGGTTATATAAATACAAACCTCTCATCAAAATCAAAGCTAGGAATTATGAAAACAAAAGAATTTGACCAAGAAAAATTATTTTCATAACCAAAAGATTTTAAGCATAATTTTCAAACCAAGATAAAGAAGGATAAAAACATTAAAATTCTTAGTTTGAAAATCAAATTTGTTTTGGTACCCAAGAACTCTTGGTACCAAAAAATTTAGGGACATGACCCCTATCATTTAAGCTCAAAACCCTAGGGTTATGAATCCTCTTAGGCACATATGGTGCACTAACATGGTCAAAACAATATTCGTTCAAATGACCCTTCCGATTGCAATTTGTGCAATGAAAGAGATCCATTTGTTTTTGTGGACCATTAGCTCGTGCACGAGAATCATTTGCAAATAAAGATTTTCTTTTAAAATTATTTTGCAAATGAGAACCATCATTAAACAAAGGTGGTCTTTTTGGAGCAAATTGCAAATTTGGAGTATTTTGCAAATCAAAACAAAATTTAGCAAGATGTCCAAACCTACCACAAACATCACATTTAAAAACATGTGGTCTACTAGATACATTTGGCAAACGTGATTTTCTTTTCAGATCAAAACAATATTCGCCAAATGACCAAAACGACCACAATATCATACTTGAACACACTAGCATGCTTATGATGAACTTTGTGAAAATGAGCATGTAAATGTGTAAGTGTACAAGATGATGAAGCTATATGAGATGCACAAGGAGCATTAGAATTCTTATGTTTGTGTGCATCATAGCAAAACTTAGCTAAATGACTTTGACGGCCGCATATAGAACACTTATAAGTTTTGCTATACATGTGTGCATAATGAGTGGATGATTTTGACTTAGTCTTGGCACACATGTCCATAAGCCTCTTATGATTATTAATGCATATTTTCAAAGTTGAATCTAAAGATGAAATACTATTTTTCATAAGATTCAAATCTTCATTTTTAGGCACATATGCATTTTTAGAAGTAGAACATAAATAATCATTTATAAAGGAAGCTGTATCATTCTTTATGTTCTCTACTTCTAACATGGCATCAATCTTAGCATGAGATAGGCTAGCAATAGATGAAATCAAATTTCCATTTTCCAAATTTAATAAGTCATTGCTTTCTTTAAGCATAGTATTTTCATTTTCAATGACATCAAATTTGGATACTAGCTTCTCATGATCGGATTTTAAAACATCATGCTTGCTTTTTAAATCATTAAAATCATTATGCAATTTGTTAAAGGCATGCAATAATTTTTCACTAGCACAAGTAAGTTCATCACTAGATGAGTCATTAGTGGTTTCGAACTCGCAAACCTCACTAGGGCTATCGCCTAGTGCACGTGTGCATGATGCTCCATATGAACTTGAGGCGGGATCCTCCAAAGCTTGTTTGATCACCTCCAAGTCCCCTTGATGTGCTTCTATGAATTTCCATAACTTGTAAGCACTATCAAAATGAACAACCTTGTTAGAACGAGAAAAATCAAGTGCATTAAGCATATATTCTAACACAACCTTGTTCATGGTAAATAATCTTTTATCATTTTTATTCCACTTGGATTTCTCCAAAGTGGGTGTAATATAAGCATCATCAATAATTTCCCATAAATCAATATTTTTAGATTGCACAAAAAGTTTAAATCTAGTAGCTCATTGTGCATAGGGAAAATTAATGAATTTAAGAGCAACATTAGATTCATAGCCTAACAAAAGTGCATGCTTCATGACCATGATAACTATATAAGAGTGCAAGCAAGACAAATTCAATCAAAATAAGATTAGCACAAAAAGATAACTTGGATCTTTAACTCAAGGCGATTAGACCTTAAATCAAAGAGCACCAAGCTCTGATACCAATTGTTAGACCCTAGAAGGGGGGTGATTAGGGTCTTATGCTAATCTAATCTGATTAAATGCCAATTAAAATATATTAACAAGTTATCCTAGCAAGTATGAAATGCAACAAGATATGTAAGCTAGGATAAACAATATGAACAATGAGATATATCCTATATGATGAATATATATATGCAAGGATATATAAACTAACACAAGGGATAAACAATCTAAACATGATAGTGGATAAAATGAATGAGCAATGCACAATTGGCGATATAAAATAAGTGCGAAAACAAATACGCCAAAGACAAACTCAAACAAGCAATATGATCACGGAGTTCGGACCTTCCGTCCTACGTCTCCGCTCCCCACTCTCGGAGAGAAATCCACTATCAACCGGGTTTTCTACGTTCATCCGAGCAACGTTTAAACCTCACACTCGATTTTCTAGCTAACCGAAAACTTTACAATCAACACACTATTGTAATTCCACTCTACACCCACTAAGTGTTGGACCTAGCCGTATCTCCCTCAAGTGCTCGGTTACAACCTCTCCCTAGGCTCATCAACCGACGCCACTCCTCTTGGGACGATCCCCGACTCTCACCACATACTCCTCACTCGGTGTACAAGTGTATTACAAAGTGAATCTCACAATAAGCACAATTTAACAAATGATTGTTCTCTCTAACAAGGTGAGTACTCAATTAGGCTCAACTCAATGTCACACTATCACATAACCTAATTATATAATGTATGCAAATATAATAAGCTCAATGGTTGTGTGTGTAACAATGAGATAATATAATCAAATCTAAACTCAATATAAAAAACTAGCTTTAAAGAATGATAATCAAATAACTAAGCAAATGTAAAGCTAGATAGAGTTTAGAAAACTTCTCCAATAGATGACAAGATGGAGAGATGGAGATTGAAGCCCAAACAAGAAGATGATCTCCTCCACTTGTGAAAACTTCTTCATAAACCAAAACAAACACTAACACACTTAAACCCTTGTTTAAAACTCTTTAAACTTGTTTAAAACATTTCTTAAGTGCCCTTAGAAGTATGAGGGCATGGAGTATATATAGGCTCATGAAACAAGCCCAAAAACCCAAGAAAACCAAGCAAAAAGACAAAATAACGGATATATATAAATCTGGAAAATATAGTCGTTAGCTACAGTAACCAACCTCTAGAGACATTTCCGATCGACCGGCCCGGTCGACTGGAGTACTGTAGCAGTGCGCAGCTATTTTGTAAAATCAATTTAAAATAGTAAATTAACTCCACAAATTATGAAATTTTGTAAAAATGTTCTAGACATGTAGTGTAACATGTCAGAGAAAGAATTTATGAAAAATCTTTTCCAAGTTGAGAGAAATAAATATTTGAACACAAATTTACAGTTTCTGAAAAACTGCTGACATACACGATTTTGTAAAATCAATTGGGCACAGTAAATCAACTCAAAAAATAGTAAAATTTTGATGGAAGTTTTTAAACATGTAGATAAACATGTCAAAAAAAGAATTTCTTAAATACCACTTCCCATTTATGAAAACTCATCTGCTTTGTAAAACATGCACGAACATGCACGAATGAAAAACATGATTTTGTAAATTCCATTAAACATAACAAATCAATTCCAAACTTGATAAAATTTTGCAAAATGTTTATAAACATGAAGACAAATATGTTAGATAAATAATTTCTCAATTTTTATTTCTTAATTATGAAAACTCATTATTTTGTAAAAACATGCATGAATATGAATTTGTTAAGAACTTATTTTTGACAAAAAGAGTTTAAACGCATATTGAAACTTTATGAAATGTCTTCATAAACATTATAACACATGAATATAAAGTAAATATGGTCAATAAAACAATATCATAAAGTTTTCTCAAAATAGCTCATTTTGTGAGAAAATCCAATATTGTGTGTGTATATGATATTGAGCTTAAAGTATTAAACACACATAATATAAACCTATACTAAATTTACCCAAGTTTGATCTTGATCTTCATTGTAGCTCAACTTGGTATACATGCGGATGAAGCTTAAACTTGATCTTTAACTTAGAATTGCAAGGCTTCACCGACATTCCGCCAACCTCCTTTGGATATGATCATTGAAGCTCTATTCCATCCATCCTCTAACAATGTTGTTTGTCTACAATGAATAGATAATACAAGCACTAGACAAACAACATTAGTTATAAATTGTTTGTTAAACATCATCAAAACAAGAAGGCCAACATAGACCTTTATTCATTAAAGATGGAAAAAGATATTGTTATTCAAAATTACATCAATGTCTTTAATCAGCTAGTTTGCTAATTTATCAATATTGATGAGAAGACTAAAGAAAAAGAGCAGACGCTGCTCCTAATGTCTTTCCTACCAAAGTCGTATAAGACGTTGGTTTAGACAATAATTGTGAGAAAGCAAATTTTTAAATTTGATGATGTAACAACACTCCTATGCGAAAACAAAAGAATGATAGGGAAGGAGAGTGCATCTAGTGGTGGTAAGAGTGCACTAGTTTTAAAGGTTTTAATCGAGGGAGGAGTACTAGTAATGACGCTAGTAACACTTGGGTGTTAGATTCTACAAAATAATTTGAAGAGCATTAGGCAGATAAAGCTTCAAGGAAATGGGATAAAGGAAGACTCCTTTGTAGTTTTGTATGATGAAGATATGGTATTGATGACAAAAAGTAGCGATACTGATACAAGTAACACTTCTGCAGTCTCTATGCACGTTTGCAACAACAAAGAATGTTTTGATATATTAAAGACAGATGAAGAATTTGGTTACATGATCATTAGAAACAACAAGAAGATGAATGTTGAAGGCAATGGGAGTGTTAGCCTCAAGCTTCACATTAGGAAAATCAAAATTCTTCATCATATGATGCCGTCATGTAGTGCTAATTTAATTTTATTAGGTGAGATGACATCGGTTGGGTACAAGTACAATGAAGAAGGAAAGTGGTGCAAACTACATAGATATGGTGACTTGATTTTGTGAGGGAGAAAGAAGCAACCATATTTACTATTTAGATGGGCGTTCTATTAATAAATTAGGTGACTCTTCTTAAACTCTTATCCACAAGGAGAGATGAAGAACAAGGAAAAGAGATTGAGCTTTTCTAAAGCCATTGAAGTACTTAGAGATTTTTCGTCAAGGGAGGATACGTTGGGTGTCTATTCAAACATCAAGTTAGATCAGAATTTGAAGGCTTGGGCCGGTTCTAATAGTTTTCTTGGAGGCCAAGTTGACTTGGTTGGCAAGTCATGAATGTCTTTAAATCTGAAGCCTAATATCCCATCAAAGTGGGATATTAGCTCTTCCTCTCGTCAGCTCTAGGACTGCGCGTCAATGGAATCTAAAAAGCTATTACAAATCACACAAATAGCAGTACAACCAATTTTACGTGGTTTGGCAAATTGCCTACATCCACTGGGCAAGGAGCGGGGAGATCTACTATTAGAGGGAGAGAATACAACTAGGGTTTACAATTACTCAATCTAAACCCTCACACAAACTCTCAAATCCCTCACACAATTATCTCTCTCAAAACAAAAGGACCGCACAAAACCAAAAACAAAATTATGACGGCTCTGCTATTTTACCCTCCAGCACTGCGCTTTTCTTCCCGCAGCCGCAAAAGAATACCCAAGCCGCAAATCTCCTCGCACGCCCAAAACAATTCCTTACCTCACACACAACTATATATATATATATATACGTAAAAAAAACGGGTGGGCCGGCCTTCATCACGCGGAAACGAAACCGCGGAAACAAATTGCTCAGCACGTGGGCTCGTGGTCCCCACTCCCCACTCACAATTCTCCACCTCGGTGAAGTTTTTCCAAAACTGAGCCGACGCCAAAGCAACCAAATATCCCACTTGTTGTGTCCAGTACGAACTTAATCCACAACAAGTCGAGAACCTAAACGAAAGTCCAAACAATCTCACCCCCATCAACTATTCCAAACCGGCTGCATCTAAAAGACTACCTACGTATCCTCTTGTCCAAGGAATCAAGCCGCCTGTAGTTTATCCAAATGGCCGTCAATGGCCTCAACAATCACGAATATGTAACAAGTTTCAACAATGATCAAACTTGTTGCTCGGAACCACCTTAGCGAGCATATCCGCTAGATTATCCTTCGTGTGGACTTTCACAATTTCCACATCGCCATCTTCAAGAACATCCCGAACGAAGTGATTTCGTGTGGACTTTCACAATTTCCACATCGCCATCTTCAAGAACATCCCGAACGAAGTGATAATGAACGTTAATGTGCTTCGTCCTCGCATGAAAAACCTGATTTTTCGCCAAATAGATAGCACTCATGCTATCACAATGAATAGTGACGGACCGCTGCGATATACCAAGTTCCTCCAAAAGTCCTCGAAGCCACATAGCCTCCTTCACAGCCTTCGTAACCGTCATATACTCTGCCTCCATCGTAGACAAAGCCACCGTCGACTGTAAAGTGCATCTCCAACACACCGGCGCACGGATCAAAGTAAACACATACCCCATCGTAGACCAGCGCTTATCCAAATCCCCGGCATAATCCGAATCAACATAACCAATGTATAACTGCCCATCTTCAGTGTCCCGCTCATAAACCAAACCAACATTGAGCGTACCTCGAATGTACTTCAAAATCCATTTCACAGCGTCCCAATGACCCACTCCTGGATCGTGCATGTATCTCGATACCATGCTTACTGCCTGTGACAAATCTGATCTCGTACATACCATCACGTACATCAAGCTCCCAACTACGCTCGCATATGGAGTCTTAGACATCAACTCACGATCTTCAACTGACTTTGGTGAAAGACCAGCTGAAAGATTTAAATGAGCTCCCAAAGGTACACTAACCGACTTCATATCCATGCTAACATGGAATCGCTGTAGAACCTTCTTCAAATAAGCCACTTGTGTCAAACAAATTCTGCCCTTATTCTTGTCTCTGCCGATCTCCATCCCTAAAATGCGCTTCGCCTCGTCCAAGTCCTTCATCTCAAACTCATTTGAAAGCTGAACTTTCAACTCATCTATAGCCGACTTGGAAATAGAGGCAACCAACATATCATCGACATAGAGCAACAAATAAATGTACGCACCTCCTTTCAACTTGTGAAAATATACGCAAGGATTAAACTGGCTCCGTGTGTACAAATGACCAATCATAAAACCATCGAATCGCCTATACCACTGTCGAGGAGACTGCTTCAAACTGTATAGCGATTTCTTCAGTTTGCAAACTAATTTTTCCTTCCCTACAGCTCGGAATCCTAATGGCTGAGTCATATATATTTCTTCATCAAGATCACCATGAAGAAATACGGTCTTCACATCCAACTGATCTAACTCTAAACCATACTATTCCACCAAAGCTAGCAAAATCCGAATCAAAGAGTGTTTCACCACCGGAGAGAAAACCTCATTATAATCTATTCCTTCCTCATTTGCATAGCCCTTCGCAACCAACCTAGCCTTGAATCTCAATGGAGTGCCTTCAATGCCCTCCTTCTTCGTACCTAGCCTTGAATCTCAATGGAGTGCCTTCAATGCCCTCCTTCTTCGTGTATACCCACTTGCAACCAATGGCCTTCCGCCCCTTTGGAAGCTCAACAAGCTCCCATGTATCGTTCTTATGAAGAGACTTCATCTTCTCCTGCATAGCCACCTACCACGAATCAGCCTCCGAACTCTGTTTGGCCTCTCTGAATGTAGTAGGCACCATTTCATCGATACTCTCCACCGGAAGTACATATGCAACTATGTCGGCATATTGTGCTGGCATCTGTATGTTTCTTCTCTGTCTCCGAACCGCAATAGAATCCTGAACCTGAGCCGTCGGTTCTTGATCCTGCACATTTGTACTCGTATCCTCCGTGTCACCGTCGTGCTCGCCTGGCGTCAAATCAGTCAGCACCTGCATGGATACTGTACCATCTAGACAATGTGGAGCTACATCGATCTCCACCACCTGCGATATCTCCTCCTTCGGGTTGCTCTCCACCTGATGAGAGCTGGGAAGCTTCACGATAGAAGCCGCATCGAATGTGACATCCCTACTCAGCACAATCTTCTTATCCACTGGATCTCAAAGCTTGTATCCCTTGACACCACGCTTGAATCCTACAAATATGGCCTTCTTAGCTCGAGGTTTTAATTTATCAGTTCTAACATGATAATATGCAGGGCACCCAAATACCTTAAGCTGGTCATAGTCATGTGCTGGCTTTCCCGACCACATCTTCATAGGGGTTTTCCCCTCAATCGCAGATGAAGGCAACCTATTAATGAGGTGGCTCGCATATGTAAGTGCCTCAGCCCAAAAGATCTTCTCCTAACCACTCTGCGACAATAAGCATCGGATCATCTCCAGTAAAGACCAATTCAACCTCTCTGCCACCCTATTTTACTGCGGTGTATGACTAACTGTGAAGTGTCTCTCTATACCCTCGTCTCGACATAGCTACTGAAAGGGGTCAGAAGTATACTCACCACCGTTGTCGGATCGCAACGTCTTGATCTTTCTCCCAATATGCAGTTTCAATCTCTTTTTCCACTCCACAAACAAATCTAGGACTTCACTCTTCTTCATCATGGTGTACACCCAACATCGCCTAGAATAGTCATCAACAAACGTGACGAACCAATGTCGACCACCAAGTGATGCAGTCTTGATGGGACCCCAAACGTCTGTGTGCACGTAGTCCATGATGCCCCTCGTCTAATGAATGGCAGTCCCAAACTTCACCTTCGTCTTTTTGCCAAGAACACAGTGCTCACAGAACTCAATCTTTCCACTCTTGGCTCCCTTCAATAGTCCCTGCTTGTATAATACCTGCAGTGACTTTTTACATGTGTGCCCCAATCTATAGTGCCAAAGTCTACTCATGTCCACTTCTGAAATAGCCGAAGCAATCTGGCCAATCTCGGTGCTTCCCTTCAGATAATACAAATTCCGATTGCGGACTCCCTTCATCACCACCAATGATCCCTTAGTAACCTTCGCTACAGCGTTTTCGAAAGTCACATTGAATCCCTTCGCCTCCAAAGCTTCAACTGAGATAAGATTTTTCTTCAGTTAAGAAACAAATCTCACATTCTTTAACTCACGGACTACTCCATCGTGCATCCTAATCCGTACGGTACCTATCCCACAAACGCCACAGGATTGATCATTTCCCATGACAATAACACCCCTGTTGATTTTCTCAAAAGATGCAAACCAGTCTCGCCTAGGGGTCACATGATAAGTAGCGTCGGAATCAAGCATCCAATCTGATGCATCCACATGGTTCACCTCCGGAGTAATCAGTAGCGAAAATCACGAATCTTCGGAATCATCGCCTTTCGCAATATTCACCTCATTGGCCTTCGGGACCTTTTTCTTGCCATTCTCTTTCTCCTTGAGCTTCGGACAGTCTCTTTTCCAACGTCCCTGCTCCTTGCAGAATGCACATTGGTTCTTTGCTAATTGGTGGCGGCCTCTAGACTTTGACCTTCCTCTATTACTACCTTTCGGATATGAGCTTCTACCTCTCGTCGACAAGGCCTCCCCTGAAGTACTAGCGCGGGAAGTCTCCTTATTCTTCCTCCTCAAATCGTAGTTCGTCAAAGCGTTAGTCACTTCACTATAGCTGATAGAAGATCTCCCGTTTAATAAAGTGAGCACGAAGGTATCAAACTCCTCATCCGGTAAGGAGCTCAAAAAAATAATCGCCTTGTACTCATCCGATATCTTCTCATCAACATTCGCCAAGTCCAACAACAACTTCGTATAGTTGTTCACATGAGCCGCTAGCGAGGTGCCTCTGGACATCTAAAATCTAAAGAGTCTTCGCAGCAAGTGCAACCTGTTCTCAACACTCTTTGTGAGATACTTATTGTTGAGAATTTCCCACATCTTCATTACATACGTCACCCCAATCACATCATATTTCAGCTCCTGTTCCAAACATGACCTGATCACCCCACAAGCGTTCTTATTCATCTTCTCCCATATCGTCTCTTCATATTTAGGTGGCCTCTCATGGACCATTGATGGTCTCTTCCAAATTCTGAGCATTGAGCGCATCCTGTACGTCACTCATCCACAAACCAAAGTTGATTTTTCCATCATACTTCACAACACTAATCTTAGTGTTCTGAAAACCAACTTGTATTGTACTCGCCATCGACTTGCTGCTTTCATCTTCTTCTCCCATTGCGAACTAACTCCAAATTATAGAGAATGAATAAATTTAATAGAAATTAGGAACCACCCAACTAAACCCTAGATCGGATTCCAAATAGATCTCCTATCTACACGAGGAAAGCAAAATCTCCAACGGCAACTCCTAATGCTATCTCCACCGAAGCCTAGAACTCCAAGAACCAAGCTTCACACAAGAATCTTCCTCCGCCAAACTTCAAAACCTTAGATCTGGAATCTGGGCTCTGATACCACTTGTTGTGCGCATCGAAAATTTTGGCAGCACTTCGGCAGCACAACAAGAGAGTCAGATCGTAATAAGAATTCTTGTTTCTCAAAGGGAATAAGAATCTGAAGCCTAATATCAGATTAAAGTGGGATATTAGCTCTTCCTCTCGTCAGCTCTAGGACTGCGCGTCAAGGGAACCTAAAAAGCTATTACAAATCACATAAATAGCAGTACAACCAATTTTACGTGGTTCGGCAAATTGCATACGTCCACGGGGCAAGGAGGGGGGAGATTTACTTTTAGAGGGAGAGAATACAACTAGGGTTTATAATTACTCAATCTAAACCCTCACACAAACTCTCAAATCCCTCACACAATTATCTCTCTCAAAACAAAAGGACCGCACAAAACCAAAAACAAAATTATGACGGCTCTGCTATTTTACCCTCCAGCACTGCGCTTTTCTTCCCGCAGCCGCAAAAGAATACCCAAGCCGCATATATATATATATATATATATATATATATATAGAGAGAGAGAGAGAGAGAGAGGGGGGGAGAGAGAGAGAGAGAGAGAGAGAGAGAGAGAGAGAGAACATTCTTATAATCAAGGTTTTAACAGATAATGTAATCGGGTTCAAAGGTACTGTGAGATAGATAGAGGGCTTCGCAGTGTTCGTCCGTATAAAAGATTATAATTTGGTGGTGATAGTGGATTATTTTTTATCTCATGGTTTTTCTCTATTAAGTATTTTTCACGTTAAATCTTGTGTGATTTTAGTCGCTGCATTTGTTAGTTTTTGAAGTTTTTTGTGAGATTTGAAATCCCAACACCAATATGACTTCCACGATCCTTTATTTGATTTTGGGCTGGGTTATTTTAAAAAAAATTCTTAGTTTGACAGAGCTATACTCATGTGAACTCTTGTATTATCTATACTACTTCCGAGCTGAAGTGTGAATTTATATGGATGCCTTTTGAGATTTTTTGAGAAGTAGATAAATGCTTTATGGATTATTTATGTGCGTCTTTAGTAATTGATGCTAAAATTTTGAAAATTGGTATAAACTTTATTAGTTTAAGTTGCCTATAACAAACCATCCACTATGTAAATAGAAATATGGTAATGCATGAAGGTATCATATTACTTAGTTTAGCATTTTAGATTATACTTATTTATGAAGTAATGGACAATTACGACTACTACTTAGAAATAGTACTTGGGAGATCAACTACTTCTATAAAACATACCTGACACTAATATGATCAACGCATGTAGATGAAATTTGCAAATAGATGGTTTAAGATTACGCAATATTCTACATTACGGACAACATATTGCCTTTACAAATAAATAAAATACTTTAGAAAAATGTTT
>NC_033796.1:41315195-41374897 GCF_001876935.1 Asparagus officinalis | reverse complement strand
CAAGCAAGCAGAAGGGTGTTCAAGCTAACTATGATGTGAAGCCTTGCGATGGCTTAATAGAAGTAGTATATAGATAGTAGTGTAGCTATCACTATTCATTGATTGAGTTTTTCAATGAAAAATTGTGAAATACTTTTTTTTGAACAACTCTCGATTAGTGATTTAGATAAAGAAAATATATACCAAAACACTTTATCATTTTCTCAAAGGAGTACTTTATCTTCGACTTTTTTTTTATAATAAATGATTTATTTATTACGAAATGAGGAAAATCACTCTTGTAATCGGACGCTTACAAAGTTCAAAAACGCAATGCGTGGGTTCGAGTATTGAAATATTAAACGATTGAAATGGACACTGGAAATTCATTAAAATGAGATTATAAAATAAGAGGACTAAGGACTTGAGGTAAAATACCTCTCAAAAGTTATATTTAGAATATTCCGAGGTATATTTAAATTTTCTATTAGTTGTGTGGCTAAAATTTACCTTTGAGAGATATTTTAATCTACTATTATAGAATTAGAGTTAAATTAGCAAATAGCTATGAGGGGTAAATTGAGAAATATGATTAATGTTTAGGGTGGATAGGTAAAAGAACACTAACTTGTAGGGAGAAGTGAGCATTGCTCGGTATAAACCAATTAAATCGGACGACGCCACCGAATTTTTGGCAGTCAGGTTTGTTTTTAAAAAAATCTGATTCGGTTCATTTTTAAATATTTAAAATCAAAAACAACAGAATCAACAGCTCTCAATGTAACTGTCAAAAATCTGATTCGTGCACTGTCTAGGTGAATAAATAATTTATTTGAATATTTTATGCATACTAATTGATGAAAGTTTGATTTTAGATTGTAAAATAGTTGAGTTCATGAGTTTTCCCTTTTAAATGGGATATGAGATGACTAGTAATAGGTATGGAGGAGTAATAGTTTTGTCTTTTAGGTAATTCTCTAACTTGAAATGTTTAGACTCAAACTGAACAAACCAAACCAAACCATATCGAACTGATTTGATCCAGTTTGATAAGAAGTAGTCGAAACCGACCAAATCAATCATTTCCTCACTCTTATTTCTAGGAGGTCAACCCACCATTTCCAATCCTATATATACTCGGATTCAGAACCTCTCCACTACCAAAAAAAAAAACGGAAAGACCACTGCGTCATCAGAATCATTGGTTGCTTCATTGATGGTTATGATTTATTTTTGAATGCAAATTAGGTATGATTACAATATATGGGAGTACAGTAAGTGCTAAATTTAAAATAGATCTTAATCACTCACAAAATAATCAATGGTTATTATAAAAACTGGTGTCTTAACTATTCTTTTTTAATAGAGAAGATCCAAGGACTCAATCTCAAAAGGTTAAAGCATGACATCATTGTATACGATACGCGCATGACGTGTAAGTCATATGCTTGTCCACTTCAGATTTTGACATTGCGCCGGCCACAGCTCGTCAAAGTAACGACTCAGGCCATGGCGGCGGCGCACCACGGATAGTCCAGTGGTCCATTGTTCAGTGGAACCCAACGTTTACTGGAGAGTTCCCAAATTTTGGACAAGAACAAAGCGGGGCCTTGAGAGGAGGACATTTTCTAGCGGTTCTAGAAACAACGTTGGGATGTGTGTCGAAAAAGAGAAACAATATCTTAAATTAGTTATTATGTATATCTTAAATTAGTTATTAGACATTTGCTAGTGTTTAGTGATTCCCTTCCCATGAGAAGGAGATGGGAGTTATCCTTATGGTGTTCTCGTGGTTCCAACAATAAGGTGCCTTATTTGTGAAGGAGCTAAAAGAGAGGAGGATTAAAGATAAGGATTAGTTTAGTCATAGCTCATTATAAGGAGGTAAAACTAATTTTTAATTTTGTTGGCGTTAGACAGTCAAGATAAAGAGTTAACTTATTGTATTTGACAAGTCATAGCTCATTATAAGTATCAAAACCTTTTCCTTAAAAGCTCAGCCCGTGCTCTAAGATCGGTACTTTTCCTCAAGCTAGAGCGGAGATGTCGATTGAGAACCCAACTTGACAATCGATGAAACATCAACCGTGCGGAGCCTTCCGTGATATATCAAGCCAATTAAACTTCACTTCCAATTTAGGTTTTTGAAATAATTCCAATACAAATTTTTCTTGTACGTGAAGTGAAAATCCACCTCAATGCTGGAACCAGAATTAGATCTTCAATCGTGTGGACTTCCGGCCCAATTGGCAGAAGAGTATACAGTAAAGTTTGTATGATTGTTTTTTTTAGCATCCATGCATATTCCTAGATACCAGATTATCCTTTCAATATATTAAAATATTTGATTTACCGCATAAACTGCCAACACGGCAACACTTACGACCGAATTTATTTCAGGTCTAGTAACAGTTATATAAATTAACGTCCCTAGAAGCCTTTGAAATTAGCCAATATTTTCTAAAGGAGTTCTTGAGATTTATCAATATTTTCTGATGGTTTTGAAAGTACCTCGGGGGTGGGGGGACATATGGTAATTGCTAATTTAATCCGATATTGATGCCAAATTAAAAATATAAGCAAGGATATACAATGAACCAATATGACAATAGGCAATATAAACAATCAGAGCAAGATGAAAAATATGCCAAAGCCAGACGCAAACACAAAGATATGATCACAGAGTTCGGTCAACCCACGACGTACGTCTCCGCTCCTCACCTCGAGGAGATTCTCCACTATATCACAAAAATATTATACAATTCGGTTTTCAAAGTTCCCTGAAAACTTTTACAATACACACATTGTCAATCCCACAAGCTACACTCCTCTAAGTGTTGGACTACTCGTATTATCTTCCTCAAGTGTTTGGATTTACAACCTCTCTCTAGGATTTACTACCAACCCACTCCTCTTGAAATTAACCCCGGTCTCTCTCCAACCACTCCTATAAGTGTCATTGTGTATTAAAACGTGTTATCACAATAAGTGCAAATAAAAGATTTGTTCTCCAAAACAAAAGAGAACGAATTTTAAGCTCTCTCAAAGAGTCAACCCCACAACCCAATTACATAATATGTGAAATACTAAAGCTCAAGTGATTGTGTGTGAAAATAATGAGTAAAATAAAAATTAAAATCAAGTAAATCTAGCTTATGTATGATAATCAAAATATAAATTAGCTGGAGAATGAGTTTTAGAAAAACTTCTCTAGACAAAGAGATGTAGATATAGAGATTTGAGGTTGAACTCCTCAAAATTGAAATTGAAAGTCTTCTCTTTGCAAAACTCTTTTTGCATAAACCAAGTCATACTTAAACTCTTGAAACAAACTATCAAAAACTCAGTTAAACATCCATACAAAAAACTAAGTCTTGAGGGTTATATATAGTCTCTCAAAAAAAACAGTCAAAACTAGTCGTTATAGTAAACTAGTCGTTGATCGGTCGACTGATCATTTGTATCGGTCGACTGATAGGCTGTAAAAACTCAGGTTGTAAAAATTGCTCTGGTCGGTCGATTGATTTGGCTTGTCAATTGACCGATAGCTGATATTTCAATACTAAAAACTGCTGAAAACTTGATTTTCTAAATTCGATTAAAAATAGTAAATCAACTCCAAAAATAGTAAAACTTGGAAAAATATTTATATATGTGAAAATAAACATGTTAGAAAATAAATCTCTAAAATGTCATTTTCTATTTGTAAAAACTCATCATTTTGCAAAACGGTTAGAAATACGAACTTGTTAAAAACTCGATTTTGATAAAATCCTTTTAAACAAGTTTTTGAGATTTTTTCTAATGGATTGATAGACTTTAGAAAAGATATAAAATAGTATTATTTAGTCTATAATCCGAGAACCACGTTAACTCATAAAAATATGTATATAAGCAACAAATATAAAACAAATGTGTGTGTATATAATTTGAGTTTTAAGTATATGCACATAAAGTAAAAAATACTGTACCCAAGCTTGATTTGCATGAAGATCGATCTTGGACGATCCACAGCTCGGTAGAAGGGATGAAGCACGGTATTGGATCTTTGACTTGAATTTCGATGGCTTCATTCCAATTTACTTCCAATCTCCTTGAATATCATCGTTAGCACTCAATTTCAACTTGGATGCATACCGGAGGGAAAACACAAGTACTAGAAACCAAGATTAGAAATTGTTTGTTAATCATCAAAACAAAATTAGACAATAGGCTCATAAACATGAGACCTAACAGGTTTTCCATCCTAGGATAGAGTTAAGATCAACTGGGATTCAATATGTTTGAATCTTAATTTTTTTTTCAAAAGAGTCAAAAATAAAAAAAAACTAGATAAGAAAAGATCTTTACCAGAATACGCAGTCAATTTTTTTTTTTTTGATTTTTCAAGATCTTTAATTGGACATCAAGAATCCAATATATATTGAGCTCATGAATCTGACTTCTCTACTAATATATAAAGAATTTAATGTGGGCATGAAAAAATTTAGATAAAAGTGGATATATCCTCATTCTATATAGTTGAAAGGGCAAAAAGATGATTTTAAAATCAAGATGTTTCCTTTTCTTTCTCTTTCCTTTTTGTCAAGAACATTCCATCAGGTCTCTCTCTCTCTCTCTCTCTTCCTTAAGATTCATGTATATGAAATCAGGAACCAATTAATAATTATATGTGCATTATACTTTAAATTGTAAAAGGAATAAAAATAAGTTTTAAAGTTTTGAGAAAGAATATTACATATCTATATATCTGTAATTGATAGGAATATATAATGAGCATTGAGATTAGATATAATGAACATGGAGAGGCGAAAAAATTCTTTGAAATAATTCATGTTTTTCTTACTCACATCTATAAACATATGCATTTAGATTTAAAAGTTTGAATGAGAAAAATTGTTTCTGATTTTTATCACTTGTCACATCTGGTGTGCCCTTAAACTAAAAGATCTAATCTAAATCTCAATTTGTTTTTTCATATCACATGCACTTGCACGCGCAAAATCTCTGGTAATGTAGTATGTCCCAATTTTGAGATTAACCAAATCCAGATTTTAACGAATCGTGGGCTTTTGTTGGTCTAAGGTGGTCTGCTGCTATCCTATGTTATTGTCTAGGCTTCAAAAAGAGTACACATATATAAGTATAGAACGTCATTAGTAAATCTTTATAGATACTACGCAACGTAAAACTTGCTTTATTAATAGTTAATAATCTTACTAATCAAATTTCTACTTGTACAAGGGGCGGGCTCTCTGGTGCATCTTAGCAGGAAAATTTTTTCTTGCTAATGTGCTTCCCCGCCAAGATTTCATGGCGCAAAAAAGCAGAGAAATGGAAGGAAAATTCTCAGCATTGGTCTAAGATCTTCAAATTCTAGCTTGCCATCCTCTGAGGATCAGTCTGATATAAATTCATCTATTAATGATGAAGATTTGGATCTTGGAATAATGGGGTCAACGGGACCTAAGGGAGAGAGGAAGAAGAAATTGATGAAGGATATCTTAAGTTCTAACGAATTCTTGGTGAATCCTCTTCGATCTCAGCCTTCATCGGAGCTGATTGGAGTTCAATCGAGGAATATTGTTGTTGACAGATCCATGAGGGTTTCTTGGGCCGATGATCTAGAGCTAGAGAGGGATTCTTCCTTGATTCAACATCTTGATGTTTCTGAAGGAGTTCAATCAAGGAATCTTGAAAATGTTGCTGACAGATCCACAAGGGTTTCTTGGGCCGATGATCTTGAGCTAGAGAGGGATTCTTCCTTGATTAAGGTGAAGCAGGGTCAGGAACAACGAATCTCAACATCTTGATGTTTCTGGTAATGTTGATTCTATCTCAAAAATTGCCTTGTTTCAAGATGAAGCTACTGTTCCATTGATTTCTACTGGTAATACTGTTGATGGGATAAAGGATGATGATCTTTTGAATCTTGAAAATTTGAATGCTCTTAAGCTTGAGACATTAGGTTCTAGTGATCAAAATGATGATATTCAAAATTTAGTTGATTTTGAGCATGAGATGTTTGCGGAGAAAGTTGTTGTATTCATTGCTGTGTTCATTACAACTTAGATCGTTACAATGAAACAAAAAGAAATCGCCTTTTTATAAGGCTCTTACACAATGAAAACAAAAAGGTTACAACTCTCTTCAAACAAACGCAAGATCCGTTTATCGTATCTTGCTTGCGTGGGTCTTTGGCCTGTGACGGGGATGTTGATATCCGTGGACCACCGAGCAATCAGATCTGTTTCCGAAAAATCGGACAGAGCTTCGTCGATCCGCATGAGATCTAGAAGCCTGAAGCGTCTATCTCGGCTAAAACGAGATATCAGCTCTTCTTAGTGATTACCGGCGAAGGGTAATACTAAGGAAAGGGGGGAACGGGTGATGAAGACTCTGATGAAGACCTCTCCTCCTCGGTTGAAGCGCTCGACCACTCTTCGTTGCAGCAGGGCTTCGCCTTTCTCTCCAAAAATCCAGATCTGCAAAAAGTGAGGCCAATGGTCACTATTTATAGGCAAGAGGGGTGTAGGGTGTCTAGGAAAAGCCTAGACACCCCTAGGGTGTCTCCACAATTCCGAGACACCTCTGGGGTGTCTCCGAATTCTGGAGACACCTCTGGGGTGTCTCCGAATTCTGGAGACACCTCTGGGGTGTCTCCGAATTCTGGGTGTCTCCGAATTCTGGAGACACCTCTGGGGTGTCTCCGAATTCTGGAGACACCTCTGGGGTGTCTCGGAATTTTGGAGACACTTCTGGGGTGTCTCTGAAATTTCGAGACGCTCCGTTGAGGTGCATTTGTCTGCTTCCGCCGTAAATTCTTCGTCCGAACTCGGATTTTAGTGATTCGAAGTGCGTTGGAAGCCGGACGAAGAGTTCTATCAGCTCTATTGGTTGGATTGCCTGTAGGATATACGAGGTAAGAAGGGCGATGTTCCTTTTGTAAACATCGCAGGGTTCCCGATTAGCCCGTGCCTTCGAAATCAGCTCACGTAGTTCGTCGATTCACTTCACTCGTTCATCGACGTCAATTAAACTCCTGTGGATCGGATAGTGACGTTCATCGTCGTTCTTTGACATTGAGCTGTTTGTGGAGACCTGCAGGTAATTTTCGATGCCTACATGAGAAAAATAAGATCCAAGAACCTAAAAAAACTTTTGCAAGCCTCTTTGCCGATAACAGAAGATCTAGTAATGGACTGCCTCTTAATTTTGTACAATCTTCCCAAGCTAATACAGTTGTTTTCTCTGAGGAAGAAGGGAAAGAAGGGGAGGTTTACTGGAAAAAAGCTCTGATAGGTCATGTTATTGGTTTAAATGTTAAATTCAAGTCTATGGAATCTTATGTCACTAAACTTTGGGGCTCAATCTCATGTTATTGGTTTAAATGTTAAATTCAAGTCTATGGAATCTTATGTCACTAAACTTTGGGGCTCAATCTCAATTCCAAAAGTCTCTTTAATCAAGCAAGTCTATGGAATCTTATGTCACTAAACTTTGGGGCTCAATCTCAATTCCAAAAGTCTCTTTAATCAAGCATGGTGTTTTCTTATTTGATTTTTAAACTGAAGTGCAAATGAGAGAAGTTCTTGAGGCAGGTCCCTGGTTTTTTGGTTCTAGGTCATTGATTCTCAAACCATGGACTATTGACACAAACAAGGAAAAAAAATCAGGATTATAGTTATCCTATATGGGTACAATTTTCTAATTTGAGATTAAATCTTTGGAGTTCAGTTGGCATAAGTAAAATTGCAAGCTCTATTGGTAAACTAATAACAACAGATAAACTTACTGCTACGAGAGAGAGATTGAGCTATGCCAGGGTATTATTGGAGATTAAACTTCATTTAAAAGATCCTCTGTCATATAGTACAACTATTCAAGGTCCTGGTGGAAAAAGCTATAAACAAACTGTCCTATATGAACTTAAGCCAAGATGGTGTTTTCTATGTAACATTATAGGGCATGAAATTGAGAAACGCGGGAGGAAAGTTGCTAATATGAAGTGGGTACCGGTAAACAAGCAAGCAAAAGTAAATAAAGCAAATGTGCATCAGGAACCTACAAGTAAGAAAAGATCTGTTGAAAAAAGGGATAAATCTGGTAACTCTGGGCAGAATAGTAGATATGTTGAGAATATACCAGTTGTTTAAAGTCAAAATCAGAATGAAGATGATCTTGTGAGTGTAAATCTTGGGATACATGGTCTGGAGAAACAAAATGCCGATACAATTCCAAATGTGCATGTTTCTGGTAAACATGCACAGAATGTGCACAGACAAAGATTATCAGGAAATTACAGTTCTACTCCAAATATAAACACTTCAGGGTTTATAAATGTCTCTAGAATAGTAGCTAAAAGATCTTTTGTGAAGGATCCTGGTCCCTCAATGCAAGCCTCACCCTTCTCTCTTTTGGATCATCAAATAGTGGAACTGGATCCCTCTAGTATTGATAGAGGAGGCTTTACTCAATAATGCACTTGGCCATATGAACATTAGAGGATTCAACAAATCCTCTAAACATGTAGTAGTTAAGCATTTTATTCAGGAATATAAGCTCTCTTTTCTTGCTCTTTTGGAAACAAATGTTGCTGAAGGAAGAATGCAAAATATTGCCAGGAAGATTTCAAAAAACTGGGAATAGATATCAAATGTTCATGAAGCAAATAATGGTAGAATTTGGATTCTTTGGGATAATGATTTTCTCACTATTAAGTGTATGAAGTCAACAAAACAATACATGACTTGTGAAGTGCAATCTAGAGATGATGAATTGTCTTGCCTAATCACAATTGTATATGCTCTAAATCATCAGGAAGGCATGAAAATGCTCTGGGAAGATCTCCTGGCATTCAATAATAATGTAAATAGACCATGGCTGATTGGTGGTGATTTCAATGCTATAATGGATAGTGAAGAGAAAATTAGTGGTGCACCGATCACAGCTACTGATGCTGAGGAGTTGAAAAGCTTTATTAATTCAAATCAACTAATGCACATTAAAACTACAGGGTGTTTCTTCACCTAGAATAACAAACAAGAGGCGGATGCAAGGATATGCATGCCTGATAGGGTGGTAGTGAATGAAGATTGGATCCAACTTTATAATTCCAGTCAAATGAAATTTCTTATGCCTTCATGTTCTGATCACTCTCCTGCTTTGTTAACTGTGGGAAATGAAAATTTGAGGGCAAGAGATCCTTCAAATTTTTTAATATGTGGACATAGCATCCATATTTTATTTCAGCAGTAAAAGCAGTATGGGATAAATATATATATATGGATATAACTTGTACAGGCCTCACTCAAAACTCAAAAAGTTAAATCTATTCTAAAGGATCTGAACAAAAAGCATTTTATGAACATAAGTGAGCAAGTCTCAAGAGCCAAAGCAGAGTTAGATGATATCCAATGTCAGCTAAACATCAATCTTTAAGATCCTGTGCCGATCTCAAAGGAGAAAGAATGTATGAAAAAAATACACAAAACTGGTGGAATGTGAAGTCTCCTTTTACAGACAAAAAGCAAAAAGCTGAGAAGGAGTTTGAGCTAGCCCAGTTGGAGCAGGGAGATATGACTGTAGCTGATTATAAGAGAAAGTTTGTGGGTTTGCTCAGGTTCACGGGTATGTGGCAGACTAGGAAGCGTCAGGCTCAGATGTTCTTGATGAGACTTCGCTCGAGCTTACATCACTATTTAGTATCTCAACGATTTCATTCAGTATGGGAGGTAGCTGATACCGCTATAGTATAGCAGACAGAGACAGCCATGTTTCAGAAGGGCAAGGAAGGGAATTCTAAAGCAGGACAATCCGAAGACAAGGGAAAGGGAAAGTGACCATTTTAGGACCCGGAGGACCCCAGCAGCAGGGCAAGGGTTCCCAACAGCAAGGCCCGCTTAAGAAGGGACTACAACATGATCAGAGGGTGTAGCAGCAACGCAAGTTTTAGGGTACTTATTTTTACTGCCACAAGTTTGGACACAGAGCTGCAGAGTGCCATAGCACACTAGCAGAAGGCCAACAGGGTAAGAATCAGGTTCAGCATTAGCAGAATTGTGGACATGGCTGAGGTTAGGGCCAGCAGCTGAGGCTTGAGACACCGCCAGCAGTTCTGAGGATAGAGGGTTAGGTGCGACCTATCCAAGTACGAGCTATCCAGGAGATTCCTCAGGGACATATAGTCTCGTATACCATAGAGCCTTTGACACAATAGTTCGCAGCTTCAGGCAGGGTGTATGCAGTCATACCACGCGATCATGGTGCGAACATGGCCATTATGGAAGGTACATTCCTAGTGAACTCCTTCCTAGTCCGTAATCTTTTTGTTTCATGAGCTTCGAATCCTTTCATCTCCTATACTTTCATGACTAGACTCCAGCTTGTAGCATAGCCTCTAGATATTCCTTTGTCACTTTCCACCCCTTTAGGTGATGTGTCGCTCTTGGAGAGTATCTGTAGGAGATGCATTATCAGCTTAGACGAGTCTGAGTTCATGGTTGATTTGATCGTTCTGCGCATGTTCGAGTTTGATATGATTCTTAGTATGGATTAGTTATCTTCCTACCATGTTAGTTTCGACTATTTTGCAAAGACAGTCAGCTTGCGAGCATTCAATGGATTTGAGATGGTTGTAGCAACCTCATGGGGTAACCAGTTTGCGGAGTCATTTCTGGCATACGTCGAGGAGGTGATGATGCGGGATCGGGGTGCCGATTTGAGTGAGACACGAGTAGTCTCAGAGTATCAGGATGGTTTTCAGGACATATCTAGATTGCCTCCAGTAAGAGAGCTTGGATTTACCACCTCTCTCTAGACTTTACTACTAACGCCACTCCTCTAAAAATTGAACCCGTCTCTCACCAACCACTCCTCTAAAAATTGAACCCGTCTCTTCACATAAACAAACTTGAAAACCTCTTTAAAACTGAGAAAACAAACTCTTGAAGACTTGGTTAAAATCTCTTAAAAAACAATTGAGAGATGAGAGGTATTTATAGCCTCTCAAAAAGAAAAACAGAATATAGCCATTACAGTGCCGTCGGTCGACTAATACACTGACCAATCGACTGATGAGCCGACCGTTAGCTAATTCTGGGAAACTATCGGTCGACTGATGCAAACAATCGGTCGACTGATGCAAACAATCGGTCGACTGAGAAGCTGCTTTGATCGACTGATAATGATCAATTGATTGAGCAGAAACAAAATAGAAATTGCAGAGGAGATTTTCGGTCGACTGATCAATGCCATCGGTGGACTGAAAAACATACACAACTCATTTTTGCATAGTAAAACTGGTTTTCAAAGTGAGTTTAAAAAAAGCAAATAAATTTCAAAAATTATGAAACTTAGGAAAATGTTTATATATATGAATATAAATATGTTAGAGAAGAAATTTTTGAAATATCATATTCCGTTTGTGAAAACTCATCATTTTGCAAAATCTTAAAAATACGAGTTTGTTTAAAACACTTGATTTTAACAAAATGATTTCAACCAAGTTTAGAAATCTTTTTGAATGGATTAATGGACTTAGAAAAAGATGTAAAACTAACTCAGTATGTCAATAATCCAAATATACGATATTTTCTCAAAAATGACTCTTAATATGATAAAACAAAACATGACGTGTCTGCATAAGTATTGAGCTTAAAGTATAAACACACCAAGTATAATTTCTAAAACTAACATACCCAAGTTGATGTGCATGAAGCTTGATCTGACTCTTTTACTTGAATTGCGTCGGCTTCACCGTTGCGGCACAAATATTTTTAACCTAGAGAAAATAAAAATACTGAAAAACACAATTATAAATTGTTTGTTAACCATCAAAACTAGATTAGAGAGTAGGCTCATAAACATGAGTCCTAACAGATCAGACTAGAGTGGAAAGCGATCAGAGGCTGCGATAGTGACAGGTAAGACTGCCAGCTAGGAATGTTTCTGTGACTAAATTTGATTTGAGAATGTAGGATTTGGAATTGATTTAGGAATCACTACAAGAAATTACATCTTTAACGAAGGGATTTCCCTTCGTTAAAGCACTGAAAACCTTCGTTATTGTATGCTAACGACGGGGAAAAATCCCTTCGTCACCCGTCGTTGAAGCCCTCTTCGCTAAAGGGTCACGAAGGGATATACTACCCGTCGTTATAGAGTCTATAACGACGGAACATATTACCGTCATTAATATTTACGACGGTAATTATCACCGTCGTTACCATCAGTAACGAGGATATTTTCTCGTCGTTACCATCAGTGACGGGATATTTTCCCGTCGTTACCATTAGTTACGGAGATATTTTCCCGTCGTTACCATTAGTTACGGGGATATTTTCCCATCGCTGAAGACTAATTAATGACGGTTGGATACCGTCGTAAAAGTCCTCATAATGGGTAATTAGTAACCCATCAACGACGGTGCTTTCCCTTCGTTGATGAACAAAATACGGTTTATAAAACCATCATTGTAGACTACAAATTTCTAATATACATTAATAATAAATTTTCCATTCATAGGCAACTATCATATTATTCTCAACCAGACACTAAGATTCACAACAAAAATATATTAAAAATACCCAATAATGAATAAGAGGTAAAATAAAAATTCCATTCATTAATAACATCAATAAATAAAATTCCACCATCCTCAAATATTCAATACTAATAATAAGAGTTAATATTCTTATTGTTCCAAAGAAAAATATAAAAATATATGAAACTATCTAAAACAAATTAAAATAAAAGTTTGGGGAAGACACGTTCTTTCATCTCTAATCATCGTCAAAAGAAGACTCGAGCTACCCCCTCCTAATCTTGCATGGATAGCCTGAAAAATTTTAAAAAAAATCACATAATTAAGAAATATCAATTAAGCAAATATTATCTTATTAAGTAAAAATCATATTTTTTAGTGCAAGTAGTCAATCATAAAAGTATATAAGAGATTTACAAAAATTAATTACCTAGTCCTGCACACGTTCTCGAGTTTGAGGAGTCAATGAAGGTGATTGCCTAAAAAAAAGTTCTTGCATAGCTTTCACTTGTGACTCCAACTCAGACATCCTTTGTTGTTATGTTGTTGCTCCTGCTCATCTAAGCGTTGTTGAAGCATCTGGTTCTTTCTCTTTTCTTCTATAACCCGTGCTTCTAGATCAGATCAACTAGGGAACGGTCCTCTCAAATCTTTTAAAGTAGTCCCGCCACCAAATACAGTGATGTGACCATGAGATTGCTTCCCCCAGATTTTCTCAACTATCTCAATGTCAGAAAGTGAAGGGTTTGCTTGTTTGACTTGAACAATTTCATCCTATAAAAATTAAATTCATATGTTAGTACTATATAATGCATCATTATCAAACTTAAACACATATTCTACTTACATATTTATCTTGATCCCCATTTTCTAGTGTTTCATTAGCTTTCTTTCGAGTTTCATGAAACATTTTTGCCACATCAGGTGGATTTCCTGACTTGCCACCCTTATTCAAATATTAAATAAAAATGAGTACAATATCAAACTAAAAAACAAAGTAGTTTTAAATAAATAGGAAATTAGTTACCAATTCCCACGCAATTTGTCTGAAGGGTTTGCTGCCCGTGTGGTGGAGCATCTTTCTTTTGCCTCTGTTAAGTGTATTTTGTTGGCTTGCTTTCTATACATCAAGATTAAAAGATAATTTTAACAATCCAACAATATACATGAAAGAAATTAATTAATAAAATTAGGAGATTAATACCTGGAATTTTGAAGAAAAATAATGTTCCTTAACTAGCCAATCCCAGTCATCAACACTCACTTCTGTAGGTTTATTTCTAAGTGCAACTTGCAATGAATTTTCTTTCACATATTTCCTGTGCATGTCACCACGCCACTTATTCCACAAATCGCGCAAGTGTCTCATTACTGACTCTCTCTTTTGCTCCATGTCATCAGCATCAAATTTATCCTATATCAAATTTGAATCAAAATTTAATTTATAAGAATTAAAAACCAAATGCATTTAATTAATTTTCAATGTACCTTAATGGATGCCCACATATGATCTTTATTTTGCTGTGGTATTTTGGCCCAATTCTCAACAGCTACTGGGCAAATATTTCTATCTCGAATAATAATTCCAAGATATCGTGAAAATTCTGGTTCAATAGCTCTATTCTGATAAAAAGTAATGATTTTTTTCTCCCCATGTGACAAATTATTCAACTTTAGACACTTATTACTACCACGAGGTGGATTTTTCTTCCTTTGAGAATTATCAGCTGCATACATCATATCATATGTTAGAAACAAGATATAGTTAAAGAAATTGATAAAAATATTTCTTCTTGTAATTAATAAAGAATATACCTTCTTGTCGAGATTCATTTAGTATTGCATCATCACTTTGCACTCGATGATTATCTGATTCTACAAAAATTGAGAAACTATTAATCCAATCATAAAAAATAAATTGAAAGATAAAAAGAAATAATAATAAATTTTAAGTCTCATCAATATTAATCCAATCATAAAAAATAAATTGAAAGATAAAAAGAAATAATAATAAATTTTAAGTCTCATCAATCTGCAGAATCATCATTCTCTTCATTGTTAGTATTTGCACTTCTCCTGCGATTTTGTGCAAAATTCTCCTCAAAGGTTTCTCGGAGTCACCTAAAAGACTGTAGAATTGTTTTGCATGTCCATCTGGTTCCTGCTCAAGAATATCCTGACTCGACGTGGCATCAGGTGCAACAACGCCAGTTGAATTATGAAATAAATCTCCAATCATTTCTTGCATTTCATCGTCACTCTGGCTTTCTTCTGTCATTTCTTCTTGTTCTTCATCAAACTCCGAAATGGACTCACCCTGTCTTTCGTCGTGATGACACCAAAATCTGTAGTTTTTAATAATTCCATGAACAATCAAGTGGGTCTTTACCAACTCACGATTACCAGACTTCACATTGCTGCATTTAATACATGGACATCGAATTTCAAAGTCTTCATCCTTTTCATTAAAACTATCCAACAGCTTCTCATATGCATAGTCTAAAAACTGATCAACCCCTTCTTTATATTTTGGATCAAGTCTATCATCATCTACTAGGTCCATCCAATCTTTATTTGGTGCCATTTCCAAGCAATGTACTAATGCTGGATATTCGACTCTATAAAACAAAAAAACAATATAATTAGTTTATAATTAGATTGTGGTTTAATAAATATCGACTATATTTTATTTGTACAAACAAGCATTGTATATATTTGCAAATATCCCCTCCAAAGCATCATTTTACTAATTTGCCCTCTAAATTGTCTTTTCCATTTAAGCTTATGTCTCAATTTGAACGAATATTTAATGACCAAGCAAATCCAAAACACATTTAGTTAATTTCAATTTGTTTATGAACTGAATAACTAATAGCTATGCATTTACTGTCAAATGAGATAGCGAATCAAATATGATCGAATAGCTGAATGAATAATAAGTAAACTGTTTATTGATTAATTGGTTCACTTTCATCTTTATTATCCTATCCGATGTAGGATTATACTCACATATTAATAACCACAACACTCCCACTTGTAAAGCATAATTATTAGTAAAATTTATATTACGAAACTAAACCATATTTTTTATTAAATTGATAAATATATATGGCATGAAATCAGCCAAGGGTTGTTACATTTAGGCCCGTATCTCAAGTGTGCTTTATTTGAGGGTCAAACTTTAGTCCAGCCCAGAGAAAGAGGGTTCGTTTAATGACCAAATAAATATTAATTATTCCTGCACTAGAAAAGTTAATATTAATATCGATAATGGCTTCTGAAACACCCGAAAAATTCTGTGGCTAAACTTGGGGAGTTCAAGCGCACAAAGAACTCCCCGGTTTTAGGGAAAAGTTTCACATAAAGAATTATAAACTGTTAAAATTATATGAATCTTTGGTTATGTGCTAAAACTTTGTATTGATTATTTTTGAAACTAGGCTAATTTGAGTCTTTGTAATGCTTGTTTGATTTCTTCTCACTTGAAAACTACATGATCCCTTAATCATTTAATTCCAGATTTGTCAATTCAATGCAACATGTTTAAGTTGATTCAAATTGTTACGCTGTAATCCTTTTTTTTTCCTTTCCAAACTTCATGGCAACAAATGAATGTGATTGTGGTCAATCTGCTGCTTCTAGAGTGTCATAGTAATTGTAGAATATCAATTAAAGTAGCTCTTCCAAATTAAAGCTCTAGAAGTAGCATCAAGTCTATCTACAGAAACCCTAGCTGTCTACATAAACCTTCTCTTAGGTGCTTTTAGAACAAGAGAAGAGATTTAATATGTTGTCAATAATAGAATGTAACACCGCAATGAACAAACAATGTTCATTGGAAGAGCTTGATAGCTGGCCTGAGACAAAAATTTCATTATTTTCTAATTTTTTAGATAACTAGTGAGGAAAAATTCTGTGTGGATATGTTTCATATTATTGGCAGGGAATTAAAATGCAGAATAAGCAATGGTCACCTTCCTCAATTACTCTCTTCATAAGGAATCAATTATAGAATTTCAAATACAAAATAAAAGACTATCCCTTAACAAAAACCTAATGAATTTACAAGAACTACAAATAAGCCCAAAAAATAGGGATGAACCGTTATTTACCTGAGGAATTGATGCTAGAGGGAGAGGAAGTGGATGAGTTATTGCCACTGCCGGGGTTGCCGAGAATATGGGGGGGAGGGGGCGGGGGTTGGTTGTCGTCAAGAAAGAGGAAGAGGAGGCGGATGAGGTCTTGCTGCTACCGTGGTAAGAAGAAGGGGGAGATGATGTTACTGTTGAGAAACAGGAGAGGATGCGGATGAGGGTCACGTTGCGGTTGCCGAGAAGAGGAGGCTGTTGGTAATATTGCCGTCGAGAAAGATGAACTGATGAAGAGGAGGAGCGCTATTTCCTAGAGTTTTTGCGTGATGTATTAGAGAGATAGAGAATTACATATATGTGAGAACTTGTCATATATAACTCCTCAATTATATTAATTAGATTTATTCTCCTATTAGGACTAGGTTTCATCTTTAAGGATGGTTAATAGGTCCATCGTTTTCAAGACTCCTCATCAACAAAGGTAGTAAGACCTAATCATCGAAGGGTCTAAATAACCGTTGTTTATCCTTATTTAACTCTCTTAATATTTATAAAAAGCTCAATGAAGGTGTGAGAAACCGTCATTATTGTATATATAATAACAATGGTTAAATAGTCCCTTCGTTAATTTTGGTCGTTAAAGACCCGATTTCTTGTAGTGAATTGAATGTGAGGATTGAATCTAGAGCTATGACATCATGTTAATTTGGTAGTGAAGAGAGAGAATTGTTATTTGGCTAAGTTACAAGTATATACACACAAATTTACACAATATAACATGAGCTGAGGGTAGGTGGACACTGTAGCTATAGGCCGATGGGCGGAGGACACTATACGTATGAGTATGACTATCCATGCACCTGCTATGCATGTACGTAGCATTAAAAATATATAAAAACATCAGTATCACAACTAATATTATTAAAAAAAGTTATTTTTTATATTGCCACGAAATAAAAATATTTGGTCAATAACTGTATTGCTACATAAATATTTCTCCCATTACAAATTCGAATTATCCTAAAGAGAAAAATAAAAGACCATCTATTGAAATCAAAGTTTACCACTGCCCATATCTATTACTATCCCTTCATGCATGAATTTTATGTAGCTTGCCCATTCTATCCTCCTCCTCTAGCATTGCCACCATTAGCACCACCTTCATAGCTTTGTGTCAATGTGTTCATCATAAAAAACATCAAAAGAGGCACGTAATTACTTCCTCATGACATATTTTGAATCTTAAATTCAAATTAATTGTATAAAATACAATACAAGAAAAAGGAATCTAAAAGAAGAGAACTTTATTTTAATATATGAATGCGGGTGACGGTATCTTTGTCCTAGCAAGTAAAGTATCAAAGAGGACAAAGGAGTATGCAGCAAAACAAACAAGCCAATCCTATACAGAGAGACTACAAACTTAACCATGATCTAACAGAGATCATTATATACCCACTTGTGCTTCAAATTTTTCTGTAAGTAGAAATAATTTTGAATAGAATTACGTGATCCTTTTAAAGAAAGAAGTGCATATTGCATTAGCAGCATTTCCCATTTAGCAGATGAAATGGACAGCTAAAAGAAGAAAACAAATTCAGGCAACTGAATTTGGAACGGAAGCATTGTTGTTGTGACAATGATGCCGATGAACTGGCTAGGTAGAGAAGTAAATCGTATAATCAATTATCCAGAAAAAATTGGCTTGGACAAACTTTTTCCTATTTTGAGTCTAGTTTATGTAACTCTGTTTATTTCAGGAAAAGATTAAGCTGATATCATGTGTATATATAAAAGATTAATCAATTAAGTTATTGGGTCATTAGACCCATGGTGTTATCATTCAACAGCTTGATGATTAATGTTTCTATCTTACTAGAAGCCCCAAGAAAAATGGTTTTCTTAATATGCTTAGGTAAGTTACCAATTGATCCTGAAGAACATAACGTCAATCACTTTATTTCTATGTTTCTCTATGAGCAACCAAATTTGCTTACATTGAAACTGAAGAATCTGCTATGAAACTTTAAATAAAATAAATAAGCTATCAATTTATTCAAATAAAACAACTTTTTATTTTTGCGCGTACCGACGAAGACCAGGGGACCACCGTTAACGAAGAAACGTTACTTAATTCCGCAGATACATAGTTGTTCACATAATAGATGTTGCCATCGAGGCCTAATTTGCTCAAATAGTTTTAGGCTGCGTTTGGAAACTTAGATTTGGGTCCTGGATTTAAAATTCAGGGTATTTCAAATCCAAATCTCTAGTTTGGGCTTTCAATTGAGCTAAAATTTCAAATCAAGTTATTTCAAAGAGGAGAATTTTAAGTCTAAATACAGGTATTTCAAATCCCACCCTGCTCTTTGGTATTTACCAAATCCCGATCCCTAACTCCCGACTCCTCCTCTCTCATTTTTCAATCCCGATCCCCGATCCCGACTCTCAAGTTCCCTCTCAACGCCTCTCTCTCCTCTCTCCCCTTCTCCTCTCTCGTCGAAACTCTAGATTTGATCTAGGGTTTAGGTCTCCCTCTTTCTCCTCTCTCGTCGAAACCCTAGATCCGGCGGCCCGATGATTCCGACCGTCCGATATCTCCCCCTCGTCGCGTGCTCCCTCTTCGTCATCGCAAATTGTTAACTATGTGTATATGTCACAAATTGTTCAAAAAATAGTCCTCCTTATCTTTGAAATCCAAGTTCATGTATAATAAAGTGTATCCAAACACTATACTTCAAATCTTTGATTTCAAATCCTTGCATTTTATAAAGACATCCAAACAAAAGATTCTATCAAATCATGAATTTAAATTCTAGATTTAAAATCCTTTAATTTTAAATCAATATTTCAAATCCAAATCTTAGTTCCAAAACGCAGCCTTAAAGAAACTATAATAATGTACACATTGATTACAAAACGATAGAAGCTGCTGGCGAACTGAACAAATGCCCTTGGGTTCCCAACAATCGGCATGATCACAAATGCAGCAAAGTGAGTACTTGGGAACGGTGTTATACCTATTTCGGTAGTGTTTTTTTAAGCTGTCTATAGTGGCTGTTACAACAGCGAGGGACTTTACAGAACAGAAGATATTTGTACAAGGTGGATAATAACATAGTAGTGAATAAACATAGTAGAGACAAAGAGAACAACACATAAGGATTTAACGTGGTTCGGCCAGTATGACATGCATTCATGGCCGAACATAGTAGAGGAATTTACTAATCACAAATGAGAAGATTATAAATGAGATCACCCTCTCTTTTCACTTAAATCCCACCAAAGAGTCACATAATGAAAGAAAAATAAATTTCTCTCTCTTCCTATCTTACCTCCTCTCTTTCTTTTTTTTGTTTGAGGTACACTTTCATCATGCATCTTGAGGCAATTTATAGCCTCTCAACACGATGGGGGAATATTAAGTCTTCGTCGGTGAATAGATGACTAGTGGCTAATGCATAGGTTTTGAGAAAAACTCCAATAGATGCATTAAATGCGTAGGCCACAATTTTTTGACTTCGTAGTCAAGTCACTTTCACAAATCTTCATCTTGGCTTGAATATGAAGATCTTCTCTTCACTCCTTCTATCTTGCCAGAAGCCTCTTATGAGCTTAAGCTCCGCTTTGTTGAACTTCAAGCGATTTGATGCAATGTTTAAACTTGCGTGAAGGTACGGGCTTCATCATCATATTCAGTGGATTATCTACAGTATAAATTATCTCAATCTTGATGACTTAAATTTTTCTGATAAAATTATACCTGACATCTATATGCTTGGTTCTTTCATAATATGTTTGATGCTTCGTCAAATGTATTACGCTCTGACTATCATAAAATACTATAGTAACATCTTGGTGCAAGCCAAGATCTTCAACCAAACCTCTCAACTAACTAGCCTCTTTTATTGCTTTTGTTACTACCATATACTCTGCTTCTGTAGTAGACAAAACAACTGTTGACTGTAGAGTCACCTTCCAACTAATGGTGCTTCCTAAAAGAGTGAATATATAATCTGTCAGGGATCATCTCTTATCCAAATTACCCACATAATCTGAATCAGAATAACTAAGTAAATTAATATTAGCAAATCTTCTCAAATATCTAATTGTCCATTTCACAACCTGCCAATGAATCTTTCCAGATTTATCTATATACCTATTCATAACACTGACTGCATGTAAAATATCTAGACAGGTGCAGATCATAGCATAAATAATATATTTTACCGTACTGGCATAAGGAACACAAGATATTGACCGCTCCTCTTCTTTAGTCTGAGATGATAAGTCCACTGAAAGATGAAAATGAGCATTAAGCGGAGTCTTCACAGGCTTAGTATCAAGCATGTTAAATCTCTCTAACCAATGATATATTTCTCCTGAAATAGAAATAATCTTCCTTCTAGTTTGTCCCTGTGGATCTACATCCACAAAATCTTCCTTGCTGCTCCCAAATCTTTCATCTCAAACTCATGTTTGAGCTGGGTTTCAACTTATTGATTTTTGGCAAGTCTTTAGCTACAATCAATATATTGTCAACATACAAAAGTAAATATATAAAAGAACTATTATTAAGCTTTTTATGATAAACACAACTATCATATTTATTCCAATAGTAACCATGCTCTAACATATAAGTATCAAATCTGAAATATAGCAGTCTCGAAGAGTGCTTCAAACTATAAAGAGATATCTTGAACCTGCACACATGATATTCTCTACCTTCAATAATAACCTTTCTGGCTGATGCATAAAGATCTAATCCTCAAGCTCGCAATGTAGAAAGGTCGCTTTCACATCAACTTTCTCAAGCTCTAAATCAAAGTGAGCAATAATGGTGAGCAACACGTCAATTGATGTATCTTCAAAACTGGAGAGTATACATCATTAAAGTCCACACCTTCGTTTCTGACTGTAATCTTTAGCTACTTAAGCATGCAATGTATCTAATAGAATATGTATCCAAGTTTTCTTCTTTCTTCTTGAAGACTCATTTGCAACCAATGATTTTCTGTCCTCCTAGTGGCTTCAATAACTTTCATGTCTTGTTCTTGTGAAGAGATTTCATTTCTTCAATCATCGCAACTGTCCAATATGCAACATCATTGCCACTAATAGGTTTCTTGTAGGTAGAAGGTTCTGCAATCTCAATTGATTCTGCTATGCTCAAAGTGTGAGCAACCATGCATGCATAACATTAAGGGGGTCAGATCTGTCTTTTTATTCTTTTGGTGGCAATATTGTATTGTCGATCTTTCTATGTGTCAGCATCTAAAGTTGAACTTTTAGCATTATCAACTGGTTCAACAAGAGCACCCTGAAGCACTCCCTGTAAAGCAGAGTTTTCTAGCTCCACTTGCTCGCTAGACTCCTTTTCAATACCTATAGTATCAGCAATAAGTTCCATTCTCGAGTAAAGCATAGATTTCTCATCAAAAGTAACATCTTTACTAATAATAAACTTCGGTACTTAGGATCAGAATATCACAATTTATATCCCTTCATCCCAATTGCATATCTAAGAAAGATTTATAAAATCACAAACCAGAAATATCAAAACCTACAAACAATACAAAATTTAAGCTCATAACTGACACCATAAAAATTTTGAAATTTGAGGAAAATACCCTTATTGTTTCAAAACTTGCAAAAAAATCCTATATAAGTCAAATTTTACAAAAACATGCCCTTAAAAAATTAAAATTTATAATAACTACACAATCCATAACTTATAAGAGCATCATGATAATTTTGAAATTTACAAGAAACACCCTAATAGTTTCAAAAGTTGCAAAAAACCCAAAATAAGTTAATTTTTTTAAAAAATAGAAATTTAAACTTATGAACAGTGAAAATTTACAATTTATAAATTACGGAAATGCGCTAAAAGTTTTGAGTTTTGCAACAAAAAAACTTAAACCTTTGAGAAATTGCAAAATATGCGCCCAAAAGTCAAAATTTTACATAAACATGCCTTGGAAATATCAGAACTTACAAAAAGTACAAAATCTATCAGTTATAAACAGTGCCATGAAATTTTTGAAATATATAAAAAAAACACCTTAAAATATCGAAAATTGTGAAATAAATCATCAAAAAGTCAACTATTACAAAAACACGTACTGGAAGTAATAAAATTTACAAATTGAACAAAACCTATAAGTTATAAGTAGAATTGGAAAATTTTAAAATTTATAGGAAACACCCTAAAGTTTCAAAATTACAAAATACACCCTCAAAAGTTAAATTTTGGAAAGCACAGCCCGGAAATATCAAAACATACAAACAATATAAAATCTAAAACCTATGACCAACACCATAAAATTTTTGAAATTTGCCAAAAACACAAGTTTCAAAAGTTATAAAAAAACACCCTAAATCAATTTAAATTTTAAAATACATGCCGCTGAAAAATCAAAATCAATAAATACCTACACAATCTATAACTTATTAATAGCACCATGATAATTTTAAAATTTTCAAGAAACACCCTAATAGTTGAAAAAGTTATAAAAACCCAAAATAAATTAAAATTTTAAAAAGCTAAAAATTTGAAACTTATGAATAGTGAAAAGTACATAATTTGCAAGTTAAGTTACGAAAACCAACTAAACGTTCTGAGTTTTGCAAAAAAATACCTAAATGCTTGAAATATTACAAAATACACACACAAGTCAAAGATTTGCAAAAAACATGCCTCGAAAATATCATAGCGTACAAAAAGTAAAAAATCTATAAGTTATAAGCAGCATCATGAAATTTTTGAAATTTGTAAAACACTCTAAAAATTTAGAAAATTACAAAATACACCCTCAAAAGTTAAACTATTACAAAACTTGCAATAAAAACATTATAATTTACAAATAGTACAAAATCTATAAGTTATAATCGGCAGCGTGAAAATTTCAAATTTTGAATAAGACACCCTAAATTTTCATTATTATAAAATACCCCCTAAATATCAAAACTTATAAATAGTACAAAATATATAACTTGCAAATAGCAATGTGAAAATTTTAGAATTTGTAGCAAACACCCTAAAAATTTTTAAATTGCAAAATAAACCCTAGAAAGTTAAATTTTACAAAAATACATGCTAGAAATATGAAAAATTACAAACGATATAAAATCTATAGCTTATAAAAAGCAACTAGAAACTTTTGATATTTTCACAAAACACACTAAAAGCTTCAAAAATTACAAAAAACTCCCTAAAAGTTTAAAATCTAAAATATAACTAAAGAGTAAAAGCAATCAAAGGGTATAAAGTTTATAAATTAGAAAAAGTCCACTGACAAAATGATATTTGTAGAAAATACCCTATAATTTTAAAATTTACAAAAAAACATCAAAATTTAAATTTTACAAAAAAAACAGCCTGAAAATATCTAAACTCTAAATAGTATAAAAACCTATGAATGATAAATAGGGCCATAAAAACTTTGACTGACTCTCATCTTTCAGTCGAGTTTCTTTCCAATCCTCGCTTGTGTATAAATTTAATATAATGTTTTTGTCTCTTTTGTATGAGTCATCTTGGGACCCATGATGTAAGTCGAAGTTGAAGATGAATTAGGGTTAAAGATGATATCTCATGTTTTTCCATATTATTGTGATTCTTTGGATTGGAGGAGTTTTTGGGGTCAGAAACCTTCTTCGAAAATACATCCGGATGTATCTATTCTGGTAATTAGATGACACGGCTACAACATCGTAAACTGAGATTCCTAACTTTTAAAAGAAGGGGACAGCTATGTCAAATATGTTAAGTAAATGAAAATTATAAAATAATTAAATTGGCCACTTTGGTTAGTGGGAAACTCGTTAAATAAACAAGTTGACCCGATAATTTGACGGGTCAGGTCGAGTAAATATTATACAAATTGGGTAAAAATTTATAGGGGTTGAGTCACGTAGGGTCGACCCGTTTGCCACCCCTACTTGGAATGTAGGTCAGGCAACAGGGATGACCAGAGGAACTGGTTCTCGTTAAGGTTGAATGGAAGAGGCTTTATAAATGAATTTGGATCCTCTCCACTACAAAAAAGTAGTGGAGAGACCATTACTTTTAATCTCAAGCGTTGATTATTTAGTAGGCGGTTATGATACAATCTAAATCTAACACTTATCATACCCCCGTGTATTGCACTCATTCCTAATTTGCACTAAAAGAAAAAATCATAACCATCAACTAGATAATCAATGGCTGTGATTATGTAGTGGTCCCTCCACTGTTTTTTATGTAGTGGAGAGGATCCGAATCCTTTATAAATAAGTTTAAAAGGCTGACGCTATCCACTTCAGAATATGCAATGTAACAGGAAAGAAATCAAAGAATTTCTGCGGGAAAAGCTAAAGATTGTGAGATACTGATCAGGTCTGTAAAATTGATCTTTAGATATTTGCCCTAAACCATGTAATTCCAGATAATTTTAATGAGTAGAATGGGGATTTGTATTAGAAGATTTTCACTACGTACGGGAGTAGTATGCACTCTCAGGTCGTATGATGATGTTTAGACAATTCTAGATAATTTTAACGAGAGGAATAGGGATTTGTATTAGTAGTTTTTCACCACATATGAGAACAGTATAATGATGTACGCTACTTGGAAAAACTTAGTGGATGAAAAACTTTATCTTATTGACAAAAAAAAGATCGTTACTTTATTTTGTACTTACATAACTCAAAGTAACAAAGAAAGTAATCATTGTTACTTTGTTATGTTTACGTAATAAATTTAGACAAAAAAGAAAATTTTGAGGTCGGATTAATTCTGGTGACATATTTCTAAATAACATGTTTTGATGTACTTATTCCAAAATTAAATAAGATTTGCAAGGCTAATTTCTTAAAAACTTTAACATATATATTGTAGTAGGTTAGTTATTTTTAGAAAGGAGAAAGTGAATAATAAGTCTAAATTTGAAATGGTTAGAAAGAGAAAAGCTCACTTATTGGGAACATTTACATTCGAAACTTACAATATTATCTTACATCTTTTTTTCATCGGTTCACGCCACCTACATCTCTTATTGTTTTTGTTATATGATTGATATTACATAATTTTTTCTTAATATTTATTTTTTTGCAAATTTTTAGAAAACTAAGAAATAATATGGTAATTAATTTTTTTATTCGATTTAGATACAAATGGTTTATCATGAAACGTTTAGTGCGTAGGAGCTTACAATTTCTTAATTTATAAAAAAATAACATGGTGGTCGATTGATTCCAATTACGAAATCATAACAACTGTATATGAAACTTCTCTATTATTAAAATAACTTTGTGGTTAAGAAAACTAGTTCTATAAAATATAATATTTAGTGTGTACAGTTAAAATGCAAATGTTATACAATTCAATCTTCCCTATGGTGATCGCCAACCATTAAGTCTTACAGCTTTCTTGAGAATAGTTCTGATGTCAATTTCCATCTTGCCTATAGTATTATTGATATCATTATTGTTGTTTCCAGTTGGTCCCGCTGAAATGTAGGTAGTTTTGGCTTCTTTAGCATCAACACAACAATGTAGGAGCATAGATGAAAGTAATGATAAAAGAAGTGCAAAGAAAATTTGGTTTGAAGATGTCATCTTTTGGTAGTGTGTTGAGAGTAGATTGAATTTTTATGTTTGAACTTAGTTCCTTTATTTATAGGCATCATAAAGAACATTAAGCGTCCTTATATTCAATTAATACATCTTTATTTTCAATTAATACATCTAATTGAATAACACAATATTTATTAATTTTTTTAAACTAGTAAGCCTACATCTACAATAAAATACACTATTAAGTATCTTAAAGTTGCCTTAATGTTACATTTAACGTAATCGAATTTTGCATCCAACGGGTCACCCGCTAATTATATCTAAAAAAATTCTTTCTAATAGCACCTGCATATTAATTATTGGTGTTATTACATTAAAATGTTTGTCTATATTAGAAAAATGAATTATAAACGTCTAGAGTTTTGCTTTCTATTCCATTTTCCATTATACTCTAAACATTTAAGATGAATTTGCCATCATTTTTCTATTAACAGACTCTTGAAAATTTATTAATACAAAAATAATATATAAGGATTAAAAAAATAGTAGCTATTTCATTATGGGTTTGCCTAGGTAATATAATAATATAAACTTTAGGGGGTTTTGTGAAATTTACCTTTCTTTTTATGTTTTGTGATCAAACAAAGTTTTTCCTATATATACAAAGATGAGTGTGCATGTACTTGTTGTGCGCAGCGGAAATTTCGGCAGAGTTTCTGGTGCACAATAAGAGAAAAAGATCGATAAGAATTCTTGTTTCTCAAAGGGAACAAGAATCTGAAAGCCTAATATCCCATCAAAGTGGGATATTAGCTCTTCGTCTCGTCAGCTCTAGGACTGCGCGTCGAGGGATCCTAAAAACTATTACAATGGCCACAAACTCAAACAAACTAATTTTACGTGGTTCGGCAAACTGCCTACGTCCACGGGGCAAGGAGGGGGGGATATACTATTATAGAGAAAAAGAATACAAATAGGTTTACAACTCTCACAATCTAAACCCTCGAATAGGCTCCTTGCTTTTCTTCACAAGAAAAGGTCAGCCTCCAAATACTTTTTCTCTCTTCACAAAACCCTAGGATTTTCCTCTGCTGCAGCCGCACAAAACTTCATGCGCTCTGACCTCGGCCGCACACAATCCCGCTCCTACTTTTTCTTTGTAGCCGCCAACAAAGAAAAAAAAACCTCCTTCGCACACCAGCAGCACAAAACCCTATGCTATATATATAATTGAAATCGGGTGGGCCTTGCTTCTCTTCAAGCGGAAATGGTAACGTGTTGCTGTGTTATTTGTTCTTGTGGCCCCCACGCGTTTTGAAAGCCGCGTGAACTTCTTTGCTTCCGCTGAACAAACGTGGCCTCCACACACGTGACTCCACCAGACTCCACATTCACAATTCTCCACCTCGGCGAAGTTTTCTCAAAACTAAGCCGACACCGACCAAACCAAATATCTCACTTGTTGTGTTCAGTACGAAGTAAAACAATTCACGACAACGGACTCAATCCATAACAAGTCGAGAACCCAAATGAGAGTGCAAAAACTCTCCAAATATCAGTATCAACTCACCAAATCGATCTCACCCCCATCAAATAATCAACCCGGCTGCATCATAAAGACTGCCTACGTATCCTCTTGCCCAAGGAATCAAGCCTAACGTAGTTCACCCAAATGGCCGCGAACGACCTCAATGGGGTCCGAGGTATATACATAAGGGTTTCCTTATTTGGATTATTTCACTCGACATACCCATTCTCATGTTATGAATCTCTAAATACCAATTTCTGTTTAGCGCAGTATTCATGACTTTATACTTATATGTACTAACTAGTATTTTCTTATATACTACTACCCCTTCCCATTGGGGGCAGTAGAGATGATCTTCGCTAGCATTTTGACACTCGTTGTTTCCCCTCTTTTCAGGCGACGAATCAAGCGAATGGGGTGTCGCAGGTTGATGGAGTCGTATCTTAGCATCCATCTTATTTATTTTATTAGTAGTTATTTATAGAGCTCCACAGTAGTTATTCATCTTCAGACTCTAGACTTGTATTTTTATTTTGTAGAGGCAGTGTGCCTTAGTGAGATTTCTTTGACTCTTTATTTTAAGACATGGTACATTATTACAGTTTAGAGATATTCTTATTCTATTTTAGTTGGACTTATTTGTTTATTATTTCTCATATACTTCTTCTGTGTATATTCTATTTTTATACTATTTACATTATTTGCATGTTTTGTACCTTCACCAATTTGTTGATTCTGCTAGAGTGATAGTGACTGTGATGATGAAACTTATCGTAGCATGGTGTTGGTGCTTAGCAGGTTTAACAACCCGGGTTTCACCTTTGATTGCAGCCTTGTGTGAACCCTAGGGCGTCACAGTTAGTATCAGAGCTCTAGTTCCAGTATCATTAGGATCATCCCTGTGTCATATTGTGGAGCTAGGATAGAGTTTCGTAGGAATCATGTATAAAGTCCATCAAGAATTCCTAGTATGAGTGAGGACGTATTATATATATACGCGAAAATTACCAATTTTTTTATGAACTATTTGCTTTGAAACAATAAGCATGGTATGAGTGATAAGTGATACCATCTTCTTATTAGTATATGTTTTATTTTTTGTACCTAGGATCCCATTTACTGTGTCTTATAAGCTCTATTTCGGAAACCGTAGATGTCAGGACGAGCAAAGCAAACTGATTCAGAGCATGAGCTGCAGCAGGCTCCACAGTATTTGATCAACATCCTAGCATCATTTACAGCTAGAATAGCAGCCTTAGAAGAGCGTTTGGACAACCAAGTTACGCCAACCCCAACTACCATTGAAGCTACATGAAAAGAAGAGAGCCCTAAGACAGGAGAAACCAGAGACAAGGCAAGAACAAGGGGACATTCGCAAGACCAGAAGGGCCTCAACTAGACAATTAGAAGCAACAGAATAATACTAGTCTGAGGGGACAACCAGATTAAACAACTCCAAAGCAGCGTAGATTTCTAGGATATTATTATAACTATAATAAATCTGGCCATAGAACCGTAGAGTATCATGGTGAATCAATGAGAGGGCAACAAAGAAAGAGTCAGAACTCACAAAAAGGTACAAAGAGCATGGAAACACCACAAAACACGGGTGCGTGTTATAAATGCCACAAGATTGGACATAGAGCGAGAGATTATCACAAAGCACCAGTAGGAGGTCAACAAGAAAGAGATCAGAATCAGCAATTGTAGAATTGCGGGCATGGCCAACAACAGAGGATCGAGTCACCTCTGTTAACTTTGAGAATTGAAGATCAGATGCATGCAAATCAGGAGCTACCTCCGAGTCAAAGAGATACTCATGTTACAGAGCCTTCAGTACAACAGAACATAATGATCAACCAAGTTTTTGAGATATATTATTTGATCTTGATATGAGTAGAGTCGTAGTGGAAGGTATGTTTTCGATGAACACCTTCTAGATTCGTATCTTTTGGGAAATTCACAATATGCTATCATGGATAGCCTTCAGTTAGTTACACATTCTCTAGACGATCCTTTTTAGTCTTCTTTCCTTTGGGAGAGGCATCCCTCTTAGAGAGTATTTGTAGGAGATGCATTATCAGCTTAGATGAGTCTAAGTTCAAAGTTGTTTAATCCTTTTTGCATACATACCCGAGCTTGATGTGATGTTTTAGTATGGATTGATTATTTTCCTACCATGTTAGTATCGACTGTTAGTAAAGATAGTCATTTTATAAGTATTCAATAGATTTGTATGGTATGTAACAACCATATAGGGTAACCAGAATACGAAGTTATTTCTGGCATATGTCGTGGAGGTGATGAGACGGGATCAGGTGTTCGGAGAGTCGCAGGTTGACGGAGACTCAGCATAGTTCGTCGTCATTTATTAGTATATAGTTAGTAGGCGCTCCATAGTAAATATTTTATTGTTTTCAATCTTTTAGAGTTGTATTTCATTTTGGACGCTGAGTTCCTATATACTTTTCAGTTGACTCTTTTGTATTAGAGAGTCGTTGTCTTTATTTCGATTTATTGGATGTACTTTCTTTTCTTTTGTTAGAACATGATTACATTTATCAGTGGATCTCTTCTCTATATTGTGTTCATTATATTATTATCTTTACTATATCTGCTTGTACCCTTACTTCTTATATTTGATTCTACTAAAGAGATATTACTATGATGGTAAAACATGTTGTTGCACAGTATTGGGTGCATGACAGGTTTGACATCTTTGGGTTCATCTGGGACTACAGTCTTGTGTGAAACCAGGGGCATCACAAAATATCTAAACTTATAAAGAGTAAAAAACCTATGAATGATAAATAGGACCATAAAAACTTTGACCATGGGCTCTATGTTAGGTAAATAAAAATTATAAAATAATTAAATGGGTCATTGGGATCAGTCGGTTAACTGTTTAATAAACGGGTTGACCCGATTATTAGATGGGTCAGGTCTTGTAAATATTATATAGGTCGGGTCAAAATTTATACGCGTCGGGTCGGGTCGGGTCGACCCATTTGCCACTCCTACTTGGAATATAGGTCATGTAACTGGAATCACGTGATGAATTGGTTCTCTTTGAGGTTAAAGAGGAGAGGCTTTATAAATAAGTTTAATAGGCTAATGCTATCCACTTCAGTATATTCAATCTAACAAGAAAGAAATCAAAGACTTTTTGTGGGAAAATCTATAGATCGTGAGGCACTAATCAGGTCTATAAAATTGATGTTTATACAATTTCCTTGAATCATGTAATTCCAGATAATTATAATGAGAGGAATAGGGATTTGTACTAGATGTTTTTCACTACAAATGTGAGTAGTATGCGCTCTCAGGTTCTATACTGAGTATGTTGATGTACGCTAATTGTGAAAACTTGGTGGATAAATAAACATTATTTTCATTGACAAAAAAAGATCATTCTTTATTTTGTATTTAAATAACTCAAAGTAACAAAGAAAGCAATTATTTTTACTTTGTTACGTTTACATAATAAATTTAGACCAAATGGAAAATTTTGAGGTCCAATTAATTTTGGTTTACATATTTCTAAATACATGTTTTGATGTACTTATTCAAAAATAGTTAAGATTTGCGGGGCTAATTTCTTGAAAACTTTAACATATATAATGTAGTAAGTTAGTTATTTTTAGAAAGGAGAACGTGAATAGTAAGTCTAAATCTAAAATGGTTAGAAAGGAAGAAACTCAGTTTATTGGGAATATTTACATTCAAAACTTACAATATTATCTTACGTCTTTTTTCATCAGTTCATGCCACGTACATCCCTTACTATTTTTGTTATATGGTTGAAATTATATAATTTTTTTCTTAATATTGTTTTTTACAAATATTTAGAAAACTGAGAAATAATATGGCAATCAATTGCTTTATTCGATTTAGATATAAATGATTTATCATGAGACATTTAGTGTGTAGGAGTATACAATTTCTATTTATAAAAAATAGCATGGTAGTCTATTGATTCCAATTAAAAAATGACAATAGCTTTATATGAAAAGTCTATATTATTAAAATAACTGTATGGTAAAAAAATTAAATCTATAAAATATAATAATTTGTTTTCTATCTACTAGAATGCAAATTATATCTTGGTTTCTCCACTCATGAGTTTAAATGCAAATGTTATACAATTCAATCTTCTCTATGGTGGTCACCAAAAAATATTTTTCCAACTTCCTCGATAATAGTTTCGGTGTGAATTTTCATCTCGCCTATAGCATTATTGATATCATTATTGTTGTTTCCAGTTGGTCCCGCTGATATATAGCTAATTTTGGCTTCTTTAGCATCAACATAACTATGTAGGAGCATAGACGAAACCAATGACAAAAGAAGCGCAAAGAAAATTTTGTTTGAAGGTGTCATCTTTTGGTAGTGTGTTGAGAGTAGATTGAATTTTTATGTTTGAACTTAGTTCCTTTATTTATAGGCATCATAAAGAACATTAAGCGTCCTTATATTCAATTAATACATCTTTATTTTCAATTAATACATCTAATTGAATAACACAATATTTATTAATTTTTTTAAACTAGTAAGCCTACATCTACAATAAAATACACTATTAAGTATCTTAAAGTTGCCTTAATGTTACATTTAACGTAATCGAATTTTGCATCCAACGGGTCACCCGCTAATTATATCTAAAAAAATTCTTTCTAATAGCACCTGCATATTAATTATTGGTGTTATTACATTAAAATGTTTGTCTATATTAGAAAAATGAATTATAAACGTCTAGAGTTTTGCTTTCTATTCCATTTTCCATTATACTCTAAACATTTAAGATGAATTTGCCATCATTTTTCTATTAACAGACTCTTGAAAATTTATTAATACAAAAATAATATATAAGGATTAAAAAAATAGTAGCTATTTCATTATGGGTTTGCCTAGGTAATATAATAATATAAACTTTAGGGGGTTTTGTGAAATTTACCTTTCTCCTAATAGTTTCTACAGGGAAATTTCGGTCGTTTGACATTTGATATTGTTGTGCGCAGCGGAAATTTCGGCAGAGTTTCTGGTGCACAATAAGAGAGAAAGATCGATAAGAATTCTTGTTTCTCAAAGGGAACAAGAATCTGAAGCCTAATATCCCATCAAAGTGGGATATTAGCTCTTCGTCTCGTCAGCTCTAGGACTGCTCGTCGAGGGATCCTAAAAACTATTACAATGGCCACAAACTCAAACAAACTAATTTTACGTGGTTCGGCAAACTGCCTACGTCCACGGGGCAAGGAGGGGGGGATATACTATTATAGAGAAAAAGAATACAAATAGGTTTACAACTCTCACAATCTAAACCCTCGAATAGGCTCCTTGCTTTTCTTCACAAGAAAAGGTCAGCCTCCAAATACTTTTTCTCTCTTCACAAAACCCTAGGATTTTCCTCTGCTGCAGCCGCACAAAACTTCATGCGCTCTGACCTCGGCCGCACACAATCCCGCTCCTACTTTTTCTTTGTAGCCGCCAACAAAGAAAAAAAACCTCCTTCGCACACCAGCAGCACAAAACCCTATGCTATATATATAATTGAAATCGGGTGGGCCTTGCTTCTCTTCAAGCGGAAATGGTAACGTGTTGCTGTGTTATTTGTTCTTGTGGCCCCCACGCGTTTTGAAAGCCGCGTGAACTTCTTTGCTTCCGCTGAACAAACATGGCCTCCACACACGTGACTCCACCAGACTCCACATTCACAATTCTCCACCTCGGCGAAGTTTTCTCAAAACTAAGCCGACACCGACCAAACCAAATATCTCACTTGTTGTGTTCAGTACGAAGTAAAACAATTCACGACAACGGACTCAATCCATAACAAGGCGAGAACCCAAATGAGAGTGCAAACACTCTCCAAACGTTGGTATCTACTCACCAAATCGATCTCACCCCCATCAAATAATCCAACTCGGCTGCATCGTAAAGACTACCTACGTATCCTCTTGCCCAAGGAATCAAGTCAAACGTAGTTCACTCAAATGGCCTCCAAAGGCCTCAATTCACTAGAAGAGTTCGCAACCCTTCTCTAATATCATCAACTCTGCGGCTGATAGTACCTCCAATGGCCTCAAACACCTCCACCTGAGGTGAACCAATGGTCATATCCAAACTGCATCTATCAGCTGCACTCGAGTCAAAACCCAACTCATCATCTGCATCCGAATCCAAATGACTTCCATGATGTGTCACCTCAGCTGGAATCCCAACCAATGCAGAATGACCTGGAGTATGTAGGAAAATCCACACCCAATGTGGAGTAGCATCAGTCTCCACCCGCTGCGATACCTATAAGGTCTGTCCAAAACTCTTCACCTGCTGAGAGTCAATTGGCTTCCTCATCGAAACCTCAACCAAAGTGACACTATCAGACCTATCTTCCAATGTAGTTTTACCTCCAATCGCAACAGTTGATAACTCTTTAATAAGATGGCTCGAATATGTCGAAGCCTCAGTCTAGAAAATCTTCTACAGACTATTGCTTGACAACAAACACCGATCCTCCTCCAGCAAGGCATGGTTCTCCAAATTTGCCACCCTATCAAGTTGTCCCAAGATTTCCTTTCCAACAAAGTGTCTCGAAATGCCGTGAGCTCGGCTCCAATACAGAAACAGGTCCATCTTGTACCTCCCATCAAAACCAGAATAGAGTACCTTCACCTTTCTGTCTATCACACACTTCTTCAATCTGTTGGATACTACTAGGACTTTCTCCAAAGGGGATTTGGTTGCAACCCAAACACGCCTAGAACAGTCACCAACAAAGGAAATCAAACGCCTATTACCTCCCAATGATGCCCCCTTGGAAGGCCCCCAAACATCCACGTGAACTCCTCCAGAACGACCCTTAGCACGGTGAATAGAGGTGCCAAACTTCACATCGGTATTCTTGCTCACATCAACATGTTCACTGGACTTCAAACTGCAGGTCTTCGCACCCTCTTTCAATCTATGCGAGGAATCAATACTGGAATGGCCAAGCCCCAAATACCGCAGTCTAGTCGAATCAACAGAAGTCGTCAGTTCTTCACCTGACACTATACCTCCAGTCAAGTAATACAGGTTATTCCTCCTGACGCCCTTCATCATAATTCGAGAGTCTTCCATAATCTTGAGAACCATGTCCTCAATTCAAACATTCAGACCCTCTCCAACCAAAACTCCAATTGAGATCAAGTTCTTCCTCAAAGAAAGAACATATCTCACATCATTTAACTCCCTAACAGTCCCGTCAAATATTTTTATGCGAATTCTTCCTATCCCAAGGATCTGGCATGCACGGTTATCAGCCATGTATACCACACCACTATCCACCAGCTTCTTAAAACTAGAGAACCATTCCCTTCTAGGGCACACATGATAGGTCACACCACTATCCAACATCCATTCAGATTCCTCCGAATAGCTATCTGTAGGACTGATAAAAAGCAAATAAATAGAAGAGTCAGAATTATTACCATCCGATACAATGTTTGCTTCTGATGATGGCTGCTTCCCTTTTTCCTTCTGCTTATTCTTCATCCATTCGTCGAGCTTTGGGCAGTCTTTCTTCCAATGACCAGTATCCTTGCACCAAGCACACTGATCTTTTCCTACTCTAGACTGTGACTTCCAATTCTTTCGGTTTGGACCCTTCCCTATTGCGGCTAACGCCTCTGCTACCGGCTCAACTGAAGCCTCCTTATCCTTCTTTCGAAGCTGATAATTCACAAGTGCAGCGGTGACCTCACTATACGAAAGTGATGCCTTCCCATTAATCAGAGTAAGAACGAAGGTCTCATATTCCTCGTCGGGCAAGGAACTCAACAACAGCAACGCCTTGTCCTCATCTTCAATCTTGACATCCACATTCGCCAAATCCGCAAGAAGCTTTGTGTAGTGGTTCATGTGATCTCTAATGGAGGTTCCCTTCTTCAACTGGAAACGATAAAGTCTCCTCTTCAAATGCAAGCGGTTCTCAACACTCTTTGTCAGATACTTGCTTTCGAGAATCTCTCAAATCTTCTTTGCAGAAGTCTCATTCATCACATCATATTTTAGATCTTGAGTCAAACAAGATCTAATCACACCACACGCTGTTCGATTCATCTTCTTCCAAACCTTCTCTTCAATCTCATCTGGCTTGCCATCTAACTCCAAAGTATCCTATAAATTTTGTGCGTTCAGTGCATCCAAAACCTCGCATCTCCATAATCCAAAGTTGTTTGTGCCATTAAACTTCTCCACATCTATCTTCATAGAGTGGATATTCAAACTCTGAATGGTCTTCGCGCCAGAAGCACCACCCTCGACACCCGAAGCACCTTCTTTCCCCAACATCTTACGCACCAACGAACGAAGAATAGATCCAAAACTAAAAAGATAGAGTCTTTATCAAAAGATCTCACCTTTATCACCAACGAAGCCCTAAACGAGCCTCCAAATTGATCTATTCCTCCAACCAAACCCTAGATCTGGAATCTGGGCTCTGATACCACTTGTTGTGCGCAGCGGAAATTTTGGCAGAATTTCTGGTGCACAATAAGAGAAAAAGATCGATAAGAATTCTTGTTTCTCAAAGGGAACAAGAATCTGAAAGCCTAATATCCCATCAAAGTGGGATATTAGCTCTTCCTCTCGTCAGCTCTAGGACTGCGCGTCGAGAGATCCTAAAAACTATTACAATGGCCACAAACTCAAACAAACTAATTTTACGTGGTTCGGCAAACTGCCTACGTCCACGGGGCAAGGAGGGGGGATCTACTATTATAGAGAAAAAGAATACAAATAGGTTTACAACTCTCACAATCTAAACCCTCGAATAGGCTCCTTGTTTTTCTTCACAAGAAAAGGTCAGCCTCCAAATACTTTTTCTCTCTTCACAAAACCCTAGGATTTTCCTCTGCTGCAGCCGCACAAAACTTCATGCGCTCTGACCTCGGCCGCACACAGTCCCGCTCCTACTTTTTCTTTGTAGCCGCCAACAAAGAAAAAAAAACCTCCTTCGCACACCAGCAGCACAAAACCCTATGCTATATATATAATTGAAATCGGGTGGGCCTTGCTTCTCTTCAAGCGGAAATGGTAACGTGTTGCTGTGTTATTTGTTCTTGTGCCCCCCACGCGTTTTGAAAGCCGCGTGAACTTCTTTGCTTCCGCTGAACAAACGTGGCCTCCACACACGTGACTCCACCAGACTCCACATTCACAGTACTCTAGTTTGGTTCTTTAAAATTGTTTCTACAGTTTATTTCACATAACCTTTTGAACTTTTAAGACTTTTTCATATAACCTCCTTGAACTTTGTTTAGCGCAAAGAACACATCTAAGCACTAGAATGTCTCACAAAAGGCATTGAACTTTAATATTGACATTTTCGCATTGGACTTCATATATGTAACTTGCAAAATGATATGTTCCTGATGGAAAAAAACCTCAAATTTTGTTATTTGTCTTTTACAAGCAGCATGCAAACTTCCCTAAACGATAGGGTTTAGTGAGAGATAAGGGAAAGATTGGGCAGTTAATTACAGGCTTTTGTATTGTTGACCGACATATAGTAACCTTGTTTGAAACTTTGGTGAATATTGCTCTGGATGTTAAAGAATGATGAATCACACTGAGGTTGAACTATTCGGAGTTCTTTAATGTGTCAAAGTCTATCTATATAGTTAGTAACTTACAAAGTTTCATACTACAAGAGGTGATGTCATCCATGTGCCCCATACTTTCCTTTAATAAATAAAAACTTCTTCGACGTTCTTGAAACCAATTCCTATTAGAAATAAGAACTCCAAATCCTATTCTAGCTAGGATTAATCATATGAATCTCATGTGGGCCTTGTTTTGGAGGATTTATTTCTAATAGGAATTAGTTTTAAGGACCTAGGGAAAGTTTTCTTTTATTAAAGGAAAGTATGGGGCACATGGGGGATATCACCCTGCAGTGATTTTTGTACTTGAGAACAAAAACCCGACTACAAAACCCGAGAGAACTTTAGGTAGCAAGGATTTTGAGGGGGGAGAGAGAGAAATTGAGATTACGGATAGCTTAGTTGTCTGATTGCAGCGATTCACACCATTATCTTCCGAATGACGATTCCGCCAAGGGTACAGTGTTGATCTCTTCATGAGTGTTGGAGATTTGTAGTGAGACAGGTTTTAGGTTTTTTGTGCCTTAGAGGTAACGCTGTATTTTTCTCTTATGATTCAATCCTCAAGTTTGGGTATAACTTTAAAGGATTGTACTCTTAACTGATAGTCGAATAGCTCTTTGGATTGCCTTGTGAACGTAGACACGACTATCGAACTATATTAAATATTGGTGTTTGCTTACATGTGGTATTTTTATTGATGTCGTTATTTGTTTAGTATTTAATTCTGCGGATTAATCACGTTAAAATTCCTATCAAGCGGTATCAAAGTCCTGGTTTGAGGCATACTTTAGGATGGAAAAGATAGAGAGTTTTAGTACAATGATAAAATTGAATGGTTTCAATTGACAAGTATAGAAGTCCAAGATAGAAGATATTCTATAATGTAGAGATTTACATGACCATATTGAGGGAGATGAACCCAAGATAGAAAAGATGACTGATAAAAAAAGAAAAAACAACACAGGAAGATGATTGGTTATATTCGGATGTGGATCGACTTTAGTGTGTTTCATCATGTATCGACTAGGATTATTGTGAAGTCTCTTTGGAAGAAACTTGAGGATTTCTACGAGCAGAAGGCCGTAAGAAATAAGGTATAGCAATTGGTGAACTTGAAATTCAAAGAAGGAAGCAACATAGCAGGGTACTTGAATGAGTTCAAGAGCTTTATTAATCAGTTAGCTAACATAAAGAAGACTATCGATGATGAGTTACAGGCTTTATTGTTATTGGGTTATTTGCCAGACAGTTAACAGACACTGGTTATGATGGTCAGCAATGCAGCTCCAGATGGTGTGTTATCAATGAGTATGGTTACTAGTGGTTTATTCAATGAGGAGTTTCAGAGGAAATCTACTAGCACGGATAACTCACATGTACTTGTCACAGAGAACAGGGGCAGGAACGAGTATAGGGACCAATCCGGAGGTCATGGTGCATCCAAGGGCTGATCAATGTCTAAAGAGATAGGTTGCTTTCATTGTGGGAAGTCGGGTCTTATCAAAAAAGAATTGTTAGGTATGGAAAAAAGAGAAAACTGGAAACAAAGATGAAAAGAAAGATGAGAAGAAGAAAGTAGACAATGACACTACAACTACTTTGTCTAAGACCGATGTTATTCTCATTTTTAGGGAAGAAAACTATATGTATGTTACAAGTCAGAATTCTGACTGGATAATGGATACAGGAACTACATGTCATGCTACCACAAATCGTACCACGAATCGAGACATGTTTACTTAAACTAAACATGTGACTTTGGCAATATGAATATGGTGTAGGTTGTCTAAGAAATTACTACAGATAGCTAATCTATATCCAACACTAATGATAAAAGTTACAACCTAACGACTATTGCATCACCAATCCAACGATGAAAGTTACAATCAGATGACTTTCATGTTAACAGATGAATGCTACAATTAGAAGATTTTCACATAGATCGTGAAAGGTTATAATCTGATAACATTTACGATAACCGATAAAAGCTCTGATCAATAGCCTTCACAAACAACAGTAGGAGTTACAATCTGACGACTCTCACATTTTAAGGAGGTAAAACGGAGATTATAAGATGATGATCTTTGCAAACGCTCTAACAAAAGAGACTATAAGTCAACAATCTCTTCAGTTCAAGACACAAAGCTCATCTTTAGGTCTCAGAACTGGACACACAGCTCAGAACTGCGTCCCAAATCTCAGACGCATAACTCATCTGTGCGTTCCAAGAATAAAACACAAGAGTCAATCTTGTGTTTCAAGTTCAGAACACCGGAGCGGCCACTGCGTTTTCTACCTCAAGCGGAACTCAACTCTGCCTCCCGAGCCCAGGACTCAGAGTTCGTGCCCAAAATGTAATTCTTGCGTTTGACTCGTTCAAACACGAGTTGAACGGTTTCAAAACCATTTCCCACAATTGAAGGAGAATTCCACCCCCACATAGGAGCAAATTAAGGGGGCGGTTACACCCCTTAATCCACTATAAATATCTAGAAACTCAACTGAGTTCAGGATCCAGAATTTTTAGCAACAGGCTAGAATTTTCAGATTAGAAAATTGCTTAAAGAGATCGACACTTAGAGTGCTTTTGATCATTTAAGCATCATTTGGAGCTATCTCCATTATTAGCTTATAAACCGATTTCGGTTAATGAAATCAACTCTTTCACAGAGTTTAAACTTGTTCTGAGTTTATTAACTCGTTAAGAGTTTCACACTTGTCACGTAAGTTCTCCTCAACGTCATCCGAGAGGAAGATACCGTGTTCCACGAGGTGAAACATTTGGATCGTCAATAGGATATAAGATTCAAACTCCCATCGACACCATGAAGAGCCCAGGTTTAAACAAAGGGGAGGGTCTCTGTTGATCCCTTCTCTCTTATGTAAATTAGGAAACCAGAAAAAAAGAGTTGTAATTTTTTTTCTAAATCAGTTAGAGAGATTGCAAAATAAGATTGTATTCATTCTTTTTCTAAGTCCGTTAGAGAGAATAATATAAATTTTAATTCTCAATTTTCTTCTTCAATTTTCCCACGAATAGATGGGCAATACTAGATACTCAAAAATTATGGGACTTGGTGACATACACATGCAGTTAGATACTGGATTCACATTAATTTTAAAGAATGTGCGACAAGTTCTCAATTTGTGGCTCAACTTGATTTCGGGTCTTACTTTGGACCAAATGGGATGTGAAATTTAATTTGGTGGAGGAAAATATAAAATCACCGAAGACTCTCTGTGGTGGCTATAAGAAGTATATTTTGTAATTATACAAGACTTAGGTGAAAGCTATATATGATCTTTGAGTGTAGCTCAAGGCAGTGACACTCTCAGTTTGTGGCATAGGAGGCTCGGGCACATGAGTGAAAAGGGGTTGTAGAAATTGGCAAAAAAATATCTCATTCCCTTTACCAAAGATTCGTCAGTTATCCCTTGTGATTATTGTCTATTTGGCAAATAACATAGAATTTCTTTTAGTAAGCCCTTGAAAAGAAAAGATAATGTTCTAGATTTAATTTATTCTGATGTTTGTGGTCCTATCGAGGTGAAGTCCTTTGGTGGCAATAAGTACTTTGTCATAATTATTGATGATGCATCACGGAAGATTTGGATCTTCATGTTGAGGATAAAGGATCAAGTATTTTCAATCTTCCAGCAGTTTCTTACCATTGTGGATAGGCAGACATGAAAAAAGTTAAAGTGTTTGCGTATCAATAATAGAGGAGAGTACACTTCTATTGACTTTAGTAAAAATTACTCCAAGCATGGTATTCGACATCAGAGGACAGAGCTCGACACATTATGTAGGTATCAAAAATTACCTATAGGTCCCAAACTCAGCTCAAGACAGAGAGAAAATGAAGAACGTCATCATCTAAGTCAGAGAAAATCATCCAATGCAAAAGAAAGCAAAGGAGAACATAAAAATAATAACTCAAAAAAGGACTTGGAGCTGTCGCACAGTTGGTGAGACAGTCTCCACAGTCTCGCGTATGCGAGATAGTGTTGACTGTCTCACATACGTGAGATAGTGGCGACTATCTCGCCGACTGTGAGATGGTCTCCTAAGTTTACTTACATGTTTTGTGAGGTTTTGTAGGGTCCACTTGGCTCCATAACTGCTTGGGAATGCTCACTAACGTTAGTGGGTAGTTTCTCCCTGAAAATATGCCTACTACCCACGAAAAGTGCGGCATTTATTTCACTTTAAGGTAGTGGGCGGTGGTTACAAAATCCCTGACGTTGTCTCCTTTGGCCGAGACAGTGACCCCCAAGTGTTTTGCCTCCTACTCGATGATTATGGCTCACAATTGCTTTAAATACCCCTCTACACACTTGTGCATGGTGCCAAGGCAAAACCAAGATGGAGGACGGACAGAGAGACTGACATTTGGTGAACTTTAAGAGCAAGAGAGAGTTCTTCACTCAGTTTCAAGCATCCTTAAGAGTCTTCTTGTATTTCCTTGAGCTCAAACTTAGATATGATTTCTGTCAAAACATTAACTTCACGCCTTCTTCGTATCCGAGTTGAAAACGTTGCTCGATGGTCCATGGATAACACATCCCGAGCACAGCCAAAGAATCCCACGCAAAGCAGAAGCTACTACGTAGGAGTTTGTGTGTGTTACTAGGGAATATAAATTTGTTTTCTTTGTAAAGAAAAGAGATTTACACATGTAAAGCTTATTCTTTTGTTTCTGTTGAACGACTTAATAGAAACTGCAAGGAAAATTATTCTTAAAGCGAACATGCTAGCGACCATAGTGGGAGCCATCAGTCTTGGTGTCGTGACTATTGTGTCATAGCCAACCAACATTCAAGTCAGTTCGATGCTCGAATACGAGTTCGACCATGCAAAATTAGTGTGATTAAAAATATCACTTTTTTAATTATAGTAACATATATATTATTTAAATTGTCACGAACCTCTAATTCCTTATAGTATTAAAGTCATCGCTCCCCATTCTTACTTTAAATTCTAGACAAACCATAACTTTTTGTACTTATAAGATGATTATGATTGAGAAACTAGTCTCTTATCTACGTACAAGATTCCATCATCACCTTTTCACTAGTAACAAAGAGGATATTAGCGACAGGGTATTGACGACGGATATCGAATCTATCACCAATACAAATATTGGCGACGGGAAATGACCAATGAGGATATGACGAGAAAAGTGAAGATGATGAGAAAATAATGTCGGGTGCCCGTCGCTAATGCAAATTAGTGACTGATTATCCTATTGCCAATGAGTGGCCCCCACAAAAAATTAAGGGTTATTTTAATATTAGTCCCTCAAATCTTCAATAGTTTAAAAGTAGTTCATAAAATTATGGAAATTGCTAATACATCTAGGGGCAGAAATGAACCAAAAAATTAACAAATAGTTTGATAAATGTTCGAATAACAATTCAGTCATATTCGATTCGGTAGTTCATTTAACACTAAACAAATATTTTTTAGTATTCGAGCTTGCTAACGATTAGAATTTGACCAGACGTATATTCGATTAGTTTGTCTATTAAATGTTCGTTAAAAATTTATCATATGTTATTATTTGTATTATTGCATATATGATGTCGTATTTTTAACCACTTATCATTTCTACTTAAGTTTTATATACCGATTTTAAGACTTAAATAATATTAAATTTGTTTTCTAATTAAATTTTAATTTAAATATATACACATCATATAGTATAAAAGGATAATTTTTATTTATGAATTTTAATACTACTTGAAAATTAAATTCTTTAGTAGAATAAATATACTTTGATATTCGATAAGTATTCATGAGTTTTTGGCTTCGACTTTGATTAGTTTAGAGAAAGGGGTTTTGTTTTTAGACCCATTTATTTACTTAACTTTATCTTTAAATCCAATCATTATTATTTGTATCTTTAAACCCAATTCTCTTTTTGTATTTTTTCTCTAAACCCAATTTCTAAAATACAATATTTTCATATGTTGGTCCCCCTAAAATTTTTCATAAGTTTCAATTATAGCCTTATACCCTTTCATGTAAGTGGGCCCCTTTAAAAAATAAAGAAAAATGAAGAGAGAGAGAGAGAGAGAGAGAGAGAGAGAGAGAGAGAGAGTAACGTGGGGTTTCCCCTCGAGAGAGAGAGAGAGAGAGAGAGAGAGAGAGAGAGAGAGAGAGAGAGAGAGAGAGAGAGAGAGCCTCCCCTCCCCTCCCCTCCCTTTCTCTCACTCTATTAATATATTCTTGTACTCTCTCTTATAAACCCATCAATTTCCAAACCCTAGCTCGAGAAACCTCTACAATCAAATTGAACATTGACAAACACAATAAACCAAAAGAGAGAGAGAGAGAGACATAAAATGATTATCTGAGGATTTCTGACGAATGAGAGAGCGATTCTGGATGGTTAATTACAAAACCTCATTTAACTAACATTTTATCAAAAGTAACAAATTTTAATAATTTTTATGAATTCATGCTATACTTACAGTATAATGTGTTATACTTACAGGATAACGTACTATACTTATAAAATAATGTGTTATACTTATAGGATAACATGCTATACTTACAAGATAATATGCTATACTTATAGAGTTTCATGCTATACTTATAGGATAACACGCTATACTTACAGGATAGCGTGCTATACTTACAAGTAATGTATTTCGTGCTATACTTACAAGTAATGTATTTTATGCTATACTTACAGATTATCATTCTATACTAAAATCAAATTTAACTAAAATTTCATCAATTATAACAAATTTAACTAATTTTTATGAATTTGTGAATAATAATGAGAAAATTAGAGTGAAATAATCATGTGAAATAATAATATGAAATTAATGGGTGGTTTATTACAAAACCTTATTTAATTAACATTTTATCAAAAGTAACAAATTTTAGTAAATTTTATGAATTCATGCTATACTTACAGTATAACGTGCTATACTTATAGGATAATGTGCTATACTTACAGAGTTTAATGCTATAAGGATAACGCGCTATACTTACAGGATAACGTGTTATACTTACGGATAACATGCTATACTTACAAGTAATGTATTTCATGCTATACTTACAAGTAATGTATTTCATGCTATACTTACAGGTTCTCATTCTATACTAAAATCAAATTTAACTAATATATCATCAATTATAACAAATTTAACTAATTTTTATGAATTCATGAATAATAATGAGAAAATTAGTGTGAAATAATCATGTGAAATTAATGGATGGTTAATTACAAAACCTCAGTTAACTAACATTTTATCAAAAGTAACAAATTTTAATAATTTTTATGAATTCATGTTATACTTATAATATAACGTGCTATACTTACAGGATATATAGTATACTTACAAAATAATGTGCTATACTTACAGAATAAAATGCTATACTTACAGGATAATGTGTTATACTTACAAAATAATGTATTATACTTACATGATAACGTGCTATACTTACAGAGTTTCATGCTATACTTACAAGATAACGTGCTTTACTTACAGGTTAATGCGCTATACTTACAGGATAACGTGCTATACTTATAGGTTTCATGCTATAACCTAAAATGTAGCTTACAAACCTTTGAGCTTTCAGCTTACAAGATAATAACACGAGTATTGGAATTAAAATATTTCAACCATCATCAACCAGCACATAATACAGTTACCCTATGGAGAACATAACATTCATAATAGCAACAATCATCAACCAGCACATAACACAAACTGAGAATAACTTTCATTATCTACTTTCAGTGTAACAAACTGAGAATAATATTTTACAAATCAATTTCCAAACATATATTTATACACACAAAAAATTTGCATATCACATTTGGCATCTAGCATCCGAGGAATATAGCTCGTCAATCATCCTGAAACAAGAATAACAGATAGTCTCGTCAGTCATCCTGAAACAAGAACAAAAGTGAATAGATGAACTAAGGGATTGTCGGCAACATTGCACTGAAAACAGAATGAGGCCGACAAGTTCAACATCATGGGATTTTATCAAGTAAATTATTCTTTTTTGTATTTTTCATCCTACGAATTTGATTGTAATTGATGCAACTTTTTTTATACAAGGGAGGGAACAATAATTAAGATAAGAGAAAATCAAGACCGAGAGTCTCACGACATTAAGCAAGGAGATATCTTGAAGATCTCTGCTGGGACTATAGTATACCTGAGTAATAACCAAAAGCTACACCTTACCAAGATCCTCAAGCCAGTGTCCACCCCCGGCCAGTCGGAGGTATTAATGAGTTACCCAAATCAAAGTTGCATCAATTACAATCAAAATTTTCCCCTCCCCTTATCAAAAAAAGTTGCAACGAAACAAGATTAATTTACCAGGTTTTGTCACTCATGCAAACAAGAATTCACGTTCGGGTCTCAAAGATCTCTTACATGCAACAAAACCTATGGAGATTAATATTATTTAAAATACCAATTAGCAATTTTCAGCAATTTTGAGTCAAGCCAAAATTAACCGAAACCTAATTCCGTTGTCGGGCATAACCAAAATGTGATCATATTCAGCAAAAAAATGAATAAAAAGCTAAAATTTAACACACACACACACACCCCAACACCCCAAAAAAATTGAAATGATCAGGATCGTCAACTGATGCGCATCAGAAACTACATTATTGTTATAGAAGATTTAGGCATACCTCCAAGCATTGTGACGGCGGCGGGTGACGGACAATGGCTAAGACGACGGGTTCCGACCGGGCTCCGAGTGACCCAGCGGGCGACGACAACGGCGAAGGGATCGAGACGGGCGATGGGAGACGGCTAACTGATGGCGTTCAATATCATCATTAGGTACAAGAAGGGGACGACGAACAAGTTAGCCGATATGTTATCTCGTCCACCCGTGAGCATTGTTTTAAATATCCCCGACATGGCCCGATATATCCTTTTACAGGGCTTGCCGCAACCGATATGATTTTTAAATATCATTTACCGTTTTTTGGCTATTTTGAGTGATAAATCCCCGATATGGCCGATATATTAGCCGATATGTGGACCGACAACGGCGATGGGCGACGACAGCGGGGGCGATCATGAGAATGGGGATTTTTGTTTTTCAATTAGCGCTGAAATTAAAAAAAGGGGAAATGAGGAGAGAGAATTGGGTTTATATGGGCTAAAGAAATGGGTATCTTAGGAACTTTACCATGTTTCTGTATAAATACAAGTTTTAAGTATTATATTTTGGATATTGGGTTTAAAGATAAATACAAAAAAAGAGTTGGTCTTAAAGATACAAGTAATAATTGTTGGGTTTAAAGATAAAGCTGAGTAAACAAATGGGTCTAAAAACAAAAACCCCTTAGAGAAAATGATGAGAAAAGTGAGAATGATGAGAAAAATGTGAGAGACCAATGAGGATATCGTTTTTAGTTATACGTGTTACGAACATGTAACTATATAGATCTTTCTAATAATATACCAGAACTTATCATAGCCCTTTTCAATTAATTAGGAATTCTATGTTAATTTTAAAATTTATTTTTTAATCTTCATACTAGCAGATTCGATGAGCTCCACTCTTCTTGGCTAACAAAGATAGAACCCACATCCTCTCTTATCATCCGCTACGAGAATAAAATAAAATGAAGTTGTTTAATTAGTACCTTCCTTCATTTGTTCACTTATTCATTGGTCCTGGATGATGTCATTCGTATCCATTACTTTGCCATTTGTTTTCACTGCTTCTGAACTTACTCATATTCAGTCATCAGTTAGAGGATTTTTTTTTTTTTTGGTTCACTTTTCATTCCTTTTCTTTTTTACTTCTGCTTCTTGGTATCGAGCTACGGGCCCCCAAAAAACCAAAGAAAACAGCGAAAAGTTTAGAACAAGAATTAACTGGGGGGGAAGGTCCAGCTCTGTCATGGGGCCCATAGTTTAAGCATTAAAAAAATCGGAAAGTAACAAATAATAAGAGAGAGCATTGAAAGGACTAATTATTGTCTGTTGTATTTTAGCATTTTAAAAGTTTGACTTTTTCTTAGATCCTAACTGCTCCGATCCTAGCTCTCACCGTCGAATTGAATTGAAACCGGAAGCCGCGTGCGCACATTAGGGGATGGGATGGGCTAAAAAATACCTTTTCTTTATAGCAATAATTATAATTTATTGCCCTTTATTGGATATTAAATTATCGATTCATACGAATCATTGAGTTTGGCCACTGTTTTCAAAGATCGACAGATCACAAAACATCTAGCTGATAATAACAAAAGAATGGACGTGAGGATTCATTAATTAATAAATCAAGAGTAGTATCAATCAACTGTACAAAGGTCGCACCAGAATTCCATTAGACATCAAGAGAGAGAAAGAAAGAAGTACAGCACAATATCCAAAACATGCCAAACTCAGTAGGTGAACGTGGAAAATTCACCTATAGTTATAAAAATGAACTAAATTTTCTATGATTTTAAAAGTGGCCGTTTCTTCCTTATGTTTTAACTTTTAATGAAATAATCAACTACATTTTGATATAATCTTTAATTTTTGATACTATAAGCATGTATTTGTTTATAGGCTGAATAGCATTTAATAAATACCTTATAGCTTTAGTGACTTTGCATTTATATACCCTTGGTTATTTTTCAAGAGCAGTTATATACGTTAAGTTGTTTAAAATTAGCACGTTAGTATACTCCACTATACAAACATGAAAATTGTTATTCGAAAGTTTTCGTATGACAGTAACATGTTAATTTTAGAGTTTGTTTTACTAGTAATATTTGTTAAATTTACTATTAACCCTACCTAAATTCTAATTTTAATGTGTCTCAATTCTATTTTAAAAATATAATTTAAAAATATTTAAGGAAAATTTATTTCTAGACCCCAAAATCTAACTTTCAATGTGCCCCAGCCCCCACCCCCCCTAACTTTCAACAATGTGCTGCAGCCCTTTTTTTTTAAAAAAAATTATGTACAGGCCCCTCTCCTCAAATTCCAATGCAACCTCCTCCAAAATCCTTATTTTACCCCTCCCCTACACCCTCTCCTCCTCCTTCGTTCCTCCTCTGCCCCCCCCCCCCGCCCCCGCCCCGCCTCCCTGCCCAGCTCCGCCGCCAGCGCCTTCCCAAGCGTTGTCGCCTCCTCCCCCCGCATCGGCTCCCTCCCTTCCACGGCCGCATCCGCTCCTCCACCTGCACCTCCCGCTGGCACCCCCCTACCCTCCGCTCCTCTCCTCGTTCCTCCCTGCCCCCCCGCCCGCCCGCCTCCCCTCCCCAGCTGCCGCCTCCCTCCCCGCCTCCGCGCAGGCCTCCAAGGTCGCGCCAGCGCTTCCCAAGCACCTCGCCTCCCTCCCCATCCCCCCGCTGCACTCCCTCCTCCTCCTCCCGGTCCCCTCCATCCCCCGCGCAACCTTCCAGCTCCCCCAACTCTGGCCTCCCTCCCCCGCTCCGCCACAGCGCCTTCGCCAACGCCGCTCGCCTCCGCCGCCAGCGCTTCGCCAACATCGCCGCTCCCTCCCCTTCCCCGCTGCACCTCCTCCGACACCTCCCTCCTCCTCCTCCGGTCCCCCTCTGCCCCCTCCCCCGCTCCGCCGCCGGCGCCATCCCGAGAAACTTCGCGTGGCCAACGGCAATCATGGTTATTATATTAACAAGTTAACTCTTATGGTTAACATGTTAACTCTTAGGGTTAACATGTTAACTTTTACGTTTAACATGTTAACTCTTAACAATTAACATTTTATTTATAAAAGTTAACATGTTAACAGTAAGAATTAACATGTTATCTGTAAGAGTTAACATGTTAGCCCAAAGAGTTAACATCCGCTGGCATGAGAAAGAGGAGGGTAAAATTAGGATTTAAGCCAGCTGGTGTTGGCCTCTTTGTTTTGATGATGTTTAACAAACAATTTACCACTAATGTTGTTTGTCTAGTGTTGGTATATTTTTATTTATTATAGACAAACAACGAGTTAGAGGATGGATGGAATAGAGCTTCAACGATCATTTCCAATGGAGGTTGGCGGAATAGTGGAGTGAAGCCTTGCAATTCAAGTTGAAGATCCAAGTTCAAGCTTCATCCGCAAGATTACCAAGAAGAGCTTATTGAAGATCAAGATCTAGCTTGGGTAACTTAGTTTAGATTTTATATTATGTGTGTTTTATATTATGTGTATTAAGTACCTTAAGCTTAATATCATATACACACACGTATTTGGTTTCTATGTATATATATAGTTACATATATACATGCATGGTTTTGAGTTTTCATGCTTTGGACACACTTGCAAAATACATGAGTTTTCACAAATGGAAATTTAATTTGAGAAATTCTTTTTCTAACATGTTTGTTTTCATGTTTATAAACATTTCACAAAGTTTCATCAAGTTTGGAATTGATTTGTTATGTTTAATAGAATTTACAAAATCATGTTTTTGTCCGTGCACATGTTCGTGCATGTTTTACAAAACAAATAAGTTTTCATAAATGGGAAGTGATATTTAAGAAATTCTTTCTTTAAAATGTTTATCTACATGTTTAGAAACTTTCCTCAAGATTTTACTATTTTTGGAGTTGATTTACTGTGCCCAATTGATTTTACAAAATCATGTATGTTAGCAGATTTTCAGAAACTGTATATCTGTGTTCAAACATTTATTTCTCTTAAATAAGAAATTATATTTCAGAAATTCTTTCTCTAACATATTATTCTACATGTCTAGAACCTTTACTCAAAGTTTCATATTTTTTGGAGTTGATTTACTATTTTTAATTGATTTTAAAAAACCAGATACGTAAATTTCCAGAATGCTGAATTTAGGGGTATTTTGGTCTTTTCAGCCTATAACGACTAGTAACGGCTAGTTTTTGATATTTTCGATTTTTGGGAGTTTGTGGCTGGTTTAAGAGGCTATAAAAAGCCCTCAACTTTTATTGTTTCTTATGGATGTTTAAGATAGTTTTAAAAAGAGTTTTACAAGTTTGTTTAAGGGTTTTTAACTTTGTTTCAAAAGTTTGTTTATGAAGAAACTTTCACAAGAGCTTGAGAAGATCATTCTTTGGTGTTTGGGCATTCAACTCTTCTCCATCTCTCCATCTTGTCATCTATTAGAGAAGTTTTCTAAACTCTATCTAGCTTTACATTTGCTTAGTTATTTGATTATCATTCTTTAAAGCTAGTTTTTATATTGAGTTTAGATTTGATTATATTATCTCATTGTTACCCACACCCACTTGAGCTTATTGTATTTGCATACATAGTATATTAGGGTTGTGAGAGATTGTAACATTGAGTTGTGCTTAATTGTGTTCTCATCTATTGTAGAGAACAAATTTATATTTGTTACATTGTGAGTGGTGTAAGGTTTTCGGTGAGCTAGAAAACCGAGTGTGTTGTGAAGTTTTCGGTGAACTATTGCTTGTTTGAGTTTGTCTTTGGCGTATTTGTTTTTGCATTTATCTTATATCGCCAATTGTGCATTGCTCATTTATTTCATCCACTATCTAGTTCTTTTTGTTTACCCTTGTGTTAGTTTATATATCCTTGTACATACATTGCCTATATCTCTTTGTTAGGATATATCTCATTGTTCATATTTTTTATCCTAGCTCATATATTGTCATATTCATACTTACTAGGATAACTTGTTAATTAATTTTAATTGGCATATAATCGGATTAGATTAGCATAAGACCCTAATCACCCCTCCCCCCTCTAGGGTCTAACAATTGGTATCAGAGCTTGGTGCTCTTTGATTTAAGGTCTAATCGTCTTGAGTTAAAGATCCAAGTTATATTTTTGTGCTAATCTTGTTTTGATTGCATTTGTATCTTGCTTGTATATTTTCACAAATTATGAATATGAATGATGCATCTTGTTTGGGCTATGATTCTATTGTTGCTTCTAAATTCAATGCTTTCCCCTATGCTCAATGGTGTTTTAGATTCAAATTATTTGTTCAATCTAAAAATATCGATTTATGGGAAATCATTGATTATGCTTATATTGTGCCCACGTTGGAGAAATCCAAGTGGAGCAAACATGATAACAAGATGTTTATTATGAACAAGCTTATGTTAGAATTTTTATTAAATGCATTTGATTCATTTATGTCTAACAAGCTTGATTCTTTTGATAGCGTTTATACATTAGAGAAATTCATAGAAGCGCATCAAGGAGACTTGGAGGCGATTCGACAAGCTTTGGAGGATCCCGCTTCAAGTTCTAACGGAGCTTCATGCACACTACCACTAGGCGATAGTCCTAGTGAGGTTTGCGAGTTCGAATCCATTAATGATTTACCTAATGATGAACTTGCTTGTGCTAGTGATAAATTATTGCATGCCTACAAGAAATTACAAAATGATTTCATTGATTTACAAAGCAAGCATGTAATTTTGAAATCCGATCATGAGTCTTTAACTTCTAAGTTTGATACTATTTCTAATGAAAATATGATCCTTAAAGAAAACAATGAAAATTAAAATTGGATCATGATTTTTTGCTTTCAAACTTTACTAAGTTAACTCATGAAAGAGATAATGTCATGCTAGAAGTAGTAGCTATTAGAAATGATTTTGATAACCATACATGCTCTACTTCTATTATCAATGATGTTGTGCATAATAATGATTTGAATCTTGTTAAGGAACGCATATCATGCTTAGATTCAACTTTAAAAACATGCATTGATAACCATAAGAAACTTATGGACAAGTGTGTTAAATCTAGTGCTACAAAATCACCTACACACTATGCACACTTGTATAGCAAAGTTTACAAGTGCTCCTTTTGTGGTCGTAAAGGCCATTTAGGTAAATTTTGCTATGATGCACAAAAACATAAGAATATTAATCCTACTTGTGCATCTCATCAAGTTTATTCATCACATGTACATACACATGCACCTGTTTCTCATCATAAGCATGCTCATGTGTATCATTGTGATTTTTGTGGTAGAGTTGGTCACTTAGCTAAGTTTTGTTTTGATTTGCGAAAAGTTTCTAAATCGCAAAATATTTCAAGTAGACCAACATTTTTTCAAAATGTTTCTCATTTACAAAATAATCTTAAAAGACCATCTTTATTTGCAAATGTTCCACGTGCACCTTTTAATGGTCAACATAAGCAAATGCTTTCTTTCCATTGTACATATTACAATCGGAATGGTCATTTGAGTGATTATTGCTATGACCGTGCTAGTGCATCATATGTGCCCAAGAGGGTTCATAACCCTAGGGCTTTGAGCTTAAAAGATAGGGGTCATGTCCCTAAATCTCTTGGTACCAAGAATTCTTGGGTACCAAAACAAATTTGATTTTTAAAACCAAGTACTTTAGTGCTTTTCTTTTTTCTTTTCTTGGTTTTGAAAATTATGTTTTAAAATCTTTTTGTTAAGAAAACAATTTTCCTTTATCAAATCTTTTGTTTTCATGATTATTAGTTTTGATTTTGATGAGGTTTGTGTTTATATAACCCTCCGGGCTTATTGGGTGTTTATTCCCAAATCTTGTTTACCGGGTGCTAAAATATTTATATGGGTTGATACTAGTCAATGATGATTTGATTTTACGTTTTTGGATTTAAACTTTGATTTATGATTTCTTTTGGTTGATTTGTTTTTATTTGAAAACTTTTTGCACGATTCTCATGTTCCTCTTCTTTTGATTTCATAAATCTATTCTTTTATATGGTTTTTATATTTTTCTATGAAATGAGACACTTCTTTCATATTAACATATTTATATGCGTTCTCATTATCTTTTTGTATGTGAGTTATATTTAGCATTTTTTAATCTATGATTTCTCACATATGTATGCCTTAGCATTCATTTCATACATTCATGAGGCATTTTGATAGGGGAGCAATCCATATATCTTTCTATGTGTTATACTCACTCATGCATATTGTTAGGGGGAGCTTTCGCTCTCTTATTCCTTTTGTCCCCTTTTTGATGTTGTCAAAAGGGGAGAAATATTATAAGTATATTCTTTCTTGTTTATATGCATAATATATTATACTTTGTATATTCATTTCCTTTCATGCATATATCCTTTTTGTAAATTGTTTGTCATCATCAAAAAGGGGGAGATTGTTGGCCTCTTTGTTTTGATGATGTTTAACAAACAATTTACCACTAATGTTGTTTGTCTAGTGTTGGTATCTCGTGTTTTTGCTCTCATCGGTCGACCGACAGAATTTTCGGTCGACCGACAATAGATCCGTTGGGCACAACGGCTACTTTTCTGAGGAGCTTTCTGGGGGCTTTGTTGTCCTTTGGCTTAGGGTTTTTGGCTGAGTTGTGAGAGGGTATAAATACCCCATTGTCTTCAACTCTCAAGTTATCTAAGAATGTTTTAAAAGAAAATTCTTTTCCTAACATGTTTGTTTTCATGTTTATAAACATTTCGTAAAGTTTCATCAAGTTTGGAATTGATTTGTTATGTTTAATAGAATTTACAAAATCATGTTTTTGTTCGTGCACATGTTCGTGCATGTTTTACAAAACAGATAAGTTTTCATAAATGGGAAGTGATATTTAAGAAATTCTTTCTTTGAAATGTTTATCTACATGTTTAGAAACTTTCCTCAAGATTTTACTATTTTTGGAGTTGATTTACTATGCCCAATTGATTTTACAAAATCATGTATGTTAGCAGATTTTCAGAAACTGTATATCTGTGTTCAAACATTTATTTCTCTCAAATTAGAAATTATTTTTCAGAAATTCTTTCTCTAACATATTATTATACATGTCTAGAACCTTTACTCAAAATTTCATAATTTTTGAAGTTTATTTACTATTTTTAATTGATTTTAAAAAACCAGATACGTAAATTTCCAGAATGCTGAATTTAGGGTTATTTTGGTCTTTTCAGCCTATAACGGCTAGTAACGGCTAGTTTTTGATATTTTCGGTTTTTGGGAGTTTTTGGCTGGTTTAAGAGGCTATAAAAAGCCCTCAACTTTCATTTTTTCTTATGGATATTTAAGATAGTTTTAAAAAGAGTTTTACAAGTTTGTTTAAGGGTTTTTAAGTTTGTTTCAAAAGTTTGTTTATGAAGAAACTTTCACAAGAGCTTGAGAAGATCATTCTTTGGTATTTGGGCATTCAACTCTTCTCCCTCTCTCTCTTGTCATCTTTAGAGAAGTGTTTCTAAACTCAATCTAGCTTTACATTTATATATAATTGTTTGATTGTCATTTTATTAAGCTAGAATTTATTTGAGTTTAGTTTGATTTGATTTACTCTTTGTTTACACACACAACCATTGAGCTTATTGTATTTGCATACATTATATAATTGGGTTGTGAGATTGTGTGACATTGAGTGTGAGCCTACATTGTGTTCTCACCTTGTATTAGAGAACAAACACCAAAACCCGATTGTGATAATGGTTTTCTCCCCGGGAGTGGGGAGCGGAGACGTAGGACGGAAGGTCCGAACTCCGTGATCATTTGATTGTGTTTGAGTTTGTTATTGGCGCATTTGCTTTTGCATTTATCTTATATCTCCAATTGTGCATTGCTCATTTATTTCATCCACTATCTAGTTCTTTTTGTTTACCCTTGTGTTAGTTTATATATCCTTGCACATACATTGCCTATATCTATTTGTTAGGATATATCTGGTTGTTCATATTTTTTATCCTAGCTCATATATTGTCATATTCATACTTACTAGGATAACTTGTTAATTAATTTTAGTTGGCATATAATCAGATTAGATTAGCATAAGACCCTAACAGCTGGCATGTCTAATCATGAACTAGTATGTCTAATCATCTGTTGGCATAAGCTGAAATCATGATGGAGGAGCCTGGACATAATTTTTTCAAAAACAAGGGGCTGCAACACATTTAAAAAAAATATGGGGGGCTGGAGCACATTGAAAGTTGGATTTTGAGGCCTAGAAGCAATTTTCCCAATATTTAATAGTAAATTTAATAAAATTAATAATTAGAAAGTTATAAAATTAATATATGAATGTTATCTGAGAATTTTTGGATGAAATTTTTTCATCTGCATAATATGCGATATTAACATGTCACTTTTAAACAACTCAGAATATATAAATCATACGATGAACAACTTAGGTTGTATAAGGGCAAAGCATGAGTGAAACATGTAATAAGAGAAAAATTACTAGATTGAGTTTATAAGATTGGGCTCAATTATGAGGACCTTGTGATCACCCTTGATGCCTTGTTGATCTCATATGATGATTGCCTAAGATACACACAAAAAAGGTCAGATTTACAATGGCGTGCAGTCCACCAACACATGTCCAATGCTTAAGAAAGACTCTTGATGATAAAGATTAAAGTTGCAGGTAATTTAGGTTAGGATTTTAGAGGAGGATTATGATAAACAAGGTCGGTGATATTGAGGCAAGGTTAAGATGATAGGAGCCCCTTACCTATAGGTGAGTTGCATAATTACACTGAGTGCCTAGGCTAGAACAGGTTGTACACATGTCATCATCAATGCTGGTTGAGATAGTTATGGTAGTGACTCGGCCTGCAAGTAAATCCATGTGGCTGGACTTCATTGACATAGGATGATACAACTGACGTATATGTGTATCGAATAAGTTATTGTTGATGTTGATAATCAAATAGATAATAAAATGAGGGTGAGGTGAATTAGGGGCCACTAACTTCTCTGAATATCTGGTTTTACGCTGGATGGCTTCTCCTTGCACAAATAGCAGCTCGTAAGAGGACGAGGACAAGTTCTCTCATTGTTCCTCTAATGATCAAGTCAGTGATGGACTTGAGTGGGAAAGTAATGAACTGAGCGAGTTCTAAAGTGCAATAGAATGGAGAAGAATACTAATAAATTGCTTAAGATTGCTTGAAAATTGCTTTAAAATGGCTTCCCCTATTGTTGAGAATAGTACCCCTATTTATAGAGGTGAAATAAGGGCAGAATGGTAATTTCGATCGAGTAGTGCATGGAAGTCCACGTCAGCATCTGCTTTATAGGTGTCAGTCTCCGAGTGGAGGAAAGGTCACCTCAGTATTTAATGAGAAGTGATCGGGGGCAGGACAGTGCCGACGTGGTCTGATGAGTCATAAAGACTATTGGGGGTATGACAGTGCCGACGTGGTCCGATGTGTCATAAGTAGTGCAGGGGATGGAGAAATGATGACGTCTGCCAAGCATTTAATGCGACACCGACGTATTGTTAGCACGGGAGGCTAGAGGTTGAAGTCGTTCTCTGGCTTGTAGCATGGAGTGTCGAGTTGACCCTGCAATGTGTTAAATAATTGGTCGAGTGGGCTTGTAGCGAGTCATCTTCGACAAGAGGACCGACAAGTACCGCATTTCGAGTCGATCTAAGGAGATGTCGACTCGGTGAGTTGGGTAACTGTTTGTGGAAAATTTGCAGTAAAAAAGAAATAAAGGAAAATTGATTTATATTCCTTTGATCTCGATTACAATTGGATTTCCTGATTACAAAAGAGAGGAGAATGATCTGGATTCTCCCCTTTGTTTAATTATGGGTTCTTCACGGTGGCGATGAGATGCCTCCCTCGAATGCTCGCGTCGAGTTTGCTTCTCGTTGACGATCCGATGTCTTGTTTCACTGGAACGTGGTCTTCTCCTCACGATTTGACGTTGTGGAGAACTCTGAACGAGTTTAAAACTCTATGAAAGAGTTGATTTAACCGAAAGTCGGTTATAAGCCAAGGATGAAGAAGATCTTGTTGCCGATCTCCAAAGCTCCAACCGAAGGATGAAGGATCCTCTTTTCGCTGCCAAGAAGTTGCAACCGAACCCCCCAAAAAACCAGCCCCGAACTAAGCTGATTTCTTAGTTATTTATAGGGGATTAAGGGGGTGTAACCACCTCCTTAATTCGCTCTTTAGTGGGGCTAATGGGATGTAACCGCCCCTTAAATCACTCCTGAGTGGAGTTATGATCCCCTCAAATCATGGGAAACGGTTTTTTTGAAACCGTTCAGCTCGTGTTTGAACGAGTCAAACACAAAATCCATGTTCTGATGCGAATTCTGCGTTCAAACGCAGTGTTTGGAAGCTCAGACGCAGCAATTTGGAAGCTGCGTTGGCATCTTGTTAAAAGCTGCGTTTGGCGGCGATTAGAGCTGCGTTGGGCAGCGGTTTGAGCTGCGTTGGGCAGCGGTTGGGAGCTGCGTTGGACAGCGATTAGAGCTGCGTTCAGCTGCTGATTTGAGCTGCGTTCAGCGGCTGATTTGAGCTGCGTTCAGCGGTTGAAGCTGCGTTCAGCTGTTGATTTGAGCTGCGTTCGTGGCTATGAAGACCTGCGTCGGGCAGCGATGTTGAGCTGCGTTCTTCTATGTTTGAAGGTGCGTTTGGCAGCAGTATAGAACTGCGTTCGAAGTCAGCTGGAGCTGTGTCTGGCAGCGGTTGAAGCTGCGTTCAGAGGCTGATTTGAGTTGCGTTCAGAGCTGTGCTTGGCAGCGATTGGAGCTGCGTTTGAACTGTGTTTGGCAGCGATTGGAGCTGCGGGGGAGGACTTCCGCAGCTTGATTTGAAAAGACCGTCGATTTGTAGTCTCTTTCTGTCGAAGCGTTGCAAAGATCGTTATTTTGTAATCTTTACTTTAGCTCTTTGATATGCAAGAGTCGTCAGATTGTAACTCTCGATGTTGATGGTGAAGGCTGTTAAACTAGAGCTCTCATCGGTTGTCGTGAAGGTCGTCAGATTGTAACCTTTAGCGATCTACGTGAAAGTCTTCAAATTGTAGCCTTCTGGAAGTCGTCAGATTGTAACTTCCATCATCGGTGTTTGATGGGGATCAGCTATCTATTGTGATTTTTAGACAGCCTACAGAACCCCCTCCAAAGTTTTCGAAAGTTCGCGGTTGACTGGGACGAATTTTCGGAATACTTTGGATCTCAACTCTGATCTTGGAGCTGTTGATTCCTTGTGGTAAAGGATTTGTTCTCTGCACTTGCTTCGAAGGCATCTTGGTTGAAGGGATTTGCACGTAGGACCTGTGTGAAGGTATGCGCCATAATCCTGCTTCTGGAATGTGGGGGTGGACCCTGCATTTTGAACTTGAGACACGGGTGTGACCTCGGCGTTTGGTTTTTGCATCGCGGGTCTGACCTAAGCGTTTGGATTTTCGGAATACTTTGGATCTCAACTCTGATCTTGAAGCTGTTGATTCCTTGTGGTAAAGGATTTGTTCTCTGCACTTTGCTTCGAAGGCATCTTGGTTGAAGGGATTTGCCACATAGGATCTGTGTGAAGGTATGCGTCATAATCCTGCTTCTGGAATATGAGGGTGGACCCTGTATTTTGAACTTGAGATGCGGGTCTGACCTCAACGTTTTAACTTAAGACATGGAAGTGGCTTCCGTGCATTTTTGACTAAGTCTTTAAGACTTGTCTTTAGATCATCTGTTTTAAGTCTCAGCTCACATCCATTAAGCCGATGGGCCTGCAAACGTGCATAGGATTTTTGGCAAACCCTCAGCCATCAACGAATTTGATAAGCCTTTACCGACTACCGTTTGAGTCGGGCTAGCATGTGAATTATTTGAATCCGTTTCACATGTAACGTTGTGCTAAGAGAATGAACCCTCTTAGACTTGATGCTATGATTTTGAATACATAGACTTTGTCATTTTTACGGAAAAAGACTAACCGGCAACGCGTGTTAGGCGTAGGCTTATCTCTAATTAGGGATCGAGATAAAGTCCCCCATGCATGTGAGGTATGGATTTTGATACTCTTTTTACGACAAAAGACTAACAGTGCTAAGAGAATGAACCCTCTTAAACTTAATGCTATGATTTTGAATACATAGACTTTATCATTTTCACGGGAAAAGACTAACCGGCAACGCGTGTTAGGCGTAGGCTTATCTCTAATTAGGGATCGAGATAAAGTCCCCCATGCGTAAAAGGCATGGATTTTGGTGCTACGATGTTGAATACGTAGACTTTGTCGTGTTTCTTCCTGTGTTATATGAAACACTGAAAGAAAGTTAGAAGCGCCAGAGGTGTAATATTAACTTGGCATGAATTTTCACTTAGAGTGAAATTCAAAAATTTTCTTTATTATCACTAGGATAATTCCAGAAAATCTCTAATCCACTAGGGATTTTATAATGAAAACTTGCTATTCTCATTGAAAAAGGATTAACAAGTTCATTGGAGGGTTTGACTGTTAGAGGTGTGATGTTAACCTAACAGTATTTTATGGACCTATCGCTCTATTGACGAGAGTCGATAAGTGGAAAGTGTTGCGATCGGAGCAACTTTGAGGACCTATCGCTCTGTTGACGAGAGTCGATAAGTTGGTTTTGTCAGAGGTGTTTGATATTAACGTGACAAGAAGAATATTGCGATCGAGCAACTTTAAGGAC
>NC_033796.1:41283363-41313274 GCF_001876935.1 Asparagus officinalis | reverse complement strand
ATCGGAACTAGGACCTGAGGCTTTCCCTCTGCCGATCACATTGATAGTGACCTCAGGATATTTGGTCTCTGGAGACTTCTTCCTGTGAGAACGTCGTCGTTGGTTGGGCAAAGCAACGTTCGTAAATTGGTCGAACACCAACAGTTTGGCCGCATATGAGCAGCATTGACATCCCGAGAGGATCGTAGGAATCAGCCGTTCACATTGGAATGAACGAATGATTTGTTGCATCGGTCTTTCTCTCGATATGAACTCTCTCAAATCTGTTGTAAAGATTCGAGGAGAATTACTCACTGATCGTGAGGTTTGAATTGGAACCCCCAGTCCATGATTGGACAGGACTGGCTCTTGGTGAACATGGATCTGGTTGAGATACTTTGAATCCATGGACTTTTTATATCCGCCCCTCAACCAAGTCGCGCTACGCAGAGTATTCGGGGGTCTCGCTGCCCGGTCAGCGAGCCGGGGGTCCAGGGGGCGGCGCGCCCCTGGCCAGGGGGTCTGGGGGGGATGGAATACCCCCCGGCGGGGTTCGGGGCAGCGCCCCGAAGCTCCACGATATATACCAGGCTCTGTATTGGATTTCGTCAACTGAACGCATGCCTGAGCTTCAGGTTTTGCTGATGAAACGCATATTTGAGAGTTGCGTTTATTTTGTGGAACGCACCCCTGAGGGTTGCGTTCATTTTGTGGAACGCGCCCCTGAGGGTTGCGCTCAGTCTTCTTCACACAGAGCCTATGTTTGGGCTCATAGACGCGAGACTTGCATTCTGAAACAGAAACGCAGGGCATAGGGTCGCGTTTAGGCTCACAAACACGAAGCTCGTGTTGACTTGAGGATCGGTATTCTCGAAGTTGTGCTCGTCGTCGAGATCTTCTTCTTCGTCGAGCGGCGTTCTTCTTAGCCTGCTTCAAAGCCTTAGTATCAGTATCAGTGACGTTGACTGTGCTTTCCTCTGTCATAGGCCTTTTACAACCAAGTACACGCTGTGTCGACATAGGCGTGTGATCTTCGGTTTGCAGAGCGAGCTTGAGGCTTTGGCCAAAGGAGAGGACTTTCTTTGGCGTCTCAACAGCAACTAAGACCTCTTTAGAGCTCTTACAGGCATCTTGTCTAGCCTTAGGGCTAAGTGATCTGGAAGAGAGGGCATCCTCGTATTTGGCTTGGTCAAATTCCACGACCAAGGTTTCCACGGTTGTTCCAGTGAGGTGAACGTCGGATTGCGCCACCACTTCTTCGTCAGAGAAGCTTTTCCCCAGCGGAGTCGCCATCTTTTGTTTGTGGGAAAATTTATAGTAAAAAGACAATGAAGGAAAATTTGATTTGTATTCCTTTAATCTCAGTTACAATTGGATTTCCTGATTACAAAAGAGAAGAGAATGATCTGGATTCTCCCCTTTGTTTAATTCTGGGTTCTTCACGGTGGCGATGAGATGCCTCCCTCGAATGCTCGCGTCGAGTTTGCTTCTCGTTGACGATCCGACGTCTTGTTTCACTAGAACATGATCTTCTCCTCATGATTTGACGTTGTGGAGAACTCTGAACGAGTTTAAAACTCTATGAAAGAGTTGATTTAACCGAAAGTCGGTTATAAGCCAAGGATGAAGAAGATCTTGTTGCCGATCTCCAAAGCTCCAACCGAAGGATGAAGGATCCTCTTTTCGCTGCCAAGCAGTTCCAACAGACCAAACCTGAACTGAATTGATTTTTAGTTATTTATAGGGGATTAAGGGGTGTAACCACCTCCTTAATTCGCTCCTAAGTGGGTTGGAAGCTGCGTTTGGCAGCTTGGAAGCTATGTTTGGGCAGTGATGGAGCTGCGTTTGAGCAGCGATGGAGCTGCGTTTTGCAGCGATATTGAGCTGCGTTGTGCAGCGATGTTGAGCTGCGTCGGGCAGCGATGTTGAGCTGCGTTCTTCTATGTTTGAAGGTGCGTTTGGCAGCAGTATAGAACTGCGTTCGAAGTCAGCTGGAGCTGCGTCTGGCAACGGTTGAAGCTGCGTTCAGAGGCTGATTTGAGTTGCGTTCAGAGCTGTGCTTGGCAGCGATTGGAGCTGCGTTTGAACTGTGCTTGGCAGCGATTGGAGCTGCGTTCGAACTGTGCTTGGCAGCGATTGGAGCTGCGTTTGAGCTGTGTTCGTGGCTATGAACGTGGCGCATCTTGATGCTGGTGTGCGGGGAGGACTTCCGCAGCTTGATTTGAAGAGACCGTCGATTTGTAGTCTCTTTCTGTCGAAGCATTGCAAAGATCGTCATTTTGTAATCTTTACTTTAGCTCTTTGATATGCAAGAGTCGTCAGATTGTAACTCTCGATGTTGATGGTAAAGGCTGTTAAACTAGAGCTCTCATCGGTTGTCGTGAAGGTCGTCAGATTGTAACCTTTAGCGATCTACGTGAAAGTCTTCAAATTGTAACCTTCTGGAAGTCGTCAGATTGTAACTTCCATCATTGGTGTTTGATGGGGATCAGCTATCTATTGTGATTTTTAGACAGCCTACAGTAACTCAGCATTATTGGTGGTCTTGACCGTCAATTCGATTTGAGCGGCGCATGTAGGGGGACACATGTCCATTACTGGGAAAGGACCATACTTTGGTGACTAAAAACACCATAACAATTATGAAATGTGACAATCAGAGTAACTAAATATCTGATTGATATCTCCTAGTATGGTATGTTGAGGATGCAATACGATTAAAATTAATTATCTCCAATCAGGTAAACTGCCATACTGCCAAGCTCGGTTGGGATTAAGCATAGTTTCCAAACTGAGCTGAGTTTAGTTGTTATGGACCTATATCACTCTATATGGGCTTTTAGGTCAGGCCCATGGGTTGTGATCGAGTTGTAAGCTAAGTGCAGATGCCCTACACTGTAGCCGAGTGAGATGGCTACTTGGTTGACTAAGTTGATAGGTAGCCATGAAGAGGTCTCGTTAGCCCAATTGTAAAATGTTGGTTATATGCGAAACAGAAACTATAGGATATTTAAGTGCTATTTACCTTTTTCATATGAATATAGAGTTAAGAGTGTTGTTCTATTAATATGTTTTTTTACACCTAACTTTTAAGTTCGGAAATGAAAATAGTTATATCCTTTGTTCCGTTACTCTTGCACGAAGGGAGAATGAAGGAAATTTAATGAATATGCATCTTCTTTTTTTTATTTTTATAATGTTGACAAATAAAAGAGGAGTAGATGCAATCAAGCGGATCGTTATAAGGGGAGCATTTTTTGGTTCCGATTCATCTGCAACGACTGCATCTGCAAGCATTGCATAATGACATTGAGTAGTGGACGTCAAGCTTTTCTCGTATGATTTGTTCTTTGTGTTCACTTGAAAATGATAGGGAAACTACTGATATTTTCTTAAGTCGTAGGGATGAAAATGAATATAATCCATGAATTTCTTACATCTATATCATAAAAGCATAAATACTCTTGTATACTAAACATTCATGCCATATAGATTTGGATAAAAGCGTAAATACTTTCCTTTTTGGATTTTTCATTTATGAAACATCTCCGCCTTTGATAATTTTTTTTCTTTCTAGTAGGAAACACTTTCCAGTTTGGTATTTTTATTTCTGCGAATTTTTAATATACTTTAATGTTGTCTGAGAACTACAATTACCAAATTGGTGAGTTTGTAGTTCTAAACATGCAAATTTTGTAATTTAGCCGGCATAAGAAGATTTATTACTACCCAAATCAATTCAACATAGCAAAATATATTTATCTTATTTATGATTTGATAAAATATTCTAATCACAAATAATAATTGCTTAAAAAATCCTTCACATTATCTGATCTAAATTATTAAGGAGATATTTTACTGAAATAAATAGGACAAGTCTCGTCATAGTCTGAGACGTAATAAAACAGCTAGCGAAGGCCAGTCTGCGAGGTACACAATGAACCCACTGTTACGTGTCAGAATGTTGGGCGTAGATTCTGCAAATACACAGGGACTTTCTGCAATACATTAATTTGTTAAGGGATATTTGTACAAATATTCCAGGTTTTATTCTCTGGAATTTTTTTTGGCAGGTTATAATTGGTTAATTTTCAGAGCGCGAGAATCCCTCCGGGCTCGGTCCTTTTCCCTTGTCATTAAAATGGTAGCTTATTATATATACGATTTGGCTTTGGAAACTTATCTCTATATGTAACGAGTAAGCGATAAACCATCTTTTTGTTAAATGAGGAGTATAATAATTGCTTGAGGAATACTTTTCTGAATCAAAATCTAACACATAACATCTTTAAACATAAATAGATAGGAGAGTTATTCACTTTTAATGACGAGCAAGTGATGTTTGGGCTATTCTTTTGTTAAATGGGGACTCTAATAATTTTAGTAATATTCCAAATTATATTTTATTTCAAATTTTTAAGACATGAAAAAGACAGAACTTGATTTTGAAAAAGTCAAACACGACACATATATGTCAATATATATTTTGCTTAAATCAAATATAGAAATTCGGACTAGCAAAATACAGACTTGTGTTGTTTTAACTTCATATCAAATCCCCTCACGGTAAGCATTGAGGATTATAACTTTTAGTCTAAGTAGTTTTTTAAAAAAAAATTACATGAGTAAAGATATCAATATACACGACAAAGTTGTTTTCATATGAATGTAATTAGTTTTAACAAGTTTATATAGGTGCTTTGTGCAAATCACGTAAAAAAGCGCATTACCTTCCTTTTGAATTGCTTCTGCTACATCAAAGCAAAACACGGGTCCCCAAGTCGACGCATTTTTTTGGGATCGTGCTCATGTGGTCAAACGTATTTATGCTCAGAGATTCCAAAAATAACTCAAAAATGATAAACGAAGCTGACAATTACTCTTTTTTTTTTCACGTGATCGACCCAGGGAGAGAGAGAGAGAGAGAGGGAGAATTCGCACTTGTTTGTGGAGCTGAGAGCAGGACAAGAATCAATAATGTCGGCTACCGTAGTCGTACTATCTACGTAAATAATTGATGAAGCAGAAAATATGTCCTCTGCGGCAATGGAAAGCGTATCATTGCATTATCATTCTTAGAAAATAGAAACACCTTAAACTTTGAATTCTTTGATATAATCTTATATCAAATGCAAATGAATGTCACCACCGAATTTTTCAAATCTAGATGGTTTCTGTTATGGAAACAAAAGTATATTTAAAATAGCATTATTCACGGTGAATAAATTGGTTAATAATCAAACACTTTTGCATTCCGACTCACGTCCAAAATGACATAAAGACCTTATGGACCCATCACTCCACTACAGTACTTGCAACAAACTGAGCCTGAAACAAAAAAAAAGGAGCACAAGTGTTCCTTATTTGAATCAATAAAATGAATATCGATGCTGCGTGCAATGTTCAACTCAATACTGCTGGATTAATCGGTGTTGTTTTTGGCGACAGACAGGGTTTAGTTCTTTATGTGCTTTCCAACCCTCTTGATTGGCAGTTTGAACCTCTTGTATGTGAATTGTTAGAGATTTAACATGGACTACAAGTTACTTGTGATGCAGGTTACTCAAGTTTAGTTGTTCATTCACACTGTTTGCTAGCGATTTCTACTTTAAATTTGGGGGACTTTTTCTTATTCGGACATATTGATGATGACGTCTAGTTATTTTGCTCAAGGTATTGTAAATTGATGTTTCTCTTATACGAGAAGAGAAGCCAATGTAGTGGCTCATTCTCTTGCTCGGTTAGGAGCTAGAAATATGCAAAATCAAATTTGGAGTTATGTTATCCTCTTTACTTACTAGACAATGTACTTCATGATTTTTCTGCTATATATATTGAATGAAATGATGTGCTTTGCCATGAAAATATGTAGATGATTTCAATAGCCTTTTCTTGCCTTATCTTTTGAGTTTGACAAATATTCTCAAGGGATCTATTTGTCAAATAATAATAATAATAATAATAATAATAACATTTTTCTCATGTTTAAGGTATCATAGGAAACAAATCACCTATGGACCTCTCTGTAAAAACAAAGCAAGATAAATATGTTAGGATGAAGTTTGTACAATAGCTCTTATTTAAATAATAATAAACTCTCATTTGGCATTAACAATTATTTAATATGATATAGTACTGGTAAATATATATATAAGAAGTGTTTGATGCGAAAATCCGCTCAAAATGTTAATTTCAGCCTCCTTATAATCGATGGTCTACGGCAATGGTAGGACCATCGCATCGATGGTCAATTGTACACATCGATGATATTTACTCCAGACATTGTCATATCATTGATGGGCCTCGCAATCATCTATGGAGCTTCAACACCATAGATGGTGGAGAGCCACCATCGATGGTAATGCTGCCTAATTGCAGATTTAGATTCAATAGCAACCATTCGTTGTTCTACATATTCTAATCTCTACTATATTTAGAGTATCTTTTTCTTGATCTTTTTGGGACTTTATATCATTGAAAGAGAGAGGAGAAAAGAGTTCTAGGGTTTTACATTGTGAAGAGATTTTATTGAAGGTTTTGACCCCGGAGCCTTGAAAAGCTCTTACTCGTTGTACACAATATCTTCATATCGTTTCAACAATGAGAATTATCTAAAATGATAATTATCTATGGATTCATCATCTATACTATTCTTCATCGTGCTACACTTAGAATCATCAGAAAATAGTTTGTTCATCAAAAGTGTTGTAAGATCTTTCATATTTTTAGAGCTTTAATTTTAGTTGTTTGGTTTTGTTTTGAACTTATTTTTACATCGTACTCAAGACGATTAGAATTGAGAGTTAAGACTAGCAAGAGCTAGGTGTTTACTCATTATGGAAAGATAAGTTTAGATGACCTGATTCGGGTTGATTCTAAAGTGTAGTCTTGTAAGCCAACTATATCGAGTTTATGATTCCAGAGAACTCTTTGCATAGTAATGAAACCCCTTTGTAAGAAGAAAGAATGGACATAGGATTATTATTCGAAACACTATAAATACTTGCATGTTCTTTGTTGGTTGTTATTCGCAGTAAATTATCATTGATCGCTTCTATCTTTTCTTTTTATCTGCATATTCCGTGTTTTTAGCAAAAAAAGATAGCATTAATCCTATTCAACCCATCAACCCCCTCCTTGTCTCTAGGCTTCTATCTCAGACGTAGCAGGATACTAAAATTAAAAAAATATTGATATTAGGGGTCTCTCACCATAGATGGAATTGAGTTCAAATCCTCTACAACCTTAGTTGTAGAAAATGCTTACAATTAATTATGTGAGCGAATATTACTGATTTATTTTAGTGAGTTCCTTAACAAAAAGATTTTAATATAATTATGAACCCCCCCTCCCTAAAACATGGAGCATGTCTCCATGTTTCAAGGGGGGACATCCCCCGAAACATGGAGTATGTTTCGGGGGATGTTGTCTCTCTTTTCTCCCTACAAATAGAGTGGAGGAGGAAGAGAGATTTGTGATGTGAAAGAAAAGAGAGTGAGTGAGATGTAAAAGAAAAGAGAGAACTTGTAAGTTGTACAAGTTTGGTATTCTCCTATAGTAAAACCCCCTCCCGTGGACGTAGGCAAGTTTGCCGAACCACGTAAATCTCGTGTCTTAACTGTGAGTTAGTTTTTTGCTTGTAGGTTCCCTCGACAAGTTAGTCCTAGAACTGATGAGAGGTTGAGCTGGAACAAGAGTTGGCTATTGCTTGTAGGTTCTCTCGACAAGTCAGTCCTAGAACTAATAAGAGGAAGAGTGTATAACTCACTTTGTTGAGATATTTCACTTTCTGTTCTTGTTTCCTTTGTAAAATAGGAATACAGAGGTTGACTTGAGATTTTGTGACAACAAAAGATAGGGCTCTCTCTCTGGTGATCGCGGCATGAGAGAGTGACTCTGTGCCCAACAATTGGTATCAGAGCTGTTATTCTGATTAGGAGTGGTATAGCTTCTAATTTGAGGTGATGCTCGGTAATTTCCTAAGAGGAGCGGATTTATTAATACAAGCGGAGGATGACGTCAACTAGCAAAACAGTTAAAGTTGGAAAGTACGAGATCGAAAAGTTTAATGAGAAGAATGATTTTTCCTATTGGATGATGCATATGAAAAACTAGTTGATTTCGCATAAATTGCACAAGGCTTTGGCTGAAAAAGAGAAGAATCATAATGATATGTCTGATGAGGATTAGGAGGAGCTGGATCTGGAAGCACAGGTGTTGATTATCCTTTACCTTGAAAGGGATGTAGATTTCTTGGTAGATAGAGAGGAAATAGCTACGGGCATGTGGTCGAAGTTAGAAAGCACATTCATGATGAAGAGTCTAGTAAACTAGATCTATTTAAAATCCAAATTGTATATTTGCAATATGGATGAGGGTTCATTAATCCAAGAATACATCAACAAGTTTGATAGGATCATATCAGACTTAAAGGACATAGACGTGACAGTTAAAGACGAGGATCAGACGCTTCTACTACTTCTATCTCTGCTTAAGTCTTATGAGAACCTGGTGCAAACACTAATGTTTATGGGAGACAATTTGACGATAGATGAGACTAGAACAACGCTTCTAGCTGATGACCTTCGGAAGATTGTAACCAGTGACATAACTACTGGTGGTAGCAAAGAACAAGCGCATAGATTGTTTGCTAGAGGAAAGGGCAATGAGCGATAAAATGCAAGGGAGGAAAGTCTAGATCTAAATTAAGACCTCTTGCAGGAAGACCGTGTTTCAAATACGGCGAAGTTGGGCATTTCAAGGTCGACTATCCAAATAAGAGAGTAGGTGGGAAGAAGAAAAATAACAAGACTGATAGGAAAGAAGGCAAGTAAGAAGCGAGCTATGTTTCAGAGGAAGGGAGTGAGAAGGAATGCTATGTCACCACGGGTGGCGAGGATATCTTCGGGAAGTGGATTCTTGTTTCGGGTTGCTCTTACCATATGTGTCTAAATAGGAAGTGGTTTACTATCTACAGAAGTATTGATGGTGGAACCGTATTGATGGGGCACAACCACGCTTATAAAATGGTAGGACTAGATAATATCAAGATCAAGATACATGATACAGTGGTCAGAACCTTGACGGATGTGAGGCACGTTCCCGAATTGCAGAAGAATCTTATCTCAGTTGGTGCATTGGACTTCGGTGATTACAAGATTGTTACAAAGAACAGAGTGAAGAAGGTTGTTCAGGGTTCCCTAGTAGTGATGAAAGGTGTTCGTCACAGTAATTTATACACACTCTTAGGTACGACGGTGACGGGAGATGCAGCGGTTGGAACTGAAGGAAGTGGTCGAGACTCGTGTGAGCACACACGGTTATGCCATAGACGGCTTGGGCACATGTCAGAGAAGGGTCTGGATTTGCTTAATAAGGAGGGTTTGTTGAAGAATCTGAAGAAACCTTGCATGGATTTTTGCGAGGATTGTGTATACGGGAAGGCACACAGGATCTAATTCTTGAAAAGCAATCACAAGAGCAGAGGTATATTAGACTATGTACACATATATGTATGGGGTCCGGCTCAGACAACTTCTAAGGGTGGTTCCAGGTATTTTGTCTCGTTTATAGATGATCATTCGAGGTATGCTTGGATTTATTTTCTTAAGCATAAGAATAAGGTATTCGAGACATTTAAGAAGTGAAAGGCGATGGTTGAAAACAGGACATGGAAAAATTGACGATACTAAGATCTGACAACGGTACATAATATACATATGGTACTTTCAAAGAGTTCTGTGACCAAAAATGCATTGCTATGCACTGGACAGACAGATCTACACCACAGCAAAATGGGGTCGTGGAGAGGCTGAACCGAAATATAGAGGAAGAGTGTATACCTCACTTTGTTAAGATACTTTATTTTCTGTTCTTGTTTCCTTTATAAAACAGGAATATAGAGGTTGACTTGAGCTTTTGTGACAACAAAAGACAGGGCTCTCTCTCGGGTGATATCGGTTCCACGATGTGAGGACGTGACTCTGCGCCCAACAATAATTTAGATACATAATATAATTGACGAGGTTCATTAAGTGAGAAAACGTTATTGGTGGGTTGTAGAGTTCATTTACAACAAAGGACGTAAAGGATCCTTAGGCCGTTACCATTTTACTTTACATTATTCTAAGCATTATCTTCTTTCTTTCCTCTTTTTCTCAAAGCTACCAATAGTTAAACTCAACATAAATCAGAACTCAATCCAATAATAAAATCGACCCCTTTTTTTTATTTATCAAAACCGACCCGATTTCTTGATTAGCAGCTTAATCACCTTCCTAATTAGTCGGGGTTAGCAACCCCGACTATTTAGAAGGGTGTTAAACACTAATTAGAAGCCTTAAACCCTAAATATTAATGTTCTAAATAGTCAGGATTGACAACCCCGACTAATTAGGAAGGTGATTAAGCTGTTAATCACGAAATCGGATCGGTTTTGGTAAATAAAAAAAAGAAGATCGATTTTAATAATAAAAAATTAGATTGGGGCTGAAGTGAAAAATTGTGCTATGACACCTTAAATTAAGAAAGCAATCAGTTCAAGACTAACTGCATCACTGGAAGGTGAAAACAAAGGACCCCCCCACATGCGAAGATCTCCTCCCAATGTCAGGAGTTGTAGCTCAACAGCGTCTTCTATATTAACAGTTGATTAATCTTTACGAGGAGAAACAGTGAAGTTTCCCTTGAGAGTCGGAGTCCTGCCATCTTGGCTTCGTCCCCTTGACTTTTATCTCCTTTTCACCTTAAATGACATCATATCACTTGTAAACATCAAGTGTAGCTTGGAGCTTAGACAAGACATGCTATTTTCTCCTGATCAAAGCGAAGTGTACGAAAATGGTCATAGACTACTTCGCATGCCTTGCCTAATTTGGATTGATGTAATCTGTGTATATTTGGTCTCTAATAAAAAGTTTGCTTGTCTTTCTCAAACCAGTTGCAAGCACGTTGATAGCAACCAATATGTAGTAGAGACTGTCAAAGAGAGAGAGAGAAAGAAAGAAAGAGGTATACAATTCCACCAATTATCACAACTATCAATTAATATAATAGTAAGATCCTAGAGTTTCTCGCATATATATTACCACGATACTTAAAGACATCTCCTTGACTTGATCCAAACCGACAACCATACGATGTGTAGGATCTTCATCATATATATGTGGGCTAACCAGAACTTAGACATTGTCATCACACATAAAAGAACTGCATAAACCACACAGTTTCTCAAAATTGATCAATTCATCACAATACAGTACGAAGTCACCCCCCACCAACTAGGGGTGCCCAAAAAGCCCGCCGGCCCGGCTAAAGTCGCGGGCTCCGGCCGAGCCGCGGACCGACCTGCTTTGGTGCCCGCCCGGTCCGTAATAAGTGTTTTTTATTTTATTTTTTTATTTTTATATGTAAATTATATAATTATAATATATAATATATGTATATATAATATATTTCTATATATGTATAATAACTCTTTCTTATAGTATATATGTATATATAAGTATACTCTCTCTTATATATGTATACTCTCTCTTATATAAGTATATATAAGTATACACTCTCTTATATATGTATAATATATGTGTGTGTATATATATATATATACTCTCTCTCTTAGTATATATGTATATATAAGTATACTCTCTCTTATATATGTATACTCCCTCTTATATAAGTATACTCTCTCTCTTATATATGTATAATATGTGTGTGTGTGTATACTCTCTCTCTTAGTATATAAGTATATATAAGTATACTCTCTCTCTTAGTACATATGTATATATAAGTATACTCTCTCTTATATACGTATACTCTCTCTTATATAAGTATATATAAATATACACTCTCTTATATATGTATAATATATGTGTATATATATATATACTCTCTCTCTTAGTATATATGTATATATAAGTATACTCTCTCTTATATATATATATACTCCCTCTTATATAAGTATAATTTCTCTTATATATGTATAATATGTGTGTGTGTGTGTATACTCTCTCTCTTAGTATATAAGTATATATAAGTATAGTATATTACAACGGCTACTTCTTCCCCATTGGCCTAACGGGCAATGACTACTTATGTGATTCTCTCTCTCTCAAGTTATAACTTATAAATATATACAATATATTTACATATAATATATAATATATGTATATATAATATATAGTTACATAATAATTTGTAAGTATATATTAATACATAATTATGTAAAATATAAGAATTTTAAACAATTTTTTAGCATTTTTTTATAAAAAAAAGAAAAGAAAAAAAATTAGAAAAACCGGCCCGGCCCGGTTAGACCCGGGTCCGGCCCAGGGTACCCGGGTCCGGGCTCCGGTTTTGCCCGGCCCGGGCCCGGATGGACAGGTCTACCCCCACCCAAAAAAAAAACAAACAAATTAAATGCTGCCATTAAATAACCCAACCCAAGCTTTACAACAGTAGAAGAAGCTAGTGACAGGCACAGGCTTTTTTATCAAGAGAGGCAGCACTTCGGTGCGTGATCAGTAACTTTCCCCTAATTCGGAAGCTCTAGGATTGGCCAACGAACCTTCCCACCTCCTTTATTATGGGATCAGAGATGCGAAAAAAATAGTAAGCGGTCTGGTTTTGATTTGGCTCGCGCAGAGAGCTCCTTATGAAATAACTATTCCGCCTAATTTAATAAACCTTAAATGCTAACCACTTCCTGGATACTATCATCTGTAGGTACGTTCGTACCTTCTTTTTTTTTTGGGTTTTTTAAATGATAGTCTCTTCAATCTTCAATAATTGCAAATTAGTCCCTCAAATTTGCAATTACATATTTGTCTATTATATCCTGTACAGTCTTGCAAAATAGTCTTTCTAGTTAACACACATAGGATTTGAAGGGAATATTACTACAAATGTAATGGTTGGAGATAAAGTGACTATTTTACCCTTTTATTTTGCTTCCCAATATATTTCTTAATGGGTTAAACTCATGCCCACTGCAAAAAAAAAAAAAAAAATCTCAAACTCACTTAAACTCTTCTTCTTCAGTAGTTAGAAAGGAAATTTAACCCAAATTTAACCTTCATAAATATTTAAATCATGATAGAGAGAGAGAGAGGTAGTTTCTTGTTTTCAGCAAGGGCGGCGGAGGCAAGATTCTCATGTAGGTAGGGCACAATTACATATTTTTTATAGATAGACTTAGTTATATTATAAATACAAGAAACAACTCTATATTAATTTTTATTAAGAAAATAGAAGAATTCTAAACAAATCTTATCAGTTATGTATTTATTCTTTAAACTTTTATTCACAAGTCTCAATCTTTATTTTTCTAATAAATTTGTTTCATGCTCTTATTCCTTCTAAAGTCGTTGTCAACAAATAGTAGAGTGTTTACTTCTCCACTCTTTACCATCGATTAATATTTAGAGGATTATGGATTATTTTAAAACTAATCCTCACACATCCTTTGATTTACAAATTGCACCAATTATTACTTTTCATTTAAGAGGGTTATGATTGAGTAAGTGGACTTGATTGTGGAGAGGATCAGACTCCTTAAACTTCCATAGGATACTGTATTTTTTCAACCAATGTCATATATTTCTAGAGATCAAAACCTTAAACTTATCAAGCGAAATTAAGAATGATACGTACCAAGATTTGTTGGTTTTCCTCCTCTAGTGGAGGAAACCAAATGGTATTTTGGTTTGGGTTGGATAACCAAAATACCCATTAAATTCGTTTGAGAGCAAATTTGTCAAATTAGCTTCTAATTAGGGTTAATAACGTTGGAGATCTTGTGCTTAATCTACATGCTAAATACGCACCGGAAGACTGTATGTATAATAATACTAAGTATGTAGAGAGCATGAAATATAAAATAGGACCATCCAAATTAAATCTAACATGATCCCTATATTAAAGAGAACATACAAGAGTTAGAAAGTCATACTTTCGAAGCGTGATTCGATGGAAGATTGAACAACCCCTAGCTCTTGCTTCTTGTAGTAGTAAATCTCCTCGTAGTGGATCTCTAAGTATTCAAGTGAGCTTGATAAAATCGGAGTCTTCTTGAGATACAAGGCAAGATATCCACCCCGAGGTACTTTAAAATTCTACTACTTTCTCTTACTCAAAGATTGCTAGAGTTTAGTAAGAGATATATCTCTCTTCTTTTCTTTTATAGAAAACAACTATGAATAAACCATTTATTTCATTTTTCCATTAACCATGAAAGAAGAAAGAGAGTTCATATTTATAGAGAGGGATATGTCATGACACCTATGACTCATCCTTATGAGTCACACCATGAGTCATCAAAACAATGATTCTCTCATGAGTCATGCAATGACTCATCTCATTGAAAGCACCTTAATGTCACTAGGAAAGAACCTTAGAGGAGGGTGAATAGGATTTATGCTAATCTAATCCGATATTAATGCCGATTAAAAACTTACTAATAATATATCCTAGCAAATTAGATATACTACAATATATATATGCAAGGATATACAAACAAGGGGGAAATAAACAAACAAGATAGTGGGAATATAAACAATGAGCAATTGACAAAGGCAATATAAGATGAACACAAAAATAAGTGCGCTAATGCAAACTCAAACAAGCGATATGATCACGGAGTTCGGTCCCCATGACCTACGTCTTCGCTCCTCACCTCGAGGAGATCTCCACTAACACAACCGGGTTTTCTACGCTCACCCGAATAACGTTTACACCTCACACTCGGTTTTCTAGTTCACCGAAAACTTTACAATCGCACACTCTTGCAATCCCACTTTACACCCTCTAAGTGTTGGTCTCTAGCACGTGTCTCCCTCAAGTGTTAGGAATTACAATATCTCTCTATGCATTACCACCTATCTCACTCCTCTTGGGACGATCCCGTCTCTCACCACACACTTCCCTTGGTGTACAAGTATATTACAAAGTGTTCAACACAATTAGGCTCATAATACAAATAAATTTGTTCTCTACAATGGATGTGAACACAATGTAGGCTCACTCTCTAAGTCACACAATCTCACAACCCAATTATACAATGTATATAAATACAATAAGCTCAATGGTTGTGTGTGTAAACAAAGAGTATCAATAAAACAATTAAACTCAATGATGAAATCTAGCTTATGGAAATTAGAATCAAAACAATAAAATAGCTAAATTTGAGTTTAATGAAACTTCTCTATAGATAACAAGAGAGAGAGGGAAGAATGAATGCTCAAACACCAAAGGATGATCTCCTCTTTGCTCTTGTGAAAATTGCTTCACAAACTAAACTCAAACAAACTCTTAAATACTTTTAAACAAAACTTAAACCCTTGTAAAACTTGTTTAAAACATTATTGGATTACTTTGAGAAATGAGGATATGTGAGGGTATTTATAAAAAACCCAAAGCCAAGAAGAAACCAACAAAACCCAACAAAAAGACAAAAAGCAGAAAGCTGAAAAAAACTAGTCGTTGGGCCATCAGTCGACTGATACTGTTCATCAGTCGACTGATGAGCTGACCATTACAGGCCAGCAACACATCATCAGTCGACTGATGAACTCGTCAGTCGACCAATGACCTCATCAGTCGACTAATCAGTCGACTAATCAGTCGACTGAAATAAAATAAAAACTTTTAACTATTTCAGGCGATTTCTTCAGTCGACCGAACACATTCATCAGTCGACTGATAACACATTATCAGCCTGATTAAAACAGTAAAATTAATTTTCAAACCAATTTTAAAAATAGCAAATAAATTCAAAAAAATGTAAAACTTTGGAAAATGATTGTAAACATGATAATACACATGTTACAAAAACTAGTTTTTAAAAATCACCTCCCATTTGTAAAATATCATTATTTTGGAAATATGTCCAAAACATGAAAACATGAGATACATAAAATTTGACATTTTGACTAAACATTGTTTTGAAACATCTTGTATGGTTTTATAGATTTGGTAGTATAGACTATAGTTGTTAAGTCTATGACCCAAAAACATAATATTTTTCAAATTCATATTAATATAAACTTGAGAACTATTAAACCAAAACATGTATATATATATATATATATATATATATATATATATAAACCAATAAAATGTGTGTGTATATGATATTGAGCTTAAAGTATTGAACACACATAATATAAACTCCTAAACTAAATTACCCAAGCTTGATAGATCTTCATTGAAGCTCTTCTTGGTAAACTTGCGGATGAAGCTTGAACTTGGATCTTCAACTTGAATTACAAGGCTTCACTCTACTATTCCGCCAACCTCTATTGGATATGATCGTGAAAGCTTGATTCCATCCATCCTCTAACTTGTTATTTATCTACAATAAATACAAAAATACAAACACTAAATGAATAACATTAGTAGTAAATTATTTGTTAAACATCATCAAAACAAAAAGGCCAATACTCATGAGTCATGCAAAGAATCATAAAGAATCAAAACTATGTGCTAAAACTATGTTCCCAAATCATATCACCTTAATAATTCATCTCATGACTCATTAATCAAGGTATAATAAAATGTGTATTTCATAAATAAAAATACCATATCAATACGGTATTTCATAAATACGCTATTTTGTAATTTTTCCATCATTAATTAATAAGTCATCGTATGACCAAAAAGTCAATGAGTTGACCAAAAGTCAACTGTTGACTAAAAAGTCAACCAGTTGACTAAAAATTAATTTTATGAGAAAAATAATAGAATTCATTTCTTAAGCAGATGTAGGCGTTGTAGGTGTGTTGACCATGCACTCTCGCGTCGTCATAACATTCTGATTTTACCGATACATATAATTGTTTATGTGTATCCGGTAAAAATCATATATGCGTATCAATTATACGTATTAACTCTATAAATTGTATTTCATAAGATTCAAGTACACGCTTGGTGTGACTCTAGGGCCCAACTTAAGACTCGGCAGTGGATCATATCCACAAGTACAACAGAGGTTCTAGCTACACATGAAGACTACTCGAGTATAAGTTATGATAAATATCTACAAGATGCTTACATAATTTTATCAGGACCACTTAGTGATAATATTATACAGTCTGGTCTATTCGTCAAACTATGTCAAACTATAGAGCCTAGGGTATGAAAAACTATCAAACCCTAATAGCTTGATTAGTATTTATTGATATTAAACTCATAACCTATAAGATCAAACTGACACTCAGTTTTATCTTATTTACCTCGGCCAAGGATTTCCAGGTTATAGTTATACCAAACAATCTTATGACATCAACCCCCTATACTAGGAGAGACAAATTCCATCTTGGCATCTTAATATCTACTTATGCCTCGAGATGTATCCAACAAGAACTGTTATGCACAACTCGATGAGAACTGTGGTTAGGTAAAAGTCTAAGTACACCTATACTAACATGTAAGATATTGCACTCATGCCTCAGGTCATGAGACTACTTTGTACTATATCACTTGAGAACTTCTATTTAACAGTTAAGTATAATTACCAACTAGATGTTCTCAGTGAGTCGTTCAGTCAACTCATTCACTAATGAGTCACTTGTATACTATATCTTGATATCTCACATCAATGATCTAAGAGATGGATCATCGTCCTTCCAAAGGAGAAATAGAGTATACACTAGTCTTGCAAAAGTGATGATGTCTTATTTCAACACTTTATTGACTAGGAATATTTTAGAATATACGTTAGCGATAAATCAGATCTCTTCATTACGATCATATCCAAAATGTCTGATAGTCTAGTATCATTCTAAAGACTTTATCTGTATTAAAATACCAGATAAATCTAACCAAAATAGCATGCTATCATTTTGAACAAGGATGTTATATTCATATAGGCCCTGTTACAATATAAAATTTTTGCCTACAAGGTACCTATATCTAACAAATAATCAGTGTGTCAAAAATTGGAAATAGTAATAGGCAAGTTCGTTCTTAGAGAAAAGAAGGGAGAAGAGGAAAAGTCACTTTCGCACAGTTGTGATCGGCGTGAAGATCGGACACTCATCTGTGGTCTGATCGGCGTGGAATTTTGAGGTTAGCTTCTACACTCGTTGATCTTAATTCTTAATGGTGGAGATTGGTTTCTATCAGTTGGTTTTGGAGATATCGAAGTTTTACCGAAGCTGATCGTTCTAGGGGTGCAGAGAAGATCTTCTTCTGCATTGTTCTGATCGTTTGGATGATTAGACATCGGTTTATTCTCTGATTGATCTGAAACTTTGAAGGTACATCTTAAACTCGTGGTTCTAGGATTTGAACGGTGAAGATTTGATTTGGTTACCGGAATCCTTATGAACCAAGAGTTTTTCGTACAACCTAAGGTTTGGTTTTCTTATTGTGATCTCTCACTGCAATTTGTTTGATTTGGGATTGGTTATTGAACCTGGAATCTCTGCATTGCGTCTCTCATTTGCTGAGAACGTAGAGTGAATATTGTAACCCAAAGTTTATTCATTATAGTGGATTTTTGGGTGGACTACAGTCCCGTGGTTTTTACTCCTCACAACGAGGAGGTTTTCCACGTTAAAATTCAGTTGTCTCATTATTTGTGAATTGTTTCCTGGTGGGATTGTTATTTTGATTTCCTCACAGGTTCTCACAAGTAAGGGATTGGTTGTCTTGATCCCAGCAACGAATGTGCTAAGGATCTAGGGAAATTAAGGTAGGACACGTGCCCTACCTCAAAATAGCATGGCTCTCGTTGATTTTTAGATATTGGGTTAGGAGTTAACTGAATCTTGGTTAGGTTTTTTTAACTAAAAAACTAATGAAAGAACCATTTGCAATATCCTATAAAAATTTGAGGGGCTAATATGCAATTTTCACGATTTGGGAGACTAAAATGCAATTGTTGAAGATACAAGACACTAGCATCTAACAAAAACCTTTCTTTTCCCGCATCCCCTTTCTGCTATGTACTTAACGTTGTCTTTTGAGCTGTTGACTCCTCATAAGCAAGTTCTCTATCATTTCTATAGTTAATTGAGCAGAACCCCTTCTCAACTCTATGATCTTTTGCAGAAAATCCTTTTAAGCTTTAGAAATTAGAGGAATTATCCTCCTTTTTTTTCCTGATGTAAGAAATTCTCATTCTCAATGCTATCAAAATTATTAAAAATCTAATCTTGAAATATCGAAATTTTTCATAGAATAGTGTGAAACATGATGAGTAAAGTCCTATACTCTCCTTATTAGCGTATATCAACCCTAATTTGAAAAATTCTCTCAATAAAAAAAGAGCATAAAGACAAAATCGTCTAAAAGTTATCAGACGAGAATCACGTGATAACTTGAACTAACAGGTACATAAAGCGGGGCAATTTAAGAATTTTTCTTTGATTTGTAAAGATTAGAGTTGTTTTATGCAAAACACCCCGAAGAGGGTTTATAAAAAATCTACTCTCACATTGTTCCTGGCCACCTTTAAAACATGGTGAGTGTTGTGCGCGGCACGGAAGCGGGACAATCAAATGGGCGTGCTTCAAAAACCAAATCAAACAAACGTCGAGATAAAGGCCAAACAAATCAAAACAACGGCACAAATCCAAACACAATAGTTTTACGTTGTTCGGCAATTTGCCTACGTCCACGGGGCAATAAGGGGATTGAGTTTTCACTAATAGAGAAAAAGAATACAAACTGAGATTACAAAACGCTCAAACCAATCAACTAATCTCACCAACAAATCTCTTAATCTCTCCAAATAAACCCTCAAACAATTGCTCAGAAAAAATCTCCTTTTTCTGTGCTCCAAATATCCCCAACCAATCTCCAAACAAAGCCAAAGAAACCATAGAACGTGTATTGGTATTTATACAAACACCAAAACCCAATAAGAACAGGAAAACAATTCTGGGCCTGACCCGTTACGCGGTCGACCGCGACCAACAAACAGAACCTGGAAACTCTTACAGGGTCTGACGGTCGACCGCGACGGTCGACCGTGTGGCGGTCGATCGCGCCAAGTCCAGGCACAAATCCTGGATCCGTGCACGATCGCGGTCGACCGGCCTTGCGCCGCGGTCGACCGCGTAGCTCCAAATAGACTCCTACGCTTCGAAAACCTGTTCTTTAACAAAATTCATCCTGGTTTCTTCAATTCTCCACCTCGGCGAAGTTTCTACCAAAACTGAGCCGACATCAACCAAGCCAAATGCCTCACTTGCTGCTTCTTAATGCTCAATAAGTCGAGACCCAAACGGGAGTGAGAATACTCACCCAAACGTCGGTATCTACTCACCAAGTCGGCTGCATCATAAAGACTGCCTACGTATCCTCTTGTCCAAGGAATCAAGCCTTCACGTAGTTCACCCAAATGGCCTCCAAAGGCCATCAATCAAATAGAAGAGTCTGCAACTCTTCATCAATATCATCTGCATCCAAATCCAAATGATCCCTAATCTGTGTCACCTCAGCTGGAATCCCAAACGATGTAGTATGATCTGGAGTATGTGGAGTAAACTCCACCCAACGTGGAGTAGCATCTCCCTCCACCTGCTGCGATATCCAAATAACCTGATCAACACTTGACATTCCTGCTCAGAACAAAATCAGAAGCTCCCAACCAATAATCAAACGAGCCTCCGAATCCCAAACGCGCAATCGGATCAAATCTCACATCCTCGATGTGACTAAATGTTGGGTAACCAAATATCCGATGCCAACCAAAATCTGAAGCATCTCCACCAGATCCAAAATCTCCAAATGTAACAGTCGGCGACCTATGACTAAGATGACCCAAATATGTCGAACCTCCAAAACTAGAACCAATGTTCGACAACCAACGTCGATCCCCCTCTAGAAAGGAACGACCAATCACAACTATCATCTCATCTCGTCGCTCCAATATTTCCACACCAATGAAGTGTCTCTAATTACCGTGAGCTCGGTACAAACGCAAAAATATGTCCCTCTTGTACCTCCCGCTAAAATCAGAATGAAGTACCTTCACCTTCTGCCAATACACTTCTTCAACTATTGTTGACTACTAGGACTTCAAAACCAATGAGACTTAGTTGCAACCCACAAATACCTAGTACAATCCCCAACATAAGAAACCAAAATACCAATTTACCTTCCAATGATGCCTCCTTGGAAGGCCCCCGAATGCCTAAATGAATACCAAATAGAAGACCCCTCAATTATCAAATAGAAGTGCCAAACTTCACCTCGGTCCCCTTGCTCATACCAACGTGCTCAAAGGACTTCAATATGCAGGTCAAGAGCACTTCTTAATAATCCAATGCATCGTATCAACAAACAAATAACACAGCCTCAAATCCTTCTATCTCGGCCAACTATCTCAAAGCACAAACAGATGAAGAATAGATCCAAACTGATAAAAGAGAGAATTTTACCTCCAATTGAAACCCTAACAAGAGTCTCCAAACGATCTCACCCCGCACGACGGCAACGAGATCCACAAATAGAAAAAATCCCACCTTTATCTCCAAACGAAGCCCTCAAAGAGCCTCCAAAGCGATCTACTCCTCCAAATAGCCCAAGCGCCAACAAACCAATGCGGAACAAACAAAGAATAGATCCAAAATTAAGAAAAGAAAGAAGCTTTACTAAAAAGATCCCACCTTTCTCACCAACTGAAACCCTAGACGAGCTTCCCAAATCGATCTACTCCTCCAACCAAGACAAAACCCTAGATCTGGAATCTAGAGCTCTGATACCAATTGTTGTGCGCGGCGCGGAAGCGGGACAACCAAACGGGCGTGCTTCGAGAACCAAATCAAACAAACATCGAGATAAAGCCAAACAAATCAAAACAATGGCACAAATCCAAACACAATAGTTTTACGTGGTTCAGCAAATTGCCTACGTCCACGGGGCAAGAAGGGGATTAGGTTTTCACTGATAGAGAAGAAGAATACAAACTGAGATTACAAAACGCTCAAACCAATCAACTAATATCACCAACAAATCTCTTAATCTCTCCAAATAAACCCTCAAATAATTGCTCAAAAAAACTCTCATTTTTCTGTGCTCCAAATATCCCCAACCAATCTCCAAACAAAGCCAAAGAAACCCTAGAACGTGTATTGGTATTTATACAAACACCAAAACCCAATAAGAACAGGAAAACAATTCTGGGCCTGACCCGTTACGCGGTCGACCGTCACGGTCGACCGCGACCAACAAACAGAACCTGAAAACTCCTACAGGGTCTGGCGGTCGACCGTGGCGGTCGACCGCGACAAACGACAGAGCCCAAAAGCACCAAGTCCAGGCACAAACCATAGATCCGTGCACGATCGCGGTCGAGCGGCCTTGCGCCGCGATCGACCGCGCAGCTCCTAAATAGACTCATGCGCTTCCAAAACTTGTTCTTTACCAAAATTCATCGCGGTTTCTTCAGTGAGAATACAAAACATACCTTTAAAGCTTAATTAATCTAGTAACTGTGCAGGTGGGGGCCACGTGAATACGGAAGTGAGCATGGATGCCCACAAATTTCGGTACCAGGTACCAGGCCCACCCGAAGAATAATTGCAAGCCTATATATAGGCTTTTGTTTCCTAGGGCTGGCTGTGCGAGGAGGTGTTTTGCGGCTGTGCATGTGTTGCGGCTGGAGAAAAAAAACAGAGCAAGGTTTCGTTTTTTTTTTTTTTCAGCAGGAGATTTGTTTTGGTGCAGTCCTTTGTGAGCCTTTTGTTAGAGAGTTTTGTGAGGGATTTGAGAGAGTTTGTTTGAGGTTTAGATTGTGAGTGCGTTGTAAACCCTAGTTGTATTCTCTCCCTCTATTAGTGGATCTCCCTCCTCCTTGCCCCGTGGACGTAGGCATGTTGCCGAACATACACGTAAAATTGGTTGTCTCGTTATTTTGTGATTTGTAATGCTTTTTAGGTTCCTCGACGCGCAGTCCTAGAGCTGACGAGAGGAAGAGTAATATCCTCACTTTGATAGGATATAGGCTTCAGATTCTTTTCCCTTGAGAAACACAGAATTCTTTATTGCGACCTGACTCTCTTGTTGTGCTGCCGAAGTGCTGCCGAAATTTCCGCTGCGCGCAACAAGTTGGTATCAGAGCCCAGATTTCAGATCTAGGGTTTTGGAGTTTGGTGGAGGAAGATTTTTTGTGTGAAGCTTGGTTCTTGGAGTTCTCGGCTTCGGTGGAGATAGCATTAGGAGTTGCCGTTGGAGATTTCGCTTTCCTCGTGTGGATAGGAGATCTATTTGGAATCCGATCTAGGGTTCAGTTGGGTGGTTCCTAATTCTATCAAATTTGTTCTTTCTCTACAATTTGGAGTTAGTTCGCAATGGGAGAAGAAGGTGAAAGCAGCAAATCGATGGCGGGTACAATACAAGTTGGTTTTCAAAACACCAAAATTAGTGTGGTGAAATATGACGGAAAAATCAACTTTGGTTTGTGGATGAGCGACGTACAGGATGCGCTCAATGCTCAAAATCTGGAGGAGACCATCATGGTCAATGTGAGGCCACCTAAGTATGAAGAAGCGATATGGGAAAAGATGAATCGAAATGCTTGCGGGGTGATCAGGTCCTGTTTGGAACAGGAGCTGAAATACGATGTGATTGGGGTGACGTCTGCGATGAAGATGTGGGAAATTCTCAACAATAAGTACCTTACGAAGAGTGTTGAGAACCGATTGCACTTGCTGCGTAGGTTATTCAGATTCCAGATGTCCAGAGGCACCTCGCTTGCGGCTCATGTGAACAACTATACGAAGTTGTTGTCGGACTTGGCGAATGTTGATGAGAAGATCACAGATGAGTACAAGGCTATTATTCTTTTGGGCTCCTTACCGGATGAGGAGTATGATACCTTCGTGCTCACTTTGTTAAACGGGAGATCTTCTATCAGCTATAGTGAAGTGACTAACGCTTTGACGAACTACGATTTGAGGAGGAAGGATAAGGAGACTTCCCGCGCTAGTACTTCAGGAGAGGCCTTGTCGACAAGAGGTAGAAGCCCATATCCGAAAGGTGGTAACAGAGGGAGGTCAAAGTCTAGAGGCCGCCACCAATTAACAAAGAACCAATGTGCATTCTGCAAGGAGCAGGGACATTGGAAGAGAGACTGCCCGAAGCTCAAAGAGAAGGAGAATAGCAAGAAAAAGGGCCCGAAGGCCAATGAGGTGAACATTGCGAAAGGCGATGATTCCGATGATTCGTGCTTTTCTCTACTGATTACTCCGGAGGTGAACCATGTGGATGCATCAGATTGGATGCTTGATTCCGACGCTACTTTTCATGTGACCCCTAGGCGAGACTGGTTTGCATCTTTTGAGAAAGTCGACGGGGGCGTTGTTGTCATGGGAAATGATCAATCCTGTGGCGTTTGTGGCATAGGTACCGTGCGGATTAGAATGCACGATGGAGTAGTCCGTGAGTTGAAGGAGGTGAGATTTGTTCCTCAACTGAAGAAAAATCTTATCTCAGTTGGAGCTTTGGAGGCGAAGGGATTCAAGGTGACTTTCGAAAACGCTGTAGCGAAGGTTACTAAGGGATCATTGGTGGTAATGAGAAGAGTCCGCAATCGGAATTTGTATTATCTGAAGGGAAGCACCGAGATTGGCCAGGTTGCTTCGGCTATTTCAGAAGCGGACATGAGCAGACTTTGGCACTATAGGTTGGGGCACACAGGTGAAAAGTCACTGCAGGCATTGTGCAAGCAGGGGCTATTGAAGGGAGCCAAGAGTGGGAAGATTGAGTTCTGTGAGCACTGTGTTCTTGGCAAGAAGACGAAGGTGAAGTTCGGGACTGCCATTCATAAGACGAGGGGCATCCTGGACTAAGTGCAGAAGAAGAGTGAAGTGCTAGATTTGTTTGTGGAGTGGAAGAAGAGATTGGAACTGCAGACTGGGAGAAAGATCAAGACGTTACGATGAACTGCAGACTGGGAGAAAGATCAAGACGTTGCGATCCGACAACGGTGGTGAGTATACTTCTGACCCCTTTCAGCAGCTATGTCGAGACGAGGGCATAGAGAGACACTTCACAGTTAGTCATACACCGCAGCAAAATGGGGTGGCAGAGAGGTTGAATCGGTCTTTACTGGAGAAGATCCGATGCTTATTATCGCAGAATGGTTTGGAGAAGATCTTTTGGGCTGAGGCACTTACATATGCGAGCAACCTTATTAATCGGCTGCCTTCATCTGCGGTTGAGGGGAAAACCCCTATGGAGATGTGGTCGGGAAAGCTAGCACACGACTATGACCAGCTTCTTTACTGGAGAAGATCCGATGCTTATTGTCGCAGAGTGGTTTGGAGAAGATCTTTTGGGCTGAGGCACTTACATATGCGAGCCACCTCATTAATAGGCTGCCTTCATCTGCGATTGAGGGGAAAACCCCTATGGAGATGTGGTCGGGAAAGCCAGCACATGACTATGACCAGCTCAAGGTATTCGGGTGCCCTGCATATTATCATGTTAGAACTGATAAATTGGAACCTCGAGCTAGGAAGGCCATATTTGTAGGATTCAAGCGTGGTGTCAAGGGATACAAGCTTTGGGATCCAGTTGATAAGAAGATTGTGCTGAGTAGGGACGTCACATTCGATGAGGCTTCTATCTTGAAGCTTCCCAGCTCTCATCAGGTGGAGAGCGACCCGACGGAGGAGATATCGCAGGTGGTGGAGATCGATGCAGCTCCACATTGTCCAGATGGTACAGTATCCATGCAGGTGCCGACTGAGGTGACGCCAGGCGAGCATGACGGTGACACGGAGGATACGAGTACAAATGTGCAGGATCAGGAACCGACGGCTCAGGTTCAGGATTCTATTGCGGCTAGGAGACAGAGGAGAAACATACAGATGCCAGCACGGTATGCCGACACAGTTGCGTATGCACTTCTGGTGGAGAGTATCGATGAGTTAGTACCTACTACATTTAGAGAGGCCGAGCAGAGTTCGGAGGCTGATTCGTGGCAGGGGGCTATGCAGGAGGAGATGGAATCTCTTCATAAGAACGATACATGGGAGCTTGTTGAGCTTCCAAAGGGGCGGAAGGCAATTGGTTGCAAGTGGGTATACACGAAGAAGGAGGGCATTGAGGGCACTCCATTGAGGTTCAAAGCTAGGTTGGTTGCGAAGGGCTATGCACAGGAGGAAGGAATAGATTATAATGAGGTTTTCTCTCCGGTGGTGAAGCATTCTTCGATTCGGATTTTGCTAGCTTTGGTGGCACAGTATGGTTTAGAGTTAGATCAGTTGGATGTGAAGACGGCATTTCTTCATGGTGATCTTGATGAAGAAATATATATGACTCAGCCATTGGGATTCCGAGCTGCAGGGAAAGATAAGTTGGTTTGCAAACTGAAGAAATCGCTATACGGTTTGAAGCAGTCTCCTCGACAGTGGTATAGGCGATTTGATGGTTTTATGCTTGGTCATTCGTACACTCGGAGCCAGTTTGATCCTTGCGTATATTTTCGCAAGTTGAAAGGAGGTGCGTATATTTATTTGTTGCTCTATGTCGATGACATGTTGGTTGCCTCTATTTTCAGGTCGGCTATAGATGAGTTGAAAGTTCAGCTTTCAAATGAGTTTGAGATGAAGGACTTGGGTGAGGCGAAGCGCATTCTAGGGATGGAGATCGGCAGAGACAAGAAGAAGGGCAGAATTTGTTTGACACGGGTGGCTTATTTGAAGAAGGTTCTACAGCGATTCCATGTTAGCATGGATACGAAGCCAGTTAGTGTACCATTGGGAGCCCATTTGAAGCTTTCAGCTGGTCTTTCACCGAAGTCAGTTGAAGATAGAGAGTTGATGTCGAAGACTCCATATGCGAGTGCGGTTGGGAGCTTGATGTACGCGATGGTATGTACGAGGCCAGATTTGTCACAGGCGGTAAGCATGGTATCGAGATACATGCACGATCCAGGAGTGGGTCATTGGGACGCCGTGAAATGGATTTTGAGGTACATTCGAGGTACGCTCAATGTTGGTTTGGTTTATGAGCGGGACACTACAGGTGGGCAGCTATGCATTGGCTATGTTGATTCGGATTATGTCGGGGATTTGGATAAGCGTCGGTCTACTACGGGATATGTGTTTACTTTGATCCGTGCGCCTGTGTGTTGGAGATGCACCTTACAGTCTACGGTGGCTTTGTCTACGACGGAGGCAGAGTATATGGCAGTTACGGAGGCTGTGAAGGAGGCTATTTGGCTTCGAGGACTTTTGGAGGAACTTGGTATATCGCAGAGGTCCGTCACTATTCATTGTGATAGCATGAGTGCTATCTATTTGGCGAAGAATCAGGTTTTTCATGCGCGGACGAAGCACATTGATGTTCGTTATCACTTCGTTCGGGATGTTCTTGAAGATGGCGATGTGAAAATTATGAAAGTCCACACGAAGGATAATCCGGCGGATATGCTCACTAAGGTGGTTCCGAGCAACAAGTTTGATCATTGTCGAAACTTGTTGCACATTTGTGATTGTTGAGGTCGTTGGCGGCCATTTGGATGAACTACGGGAGGCTTGATTCCTTGGGCAAGAGGATACGTAGGCAGTCTTTATGATGCAGCCGGTTTGAATTTGTTGGTGGGGGTGAGATTGTTTGGACTCTCGTTCGGGTTCTCGACTTTGTTGTGGATTGAGTTCGTACTGGACATAACAAGTGAGACATTTGGATGCTTTGGTGTCGGCTCAGTTTTGGGAAAACTTCACCGAGGTGGAGAATTGTGCAGGTGGGGGCCACGTGAATACGGAAGTGAGCATGGATGCCCACAAATTTCGGTACCAGGTACCAGGCCCACCCGAAGAATAATTGCAAGCCTATATATAGGTCAGCAGGAGATTTGTTTTGGTGCAGTCCTTTTGTGCAGCCTTTTGTAGAGAGTTTGTGAGGGATTTGAGAGAGTTTGTTTGAGGGTTTAGATTGTGAGTGGTTGTAAACCCTAGTTGTATTCTCTCCCTCTATTAGTGGATCTCCCTCCTCCTTGCCCCGTGGACGTAGGCAATTTGCCGAACCACGTAAAAATTGGTTGTCTCGTTATTTGTGTGATTTGTAATAGCTTTTTAGGTTCCCTCGACGCGCAGTCCTAGAGCTGACGAGAGGAAGAGCTAATATCCTACTTTGATAGGATATAGGCTTCAGATTCTTGTTCCCTTTGAGAAACAAGAATTCTTATTGCGACCTGACTCTCTTGTTGTGCTGCCGAAGTGCTGCCGAAATTTCCGCTGCGCGCAACAGTAACCACTTTTAAAGGGGTTTCAATAGTAACCATCTACATTGACTTATTTTCTAATGAAATTTTAATTGAAATCTCCAAAAATCCTTGAAAAATACACATGTCTAGCATATCACATATATTCTTAAACAAACTTAGTACATACATATATTTTTCAGGTTTTTTTGAGGATTTCAATTGTAAATTCAGCAATAAATGTGTCAAGATTGTTGATAGTTATGGAGCCTCCTTAAAAGGTTTCTGTATTAATTCAAGTTTAAAGATGTCTTTCTCATTCTAACATTTTCCCGAAGATGATGTATTTGGAAAAAAAAACATGCCCTTTTCCAATAGATAAAATTGATTGAGAAATCCCCTTATTTTCCCAGTAGTTTTATGAAGAAAATAAACTTTTGATCTACTTACTTTTAAGACCTTCCTCTGTTTATATACAGGAATACTACTTGTGTAGACCCACTGTCCGCACAGATGTATTCATGACAATAAATTGCGAACAATTGAAGCAACAAGAATAATAATATTTCAAAGGTACTGCCTCTACACGGATGGAATTCTGTACAATTTCTACACATTCAATGACAAAAAGAGGCTCCCTTTATTGCTTGCACATACGATACGGGATTGGCTCTTTCTTTTTATTTTATGCAATAAAAGAAACTTAGTTCATGTAATACATAATTAAGTTTGTTGCTACTTTATTCTTTTCAAATATATGAGTTTGTTAATAATTTATTCTTTTCGAATAAAAGGGTAAATTTTATGAAGAGATACGGATACCTTCCTAGAAATCAAACCATAAACATAATTGAAGAGTGGTTGAAATACTAAAATTAAAATTTACATCCTTGACAAGGCGAGTTTGTAATAGTAAAATATTCTAAAATTAATAGAGAGTTAAATTATTTTCAAATTGAAGATTGTTGCATCAAATTAAAGGGGTTAAAATTGTATAATACCGCAATTGTACTTGTTGTTCCGATTATTTTTGAGAATATTGTTGTTCCGATTATTACTAATAAAACATAATTTTTTTGGGGGTTGTCCCACGTGCAAGGGGCTAAATCTAATTATTATTAGCGCTTCTAGTCAATAGAAACTGCATGGTAATTTGTGCTTTAGACATTGGAGCTAATTTGCTAATAACAAGAAGAGTAACTCTAATTAAACTATTGTCTTCAAATTGCTTCTGTACTTCTACACACGATGTGTGGAGTCCTTTCGTTAGAATTATCATCAAAATTGAAAAATCATCAATGACCCGCAACATCCGTGTACGAGAATTCAATTGGTGCCTTTCACCGGCACATTATGGAAACAATTTAGGAATTTCACTCCCCCGTTAGGGGCTGTTTGGTTCATGTTTTTTAGGTGGTAGAAGAGGGGAAAGCTGTCAAAAATATCAGCTTTTTGGCAGCTTTCTCCCAAAATCAGCTCTTAAAAAGCAGATTTTGGTAGAAAGCTGCCAAAATACTGACATTTTTGGCAGCTTTCCCCTCTTTTACCACAAAAAAAACTAATCCAAACAGCCCCTTAGTGGTCGAAACTTCCCGTTCACATGCGTTATAAAAGTAGTTGTAAACTTTATAGTGTAGTTATGAGTACTCTAAAAGGGTTGTTTGTTTGCTAAAAAAAATTAGAGGATTTGAAATCTGACCCTTTAGTCACATAGGATTTTAATTTCTAGACATTTCCATTCACAATATTTGGTTCGCTGGGTGATTTAAAGAA
>NC_033796.1:41282304-41283348 GCF_001876935.1 Asparagus officinalis | reverse complement strand
ATCATATTTTATAGAAAACCCATTTCAGACTATAAGTGGCTGAAATTGGTGAGAATGTCACATCGCTGAATATTTAATTATTAGGTTCACTGTTGAAGCGACAACGGAAAGGTAAAGCATAATATTTAATGTCTTGTTGCTTAATATTTAATTGGAAAGCTCATTTGATTTTTTAACGTTTGGATGTTCAAACAAACCCAAGAATTGGGAAACAATATTTTTCAGCCTATGATTTTAATGTGAAACAAATCAAATAAGTCAAATGGGGGAAACCCTTTGAAATGTCTAGAAATGGTTTTCAAACTAGTTTTCTGTTTTCTTTTTTTTTCCCCAAAAATGTACCAAACAAACCCTAATGAGAAACGTGTGTTATTAAAAGTCCCGCAAATTTATAACATAAAAACCATTATTAATAGAAGATAATTTGAGCAATTCTTATATCAACTTAAGTGGATGGTCCACCAAAGTTTCTATCCACTCATGTTGTCTAGGGATCCTTGCATGATATTGGACAAAGACTTGGTGTTCACTTAAGTTTGACATAAAATCAACTCAAGATAATTGTGCATGTTCTAATTTTTTATAGATGTAAGCAGCAGTAAATGAAACCTAGGTAGTAGGTGGGTGACCACAGCCCGTGTGCTGCCCGTGTATTGATTGACAGTTGACACAATGTGAAGAAGGAGAGGGGGCAATTGATGACGAGAAGCCAGATAAAAAGACTTCGGTACGTAGATTCTATTCTCTACACTACAATGCGCCACCCTCCTCCCTTCGGTGCGCCATTCCCCTGCTCTCATTTCACAATCACAGCACAGTACCAAATTACTGAGCCCCATCCCGTCCCTTTTCTTTTGTTACCGTCACCTTTTCCTCTTCTCTATTGTTTACCAAAATTGGAAAGTTAAGTACTGATGGATGGCAATGGAGGAAGAAGGAGAGCGAGCAGAGAGACGAGCCCAGATAGAGTTAGAGGAGTTGGGTTCAGTAATGGAGCTGATCAGAGACAGGGGAGGCTGATGATGAGGAGGAACCCTCAGCTGC
>NC_033796.1:41250840-41282294 GCF_001876935.1 Asparagus officinalis | reverse complement strand
AGCTGCCGTTGATGGGGGCGAGAAGAGCTCAGATTGTTTACTATCTTTGTCGAAACGGGCAGCTTGAGCATCCTCACTTCATGGAGCTCTCTCAGCTCCCTAATCAGCAACTTAGGCTCAAAGGTGCTTCAACTTTCTGTGATTAAAGTAATTTTCACTTATTTTGTTTACATGACCCGTCAGTAAAAAAACCCAGGTTAATAAACTCGTGTTAATTGGTACTTAGACAAAATTTAGACCATATATTAACTTTCCCCCCCTCACGACAAATGTAGTACATTACATTTTTCTTGAATTATTTTCAGATGTGATGGAGAGGCTGACGGTTCTCAGAGGCAAGGGAATGCCTTCTCTTTACTCTTGGTCTTGCAAAAGGTAAATCTAAATTTGCATTAAAAACTGCGTCGACGCATAATAGTATTTTTACAAAAAAGCCATTTTTTTCTCACTTGATTTTTTGTTTCGAAATTCGAAGGAGCTACAAGAATGGGTACGTGTGGAACGACTTGTCGGAGAATGACGTCATCTACCCGGCTGACGGCGCCGAGTACGTCCTCAAGGGCTCCGAAATCGTCCCCGGCTGTTCAGGTAGCCTCAATGTTTTTTGCATTTTCATAAATTCTCCCAGAATATATATCTTGTTTGCAATTTGCAATTCCATTCTGACTTTTCTGCAAAAATGCTAGAACAATACCAACAGCTCCGGCTTCGCAACAACAGGCCGACGAAAACGCTTCCTACCCGCATCCAAATAGAACCCGAACCCGAAGACTACAGCGAAGAAACAGAAGAAGAAGAAGAAGAAGAAGAGCCAGAAGCAGAGTATAGAAAATCCCGCAACCTCACCGAGAAAAACGACACCCACTCACGCACCCGCTGCTCGCGTGGGGTCTCCACTGAACAGCTCACCCAGAGAAAACCCGGTGGGCCTCACCAGCAAACCGAAATCGCACTCGACGACGGCTCACCCCCTTCGTCGTCGTCCTCCGACCGGGCGGTTGAACCGAGCGGTCTGACGAAAAACTCTGTGTTTTTCAATTTAATCGCGTGTGGGTCCGGGGTTGGTGTAAAGGGGAGAAAGAGCGGGGGGAATCTGCATAAAGGGGTTGTGACTAGCAGAGCGGCGAGGGCGAGTAGGGTGGAAGACGTGGAGGAGGTGAGATTTATGTCTGAGAACCCGAGATTGGGAGCCGACGCTGAAGAAATCTTCTTCATACAGCGAGGAGAGGTAATTTCCGCCGCGTAAATTTTAAATTGTTCTGTGGTTAGATGAAAACATGGCACTTTTTTGTTTTTCATATCTCTTTTTCAATGGGCCAAAGTTTTACGTTTGGACTACTTTTGAGGAAGTAAATTAGTTTCTCAAGCGTTACAAGTGGGTGACTGGTTTCGTAAGCATTGTTGAGCTCATGTTACTTGCCAACGTATAAATTTGTTTTTTTTATGTCATACAATTATATTTTAAACTTTTACGTACACACATTTAGTATCAGAGTAACGGAGATTCAAATTTCAGTGATTTGTGAGTTGCTTGTAATAAATTTTGAAATTTTGAGGTATTGGAAGGAATCTTTTTAGGGGTTTTTGCTTTTAGACCCATTTGTTTACTCTCATTTATCTTTAAACTCAAGTACTATTATTTCTATTTTTAAGTCTAATTCATCTTTTGTATTTATCTTTAAACCCAATCTCCAAAATATAAAATCAAGTGGTGAAAATGTAGTATTTTGAAGATTGGGTTTAAAAATAAATACAAAAGGTGAATTGGGCTTAAAGATACAAATAATAGTACTTGGATTTAAAGATAAATGAGAGTAAACAAATGGGTCTAAAAGCAAAAACCCCTTCTTTTTAACATTTCTAAGTACGGAGCTCCACTAATCAAACTAGCTATGATGTATTCACCCGTCAACGAATGGAATCATTAACAAATCCGATTAATTTTGTTGGTTTGTTGTGGGCAGGAGCTCAAAGCTGGGGATCGGCGAAGAATGCTTGGCGGTCGCAGAGGATGGAGGAGGAGGAGGAGGAGGCGTGAAAGGTAAATGCATCCCCGGAAGGAAAAAGTCCTCCAAACTACAGGACCAGCAGCGGCAGTCCAATAAATGAGCTGTGAAATTATTACCGGAATTGCCCCCTAAAAGCTGCTGGGCTCGTTAATGTGTTGGGTTGGTGGTTGGCCTGTAATTAGCGGCTACTCTGCAGGGTTAATTGTCGGGGTGTTGACTTCTGTTCTGAGAGGTGACAGCTGTCGTCTGGGCTTTTTAGGGAAGTAGAAAGCAAACAAGAGTATCTATAAATGCTGGGGTGCTACTGCTTATTAGATATTTTCTATATTCCGTTCTGTTGTCAAATTTATCAGGATCGTTTTACTTCTCGGTATCCTAACTCGCTCCGACTGAAATTACGCGTGTAAACCTTGAGCAAATCTTGATATCTTTTGGAAAATGATAGGGGCACATTACCGGCCACAATCTCAACCACATTCCCTCTCTCATTTGCTACAGTGCATCGGGTCCCACATGGGATTTTAAAATTTTAAAATCCCATGTGGGGTCCGGTGCACTGTAGCGAATGAGAGAGGGAGTGTGGTTGGGGTTGTGGTTGTTGGTGTGCCCCTAGTGCCACTCATATCTTTTTCATGTAATCTCAGCCGCTAATCTCGGGTCAGGATTATCTCATGTGGACAGTGTAGCGATAGTATTATGCAGGATGTTGAAATATAAACAATCCAATTTATTAGTTGCTCATCAAAACTAGAAATATACCCTGAGGTCATTGCATATGATATACAAGTGCAACCATCAGAACTAGATATATACCATCACAAAAATTAAAAATAAGCACGTAACCTGAATCATTGCATATGATATACAAGTGCAACCATCAAACCTTCTCTCTATCTGATTTCTAGTTACAATATAGATCTTTCTATATGATGTTTTCGGCAGTTGCCAAAAGCCCAGATTTGGTGCCAACGACTTAATTTAAGACCTATAAAACAAGTTATGCTTACATTTTCTCTCTTTATAAGATCTGGCGTAGCTCGGCCCGTAGTCATGCGTGTAAACAGGCTGGACAGTCCTACTTCGAGCCCACTATTGATAGAACCATGGACGACAACTGACACTGTCTAAGGCCCACACGAGAAGGGCCTGCAAAAGTTTAGAAAAGACCACTGAGGCACAATTTTCAAACGCCAACCAAGATGTTCGGCTTGGGCTCTATAATAGCTCAAAACAGATAAAGGCCGGCCCGTAACTAATGCGTAGTGGTGGTGATCATATCCATATGCGTGTCCGATGTAATACCTGTAACCATATATCTAATGATACGGATATAATTACTCAAATCTATAGCCGATAAGATATTATTACGAATATAGTTTTGTAGTGAAATATTAGAATTCGTATGCGAATATATGTTGATCATATAGCTACAATTGTCTTAATCTTTATATTAATGAATTTGGGACTAATTATGATGATCAAGAGTTCCAATCCTAGCTTTTCAGCATTACAAACATATTAATAAACTCTCTTGTACCATATAAACTTATTTTTTTCGATATTATTTTTATTTTCTCATATCCGTTTTATATCTGCATGTATATCTGCATAAACATCTGCTGGATATCCATATTTGTATCTGATTTTTGCGGATATGGGTATGAATTTTCCTTATCGAGTATATCCATATCTGTATTAGTGTTCGTGAATGAAAAGTGGATATAAATATGGTAAGTATCATATCTGAGCTGTATCCAAACCGTTTCCATCCCTATTGGTAGGGCATATATCTGTTGAGCATAATATGTTCTTTATAAATAATTTAATTGATTTTCATTTCGTTTGTTTTTTATATCTCATCATATGGATCTGAGGACGGAAGGAGATGAAGAAACAAGCGATATATACACAGTAAGAATCAGATTCCTTCATTATCATGAAAACCTACACTTCTAACACCTTTGTTTCTAGACTCGTGCAACATGTCTTATTCTCAACCCTTAGGTTGGCATCCTTGTAAAATTGGGTCAAGACTGAACCTGACCCAATTTTAAGTGGTTTCTTGTTTGGCAAATGAAGGGACTAGAACTAGCATAATTTTTTATAGCCCAAAATTGATCATTAAACCTGTTTTCTTTTGGACCAAGGGGGCTGGTCCGAAAGAAAACTAGATCAGAACTAGTCCTGAACCAGTTTTGTATAGTTTGTCAAACGCATCTTTAAGCTTGGATTAGATACATATATAGCTAAACCTCAAGAAATTCTACTCTACAGCCTTGATTTCACTTAGTTTGAATATAATACAAAAATCTTTTGATGATAAGAGTCGACCTCCTCATTATAATATAACTATGACATTTATCAAACCGCAAAAAATTACAAAGAACGGAAAATAATATCCCAACAGTGGCAAGAATGAGGAATTTCTAAAAGAAAAAAATATAGGCATAGTAGGTGATTTCTACACAAATGCACAACTTGAGAATGAGAGGGAGTTTTGCACTTGGAGGGTGGACGCATAATTGACAAAGTACCGGAGGCGACACTAAAATACACGTGAATATGTTTGTTTATACACGATTATTGAAGGTCTTGCTAGCGTAATCGTGCAGTTAAACTAGTTTCAACAGTTATCCAAAACAAGAAAAGAGAATCTTGCGCCCTATTGTGCATGGCACCCCAAGCTGGTTTCAGTACAAGTACGGTGAACTCTACGCAGCATGAATACCTTGGTATATATTTTCCCTACCAAAATTTTCTTCATGCATGTGCTTTTGTAATCAAAACTTCATCTTGAAGGGTGCATGATGATGGACAGCGAAATCTTGCATCATGTATGGGTAGTCGACCAACATGGAATGACAAACTGTGTCAAATTTATTTAGTGGTTTTTATTTCTAGCCCAATTATTTACTCTACTTTGTCTATAAACCTAATGACTATTGCTTGTATCTTTAAATCCAATTATATATATTTTTGTATTTAAACCTAACTTTCAAAATACAATAGGTAGAGCACTTGTATTTATACACAAACATAGTAAAACCCCGAAACACCCCTTTCAATACCCCCACTTAAACTTGTACTTCTCTCTCCTCTTCTTCCCCCTTCTCATGTCTGAGCCCTAACCGAAAAACCCCTTCTTCTCCGTCTTCTCTCTTAGCCCTGACCGAGAAACATAATCTCATAACAGTTGGGTTTATAGATAACGTTGAGTTTAAAGGCCGATTCTCCGCTTCTTCCCCGTTCTCATTTCTCAACAATCTCTCTTCTTTGTCTCCGTCTCCGTCTCCATCGTCGTCTCGTCGCTGAGCCCTAACCAAGGGGAAAATCTTCATTGTGACCTAACTACGTCGTCGTCTCGTCGCTGAGCCCTAACTGAGGGGAAATCCACATTGTGGTCGATTCCCTGTCTCGTCGCTGAGCCCTAACAGAGGGGAAATCCACATTGTGGCCGCACTCCGAACTCTGCCTCTGTCTCGTCGCCTGCCTACCGCCACCTCCTCTGGTGCCTCTCCTGACCATCACTCGTCGTCTTCTCCAGTGCCTCTTCTGCCAGTAGAGGTAGTATTATTATGTTAATTTACACATTGCCCCTTGAAAGTTTGGTGGTTATTGCAGTTTGGTTCAATTCCTCATAACCTTGTTTATTCTTGATTTGGAATGTTGGTGTATTACATGCATTTAATAATTTACTTATTTTGAACGGGATGCTGTTAATGGATTAATATAGCATGAAGAGGCCCTTTCCATGTGTAAATCATCACTTAGATTCAATAATTTAAAAATTGAGGTTGTATTTGAAATTTGCGTAAAAGTATGTAATATCACATTTCTTCTCACAGTTGTTGGAACTCTATATTTAACTTCACAACGCAGTTGTTGGTTAGATAGTTTTGTAAATGTTTGAGAATTGGGTTCAAAACCAGTACTATAGGTATTGGTACCATTTAGAGAATATACTGTAAAACTAGGAGATTGAAAACTTGTGAGACTGGACTGATTGAGTAGTTGTCAATGAATGATTACAAGTTGTAGCAATGTCCAATGGACATTAAGACGTTCTTTTGCAGTAAACCATGTTCAGTATGCAATATAGATAGGAAATTTGATCTAATTTAAGGATGCATTGTTAGAAAGCATTACAAGACTCTTTCATTAACCTCACTTTATACAAATTTGTGAGAGACATCATCCATGTTCTTAGAGAGTGCAATATCTCGTATTTAAAATGCTTCCTAATAGGATTGTTAAGACACTTCACGATAGGATTGTTTGTATCTTCATTCATGGTCTTTCTTCCAAGTTTGAGTTGAAAGTTTAAAGTAGGATTTCCTATTCTCCTCCATGCTTGCCAACATTGTGATGCTGACCCTTCCTACACATGCATGTGTTTGATCTTAATGTTTTTGTTGGCCTTCTTGTTTTGATGATGATTTAACAAACAATTTACATCTAATATTATTTATCTAGTGTTTGTGTTTTGTTATTTATTGTAGACAAATAATAAGTTAGAGGATGGATGGATTGCGTCATAACGATCATATCAAATGGAGGTTGACGGAAAAGTGGTTGAAGCATTGCTATTCAAAGTTGAAGATTCAAGTTCAAGCTTCATCCATGTGTACCAAGTCAAGCTTATTGAAGATAAAGATCAAGCTTGGGTAACATTAGTTTAGGTTTATATTATGTGTGTTAGTATTTTAAGCTTAATCATATATACACACACATTATATTGGTTTCCTTGTATATATATAGTTATATATATATACAATACAAGCTTTGTTTATATATATATATATATATATATATATATATATATATATACAATTTAGTTTTGGTATATATATATAAGTATATGTATACATACATGTTTTTGTTTTCAAGTTTATATAAATATGAAATTACATCTTTCATATTTATTGTTTTGGTTTTCAAGTTTAAATATAAAACAATTGAATATAATTAGAAAGTATATTTTTATTTCATGTTTATATGCTTACATATGATTTCATCAATATCAATTTTATTTAGTTCAATGAAATCATGTTTATTGTTTTGAAAGTTTGCAAAACAAGTATTTTTGTGAAAATATTGTTTTCTTGGTTTATAGACTTAACAATAATCATATACATCTTTTATTAAGTCTATAAAATCATTTTGTAATATTTCAAAACATGGTTAAGTTAAAATGTTAAAACTCATGTGTTCACATTTTCATGTTTTGGACTATTTTATAAAATAATAATATTTCTCATTTGGGAGGTCCCTTTTAAAAACCAGTTTTTGTAACATGTTTATTATCATGTTTACAATCATTTTTCAAAGTTTTATATTTTTTGGAATTTATTTGATATTTTTAAACCCAGTTTAAAGTTGAGTTTTTCTATGCACTTCAGGTCTGTGCATATTTAGTCGACTCATTAGTCGACTCACGAAGTGCAGCGGAGTTGTGATTTTTTTCGGCTTAGTCGACTCATATAAGTCGACTCATTAGTTGACTCATAAGTCGACTCGTGAGTCGACTCATAAGTCGACTTATGAAAGAGCCGTTGCACAGTAACGGCTAGTTTCTAGCAGTATTTTCTGGGGGGGTTTTTTATCTTTTCAGTTGGGTTTTGGCTAAGGTTTTGGGTGGCTATATATACCCTCTTGCTCTCATCCTTCATATCCAACCAAGAAAATGTTTTAATCACGTTTAACAAGGGTTTAAGTTTGTTTAAAGGTGTTTAAAGCCTTGTTTCAAAGTTTCGGTTTTGTGAAGATAATTTCACAAGAGGAAGAAGAGATCATCTTTTGGTATTTGAGCTTCAACTCATCTCTCTCTCTCTCTCTCTCTCTCTCTCTCTTGATCTATAGAGAAGTTTTCCTAAACTCATTCTAGCTATTTATTGTTTTGTTTCTAATTTCCATAAGCTAGATTTATATTGAGTTTAGTTAAATTGTTTTTATTAAATCTCTTTGTTCACACACAACCTATTGAGCTTATAGTATTTACATTCATAGTATATTTTGGGTTGTGGGGTTTGTGACTTAGAGTTGTGCCTAATTGAGTTCTCACCTTGTTTAGAGAACAATCATTTATTATGCTTAATTTGTGAAGTTCACTTTGTAATACACTTGTACACCGAGAGGAGTGCGTAGTGAGGACGGAGTCGATACCGAGAGGAGTGGCGTCGGTGGCCTAGTGAGAGGTGATAATTCCGAGCACTTGAGGGAGACGATACGTAAGGACCAACACTTGAGGTTGTAGCTTTTGTATGTACTTTGTGAGAATTTGTGAGAGTTGTCGGTTGACTTGATAACCGAGTGTGTAGAGTTTTTGGTTAGCTAGAAAACCGAGTGTGTAGAGAAGTTTCGGCTTTCAAACTGGGTTGTGTAGTGGATTCTCCCCAGGAATGGGGAGCGGAGATGTAGGATGGAAGGTCCTAACTCCGTGATCATTTCCTTGTATTTGGGTTTGGCATTGGCGCATGTATTCTTACATATTGTTATATCATCATTGTTGTATGATCATATTGCTTACCCTTGTTTATATTGTATATCCTTGCACATATCTTGTAGCATATCATACTTGCTAGGATATATTTGTTAATTAGTTTTAATTGGTATAAGATCGGATTAGATTAGCATAAGACCCTATTCACCCCCCCTAGGGTTCTTTCATAGCGACCTTAGGGGTTTAACAGTTTTATCTTCATGGTAGCTTATTTAGTAAAGAAAAAAGTATAATATTGATATAATACTTAAGTTGCCTTATGTTTTATTTTAGTTGCAGTAAACCAATGGCTATGGAAGTAGTCAGAATTCCATCCAATGCGGTCTAGTTCTAGGACCTAATTCAAAATCGTACTTCATCTACATTGTCGGAGGATCATTGGATGGCGCTTCGAGATACGTCTTTCTATGGATATATGGATGTTCCTGATGTTCCAATGCAGTCACTTCTAGTCGATTGTTTGTTAAAAGTATTGGGTGTTGAAAAAAATAGTTTTAAAATTGGAGGAAAATAGACCTCCTTTGGTATTGAAGATGTTGGGAGGATTACAAGTCTTCTAATGGGAGAATCTATAATAGATACAAGGTTCCATAGAAGTGATTGTGAGACAATCTACAAAATCGTGCTTTCATTTAGGGCAAAGGCAGAAATTGAGGAGGATAGGATGCGTAGGACTAGACGAGGAAAGAAGAAAATTTATGTGGGAAAGAAGAAGAATGTGTGTGCTAGAAGAGATAGGATGGGTGAACTTAGCGAGGAGATGGCCGAGCATAGAGATCCTATTTTGCCACAGATGCTTGTGGCTTTCATTATAGACTTTATATTATACCCTCAAAGTAATTAGGTTGTCCTTTGTTTGTATTTAGATATGCTGAGAAATTGGACACTCTTAAGGAGTACAATTGGGCTGAAGTATTAAATAATGTATTGCATACTGAGATGAATAAGGCTAAGAAGACTATCACTAAGAGGTCCGAGGGAAATCGATCTAGAGGTGGTTATATGGGCGTTTTTGCCTCGTTTTGGTGATAAGTTAGCCTTTTATATATTTATGTCATTTTCTATTTTATATATTTATGTCATTTAGTCATATTTATTGTTGCGCTAAAATTTTCATCTTTTGACAGATTTGGTTTTACGAAGGAATGTAGTGAAGGATTTATTATGAAGAATGATACATTAATGTAAGTTTTGATTAGATTGACCTCTACCATACCTATCAAAAAGATATGTACCAACCAAGAACAACATTGTCCTCCATCCCTCCATAAACCCCTTCCTACAAGTATAATAAGACACAAATACTTTTGTACATCTTTCATTCATGCTCTAAGTGAACAATTGATCCTAGTTTAGTTTTCATAACTTTATCCTTATACCATCGGAGTTGGTCATATGAATATTTAGTATCACTATACAATTCACGTTAAGCTAGCTCTTTTCTCTACCAAATTCTATGATAAGGGATGTCCAAGCCAAATTCCATTTTAAGCTTCTTCTGGAAATAAATTGGGCGATAAGTGTATTGTTCTTTCAAGATAGATTTGAGATGATTAGCGTTCCACTTACGAGGTGCCCATCTATATCCTTCCTTTCCTATGCCTCCTTCCAAATAACTACGAGAACTACAATTTTTTTTACATAGAATCAATCATTATCTCTACAATGGGTGCAACGAACCATTTATTCACAGTTTGTGGCCTTGCATTTTGCTATTACTCTTTTGCGTTCATTTTTTACAAAAACAAAGTTAAATCCTAGTGCAATAGAGTAATTACCTAAACTTCTAATTGCACTGTGCCATGCAAGAGGAACCATACTAAAGCTCTCAACTTACCGAGACATATTTTGTGAAGATGAAATATTTTGTGAATAAGAAGCATGTTCTTCACTAGAGGGGATGTACGGATTTCTGTATAGAAAATTGAACAAGAGTTAAAGAAAAGCGAGAACTTTAAAATTGACAGTAAAAATATAAAAGTATATCAAAAGTGTAAATTACCTTATATGGACAGTATTAGATTGTTGCCCAAATAATATCTCTCGATTCATCTCAGTATTCATAATAACTATATTCTCCTTGTAACTTCGATGTATATTGAACATTATCGTGACATCATCATCATCACATACATGCACATAAATTTCTTGTGTGTGGGAGACTTTCTAAGCCAAGTGCATCATGTTTGCACTACAAACAATGAGACTTTGCACCGCAACCACCAAATCATTGTAACTCCCATTGACATTTAATTTTAAAAAGTAATTATTTCCTCTAAAATTGGTCAATGCACGATATAATTCTTCATCCATCTATGTTTGTCACCAAAAATAAAAAAATTATGGAAAATTTCATCAAAGATAGACAACTAAAAACAAATTTAACTAATAATAAAATGAGTGGTTGAGAAATAAATTTCATGAGTAAAATGAGAAATTTGGTTTTAGTCAACCACTCATTAATTTCACATTAATTATTTTACATGATTATTTCACATTAATTTCTCATTATTATTCATGAATTCATAAATTTTAGTTAAATTTGTTATATTTGATGAAATTTTAGTTAAATTTACTTCAGTCAACCACTCAATAATATCGCATAAACTAAAATTTCATAAAATATAACAAATTTAACTAATGTGAAATAACTGTCATGAATAAAATGGGAAATTAATGCGATAAACTTAGTAGTTGAGTAAAATGCAAAATTATACCTTAAACTGCTAAGGAAGTGATGAATATCCACCAAAATCATACCCTACACATTAATGAAGTTGATAATTAATTGATGGATTCATAAGAATGAGTGAGAATTAATTGATTGGTTTATAAGAGTGGAAGAATGTAGTAAAGAGAAAATAATGGATGAGAGAGGGGAATTAATTGAGAAATGGAGAGAGTGTTTGTGGAAAATTTGTAATAAAAAGAAATGAAGGAAAATTGATTTGTATTCCTTTGATCTCAATTACAATTAGATTTCCTGATTACAAAAGAGAAGAGGATCGACAGAGATCCTCCCCTTTGTTTAATTCTGGGTTCTTCACGGTGACGATGAGATGCCTCCCTCGAATGCTCGCGTCGAGTTTGCTTCTCGTTGACGATCCGATGTCTTGTTTCACTGGAACGTGATCTTCTCCTCACAGTTTGACGTTGTGGAGGATGTGCGTGGCAAGTTTGAAACTCTGAACGAGTTGATTGATCTTAACCGTAATTGGTTAGACAAGCCAAAGATCTCTTCTTTTCTGTTAAGGAGAAGGATCCAAAAGCCAGCCCGAGATCTCTTCTTTGCTGCCCAAAAAGAAGGATGAAAGATCTAGCAGACTGCACCCCTGAACTGAATTGATTTTCAGTTATTTATAGGGGATTAAGGGGTGTAACCACCTCCTTAATTCGCTCTTAAGTGGGGCTAATGGGATATAACCGCCCCCTTAAATCACTCCTGAGTGGAGTTGTGATCCCCTCAGATCGTGGAAGATGGTTGTGAAACCGTTCAGCTCGTGTTTGAACGAGTCAAACACAAAATCCGCGTTCTGGTGTGAATTCTGCGTTCAAACACAGTGTCTGGAAGCTTGAACGCAGTGTCTGAAAGCTCGGACGCAGCGGCTGGAAGCTGCGTTGGCATCTTGTTGGAAGCTGCGTTTGGTGGATTGGAAGCTGCGTTTGGCAGCGGATGGAAGCTGCGTTTGACAGCGGATGGAAGCTGCGTTTGGCAGCGGATGGAAGCTGCGTTTGACAGCGGTTGGAAGCTGCGTTGGGCTGCGTTTGCAGCGATTTGGAAGCTGCGTTGGAGCTGTGTTTGGGCAGCGGTTGGAAGCTGCGTTGGCAGCAGTTTTTGGGCAGCGGTTGGAAGCTGAGTTGGTAGCAGTTGGAAGCTGCGTTGGCAGCAGTTGGAAGCTGCGTTGGAGCTGCGTTTGCAGCTATTTGGAAGCTGCATTGGCAGCGTTGGAAGCTGCATCTGAGCTGCGTTCGTGGCTATGAACGCGGTGCGTCTTGATGCTGGTACGCGGGGAGGACTTCCACGTCTTGGTTTGAAGAGACCGTCGATTTGTAGTCTCTTTCTGTCAGAACGTTGCAAAGATCGTCGTTTTGTAATCTTTGCTTTAGCTCTTTGATTCGTGAGAGTCGTCAGATTGTAACTCCTGATGTTGATTATGGAGGCTGTTGATTAGAGCTTTCATCAGTTGTTGTAAAGGTCGTCAGATTGTAACCTTCATCGATCTACGTGAAAGTCTTCAAATTGTAGCCTTCTGGAAGTTGTCAGATTGTAACTTCCATCATCGGTGTTTGATGGGGAATCAGCTATCTATTGTGATTTTTAGATAGCCTACAGAACCCCCTCCAAAGTTTTCGAAAGTTCGTGGTTGACTAGGACGAATTTTCGAAATACTTTGGATCTCAACTCTGATCTTGGAGCTTTTGATTCCTTGTCATAAGGAATTATTCTTTGCACTTGCTTCGAAGGCATCTTGGTTGAAGGGATTTACCACGTAGGACCTGTGTGAAGGTATGCGCCATAATTCTGCTTCTAGAATGTGGGGGTGGACCCTGCATTTTGAACTTAAGATGCGGGTCTCACCCTTGCATGTTGAATTTGGAACACGGGTGTGACCTCGGCATTTGGTTTTTGCATCGCGGGTCTTACCTTAACGTTTTGACTTAAGACATGAAAGTGGCTTCCGTGCATTTTTGACTAAGTCTTTGAGACTTGTCTTTGGCTCATCTGTTTTAAGTCTCAGCTCACATCTATTAAGCTGATGGGCCTGCAAACGTGCATAGGATTTTTGGCAAACCCTCAGCCATCAACGGATTTAATAAGCCTTTACCGACTACCGTTTGAGTCGGCTTATCCCTACTTAGGATTCAGGATAAAATTCCCCATGCGTGTAAGGCATGGATTTTGGTGCTACGATATTGAATACGTAGGCTTTTGCTATTATTACGGGAATAGGCTACCCGGCAACATGTGTTAGACATTGACTTATCCTTACTTAGGATTCAGGATAAAATTCCCCATGCGTGTAAGGCATGGATTCTGGCGTTATTAATAACGACCTGCTACGATATTGAATACGTAGGCTTTGCTATTATTACGGGAATAGGCTACCCGGCAGCATGTGTTAGATGCAGACTTATCTCTAAATAGGGGTCGAGATAGATTCCCCCCAGGCATGAATCCTGGTGTCTTTTTCACGGCGAAAGATTAACCGGCAACGCGTGTTAGGCGTAGACTTATCTCTAATTAGGGATCGAGATAAAATCCCCCATGAGTGAAGGTATGGATTTTTGGTGTTGTTTCTTCCTGTGTGGCTTGAAACACCGAAAGAAAGTTGGAAGTGCCAGAGGTATGGTATTAACTTGGCATGAATTTTCACCTAAAGTGAAATTCAAAAATTTTCTTTATTATCACTAGGATAATTCTAGAAAATCTTTAATCCGCTGGGGATTTTATAATAAAAACTTGCTATTCTTGTTGAAAAAGGATTAACAAGTTCATTGAGGAGGGTTTGACTGTTAGAGGTGTGATGTTAACCTAACAGTATTTTATAGACCTATCGCTCTGTCAGAGGTTTAGTGTTAACGTGACAGGATTTGTGTTGCGATTGGAGCAACTTTGTGGACTTATCATCCTATTGATGAGGATTGATAAGTGGGTTTTGTCAGAGGTTTAGTGTTAACGTGACAGGATTGTGTTGCGATGGGGGCAACTTTGTGGACTTATCATCCTATTGATGAGGATTGATAAGTGGGTTTTGTCAAGAGGTATGATGTTAACGTGACAAGAATGTGTTGCGATTGGAGCAACTTTGTGGACTTATCATCCTATTGAAGAGGATTGATAAGTGGGTTGTCAGAGGTATGATATTAACGTGACAAAGTTTGTAGACCTATCGCTCTATTGAAGAGAGTCGATAAGTTGATTTGGTCGTCAGAGGTGTGATATTAACGTGACAAGATTTGTGTTGCGATTGGAGCAACTTTGTAGACATATCATCCTATTAAAGAGGATTGATAAGTTGATTTTGTCAGAGGTTTGGTGTTAACGTGACAGGATTTGTGTACTTGTGATTTGAACAAGATTTTGGGGACTAGCGTCTCGCTGGGGAGAATTGCTAAGTGAGTTTATCATCAGGAGCGATGAATTTTGATACTAAGATTTTGAAGACTTAGTGTCTTGCTGGGGAAGATTGCGATTTGAGCAATTTTGAGGACCTATCATCCTATTGAAGAGGATTGATAAGTTGATTATCAAAGGTGTATTGTTAACGTGACAAATTAGGAGTGATGCAAACTGAATTCATACTCCGTGAGGGTGATAATCGTCAGAAGTATAATGTTAACTCGACGATGCGAAAGATTCGTTACTCTTAATCCAGTGGATTCTAAGTAACCAACCCCCAGTCTTGATTAAGACTTAGCAGGGGAATAAAAAGAGATAGACAAGACACATCACCTAGTGGGGCACTATCCATAAAGTCGGAATAGAGGCACATCACCTGGTAGGCCATTATCTGATGAGTTTGACTATCAGATGTAACTGTTAACGTGATAGTTTTGTGGACCCGCCATTCTACTTGAAGAGGATTGATGGGGGAATTTGGAGGAAAAGGACTATCAGAGGTGACGGTTAACGTGATAGTTTTGGTGGACCAGCCATCCTACTTGAAGAGGATTGGTGGGGGAATTTGGAGGAAAAGGACTATCAGAGGTGACGGTTAACGTGATAGTTTTGGTGGACCCATCATCATATTGAAGATGATTGATGAAGGAATTTGGAGAAAATGGACTATCAGAGGTGATCATTAACGTGATAGTTTTGGTGGACCCACCATCCTATTAAAGAGGATTGGTGGTGGAATTTGGAGAAAATGGACTATCAGAGGTGATCATTAACGTGATAGTTTTGGTGGACCCACCATCCTATTAAAGAGGATTGGTGGGGGAATTTGGAGAAAATGGACTATCAGAGGTAATCATTAACGTGATAGTTTTGGTGGACCCACCATCCTATTAAAGAGGATTTGTGGGGGAATTTGGAGAAAATAGACTATCAGAGGTGATCATTAACGTGATAGTTTTTTGTGGACCCGTCATCCTACTTGAAGAGGATTGGTGGAGGAATTTGGAGGAAACTAGACTATCAGAGGTAACTGTTAACGTGATAGTTTTTTGTGAATTTCGTGGTTGACAGAGGTATTCTATTGAACATGACAACTCAGAAAATTTATTACTCGTAATCTAATGAACTACAAATAAACCAACCCCCAGTCTTGAACAAGTGTAGGGGAAAAGGGGTAGACGTGGCACATCACCTAGTAGGCCACTATCTAACGAGTTTGACTATCAGAGGTAAGTATTAACATGATAGTTGTTGGACCCGCCATCCTACTGAAGAGGATTAGCTTCAGTGGCCGTGGTATCTTCCTCTTCTGACTAAGAAGATTGGGCTTGGTCCGATTGCTCAGGTTGATCCTGCATACTTTGTTCTTCAGTTTTGATCCTGGCAATAATCTTTTGAGCCTGTTCGCCTTGAGAGATTAGTTGTCTCCAGGAACGGCATTCTGCAACTCCTATTCGGGCTAGGAGGTCGGTTTGCAAATTGTGTCGACAGGTCTCCACTAGAGTAGATTGTGTCATACCTGTCGGACATCGCAGAGCCATGTTTCGAAACCTTTTGACGAAGGCTTTGACGGACTCCCTCTTCTTCTGCTTAGTGGCGAGAAGGGTATGGATGGAGACTTCTGTATCCTCTTCAAAGAATCTTGATAGGAAGAGTCTCTCTAGATTCGTCCACTTTTGGATACATCCCACATGTAGTTTCCTGAACCATTCAAAGGCAACTCCCTTGAGGGTGCCAATGAACAATCGAGCCAGTATGGCGTCGTTTGATATCACATTCCCAGTCTGTGACTTGAAATGATAGATATGTTGGTTTGGTGATCCCGTGCCATCAAAAGTTTGTAGCGTCGGGACTTCAAATTTTGGAGGATAAGGGGCTGCATCCCATTCGACAGGATAGGGTCTGATAACTCCCTCGTCTTGGAGCTCGCTTCTGTTGGAAATGGCATTGAGGCGGGCTTCCAATTCTTCCATTTTGACAGACTGGAGATTCTGTTCGTTCTCCGTCTCTCTTCCTTCATCAGAGGAAGATTCTAGGTTGTGGGCTTCTTGGTCAGAAGTCGTGTCATCAACCACTTTTTCCTTCCCTTTGCTTGTGTGAGGTCAGGATGAAGACGTTTTTCCTCTCCGGGTGGATTCTTACCTAGGTGGCGAATCTGTCTTCTGAGATTTAGCCTTGTCTGCGACGAGTTGAGTCAACAGAGCCAGGAGTTCATTGATGGCCTCCTGCTGAGATTTGAGCATGGCCTCCTGCTCATCAAGTCTCTTCGCGAGATCTTCATGGCTTCTTGATGATTGAGACTCCGCAATGGCTGAGTGTTCATCATCGAAATTGGTTCCTTGGGCTAACCTCCGATAGTTGATAGGGGGAATTGCTCCTGTTCGCGTCCGAGTACGTTGGTAGATCCCTTCAAACTCGTTAGCGATTTCTCTGACAGTCGGTGAACGACTTGTCTCTGAGTCATTGGAACTAGGACCTGAGGCTTTCCCTCTGCCAATCACATTGATAGTCACTCCAGGATACTCGGTCTCTGGAGACTTCTTCCTGTGAGAACGTCGTTGTTGGTTGGGCAAGGTAACATGCGTTAATCGGTCGAACATCAATTGTTTGGTCGCATATGAACAACATTAACATCCCGAGAGGACCGTAGGAATCAGCCGTTCACATTGGAATGAACGAATGACTTGTTGCATCAGTCTTTCTCTCGATATGAACTTTCTCAAATCTGTTGTGAAGATTCGAGGAGAATTGCTCACTGATTGTGAGGTTTGAATTGGAACCCCCAGTCCATGATTGGATAGGACTGGCTCTTGGTGAACATGGATCTGGTTGAGATGCCTTGAATCCAAAGACTTCTTATATCCGTCCCTCGATCTAATCGCGCTATGCAGAGTATTCGGGGGTCTCGCTGCCCGGTCAGCGAGCCGGGGGTCCAGGGGGCAGCGCGCCCCTGGCCAGGGGGTCCGGGGGGGATGGAATACCCCCCGGTGGGGTTCGGGGTAGTGCCCCGAAGCTCCACGGAGAAGACCAGGTTCCATATTGAATTTCGTCACCCGAACGCATGCCTGAGCTCCAGGTGTTGCTGGTGAAACGCAGTTCTGAGGGCTGCGTTCAGTCTTATTCACACAGAGCCTATGCTTGGGCTCATGGACGCGAGGCTTGCGTTCTGAAGCAGAAACGCAAAGCACATGGTTGCGTTTAGGCTCACAAACACGAAGCTCGTGTTGACTTGAGGATCGGCATTCTCGGAGATGTGCTCGTCATAAGGATCTCCTCCTCCGTCGAGCGACGTTCTTCTTAGCCTGCTTCAAGGCCATTGTCGCCTCCATGGGCATCTGTCGACCCGATACCCATCGTCTTGGCGCGGGTTTGGCTGAAGCTGAGCCCACTCCATCGGGGAAGGGGCTGTCCGAGCAGTCTTCCTTAGGCGGTTCGGCTGCAATTGGAGCAGTTGGAGCTTTAGTCTCTTTGAAGACTTTATGGATCTTACGCATAGCCTTGGGGCTAAGGGATCCGGAGGAGAGGGCCTCCTCAAACTTGGCTTGATCAAACTCTACCACGAGAGTTTCGACGGTTGTTCCGCCACCACTTCTTCATCAGAGAAGCTAGTCCCCAGCGGAGTCGCCATCTTTTGTTTGTGGAAAATTTGTAATAAAAAAAAAGGAAAATTGATTTGTATTCATTTGATCTCAATTACAATTAGATTTCCTGATTACAAAAGAGAAGAGGATCGACAGAGATCCTCCCCTTTGTTTAATTCTGGGTTCTTCACGGTGGCGATGAGATGCCTCCTGTTTGTAGGAAAAATTGCAATAAAAAGAATAAAGAAAATTGATTTGTATTTCTTTGATTCCGATTACAACTTGATTACAAAAGAGAAGAGAACGAATTTGATTCTCTCCTTTATTTAAAACTGGGTTCTTCTCGGTAGCGATGGAATGCCTCCTTCGATTGCTCGCGTCGAATTTGCTCTCCGTTGACGATCCGACCGTCTCTTATCTCGTGGGAACGATGAACTTCTGTGGAAAGTTTGATGTTTAACTCTGAATGAGTTTAAGAACTCTGAACGAGTTAGAACTCTGTGAACAGAGTTGTTAGAACCGAAAATTCGGTTTATGATCAAGCCGTTATTCTGTTGTTGAAGAATCCTCTCAGATTTGATCTTCTGAGCTTGATTCAAAAATCCTATCTCCAAGGATTTCGCTGCTGCTGTTGTTGAATCGTCAAACCTGAGTGGTTAAGATCTCCCCAATCCGATCTTTGCTAACTCTTTTCTTTTCAAAGAGCTAGCCGTCAGCCCTTATCTGTTTTTAGAACTGACAAATCTCCAACCTGTACGGTTTAGATCTTTAGAATCCAACCTGTGTGGTTCAGATGCCAAAAATCCAACCCTTTGCTCTGTTGGGTTCGTTGAGCTTTTATAGGGGGATAGGAGGTTGTAACTGACCCCTATATCCGCTCCTACGTGGGCGAAAATCCCTCAGAACGTGGGATAAACGGTTCTGAAACCGTTCGACTCATGTTTGAACGAGTCAAACGCCCAATCTGGCGTTTAGCACCCAACTTCGCCTCTTAGAATTGAGACGCGAGGTTGGGTGTTAGCTGAACATCATTGAACGGGAGGGTCGCTCGCGTTTTGGCTTGTTGCCTGTTTGGAAACGCGGGGGTCGGTGTTGGTTGGACCCCTACGAATGCGAGGGTCACTCACGTTCAGCTTGTATCTTAGAGACGCGGGGGTGGCTTGGAAACGCGGGTGTCGCCTGCACTTCCCAAGTCGTAACGCGGGGATGACATCCGCGTTTCAGAAGGAGCTTTTTGACTTGTAACTTCTTCTGTGAAGCGTTGCGAGGACCGTTGTTCAGTAATCCTGGCTTTAGCTGTTGTAGGGTATGAAAGTCGTCAGATTGTAACTTTCACCGTAGATTGTGAAGACTGCTGAATAGAGTTTTCATCAGTTGTCGGAAGTGTCGTTGAATTGTAACTCTTCTCGATCTATGTGAAAAGTCCTCTATTTGCCGCTTTCGATTGTCGACCCGAAAGCTATTTGATTGTAGCTTTCATTGTGAGAGTTTGACGGGAATCAACATCCATAGTGTTTTGAAGATGAATATTTGCCCACAGCTCTCTACCAAGCAACTCACCAACTTTCGATTGTCGGCGCGAAAGCTATTTGATTGTAGCTTTCGTTGTAGGAACTTGACGGGAATCAACATCCATAGTGTCTTTAAATGGATATTTGCCCACAGCTCTCTACCAAGCAACTCACCAACTAAGTCCAACCTTTCATTTCTAAAATCATTACACTGCTCATCAGCATCTCCAATAATTGCTAATATAATATTAGTCGTGCTGTTGTTGCAGCCATCAAGATCAATCATCTCAGAAATGAGGCCGTGTTTGTGGCGATTGTGGAATCGCGGATGCAGTGATCAGAAATTCGTCTGATTGTGATTTCCATCGTCGGAGTTTGATAGGGGTCAGCTATTCATTGTGATTTTTAGACAGCCTACAGAACCCCCTCCAAAGTTTTCGAAAGTTCGCGGTTGACTGGGACGAATTTTCGGAATACTTTGGATCGCAAAATTTAGTGGATTGATTACTTCCTCCGTCTGATCGAGCCGGATGATTTCACTATTGTTGGTTGTAATCTATCTGTACTCCTCCAATAGACTCTCCAGTGGAGTCGTTTATTTTTTCCCGGCTTTGGTCGCCTTGACGATTGCTGTTAGCTCTTCTTTTATTCATCTGGGGCTGTGTCGTAGCCTTGGTAGTCAAGAAGCTGCTGTCATAGCGGTCTAAACACAGAGATAATTTCTACCTTTGGGGATTGGAACGCGTGAGTGAGCCCAGCGTTGGGAAATTTGAACGCGAAGGTGGGCATCGTGTTTGGAAGTTCAAACAACTCGAACGCGAGGGTCGAGTTTGGGCGGGATCCTGACCTCGCATCCCGTCCGTTACGATTTGACAGCTCATAGCTGTCTATAAATAGACCGCTAGAGGTCAAATCAAGAGTCATTCGACTCTTCTTGAAATTTTAACGAAAAATTTTCATTATCATCTCCGGCGAAACGCTGTACACCTCCTCCGACGCCAAGTCCGATGCCGTTGCGGCTCGAGGGTCGGCATCGTCAGCGTCGGCCGACGGCGCTGCTGCTCAGGCGGATGTGCCCGCCCCAGCTTCCTTTGATTGGTGGTGAGTATGACCTCCGTGGCCATTAAACTTGCTTCGGCAAGTTCTGATCTTGAGATCAACGAGGAAACTCGTTTCGATAACGCGGGGCTGGACTCTGTCGTTTGGTATTTTTGACGAGGGGTTCAATCTCCGCGTCTCAGATTTTTTGACGCGGGGGTCGATCTGCGCGTCTGAGATTTTTGACGCGGGGTTCGACCTTCGCGTCCAAGCTTATCTGACGCGGGGTTCGACCCTCGCGTCTAAGTTTATCTGACGCGGGATTTGACCCTCGCGTTTGAACTTATCTGACGCGGGGTTTGACCCTCGCGTTTGAACTTATCTGACGCGGGATTCGACCCTCGCGTCTGAGTTTTGCTTTTGAGTTGTCTAACTTTTTCTTCCTTTTGCAGTACGCCATACCAGTGGACCTCTTCTTTTTCGCCACCATTTTGGACATGAAGGTGGTGCAGACATGAACATGGCCTTCAGCTCACGCCAAGAACTCCTCGTTTTCCGAATTAGGGAGAAGAGTCGCGTAGAAATAATTACCCAAGCTTCTTCCGACACTCTTAGGACATTGGTTACGGACGCCCGACTTGAAAGCCCAAGCCGTAAACCAATAGTCAAACCTGGATATCTTTTCGGGGACTTTGTTGACTTCGACGCAAGCACTGCTTATGATGGGGACTATAAGTGGTTGCGGAAATTTGGGGACCGCAACCTTTTCTTGCCCAATATGGAGAGGATGTTCCCCATATCTTATTTCCAGTGTGCTTCTGTCCCAAGGCATATGGATTGGCCCCTGGTTAAGGATCTAGATGGGGTTGCTCTCGGGACTTTGACTTTTCACGGGGTCCGCACAGTTGGTTATAACCAGCAGGTGACAGCTTTGCGGCCGAGTTTATTTGCTAAGGAGTATCCCCTTAGCGAAGTACCCAGCCCGACGAAGACCTTTGTTAAGAGATTTTTGGAAAAGAAAGGAGAATTCTCCGCACAAGGATTTAGAGCTCCTGGTTAGGTTCATTCTCCTGTGACAGGGTGGTAGGCCCAGATGACCAAGTTTGTTCTGGAGGAATTGGAAACCCCTCTTGCCCAAGCTGGATTACTGGTTCCAGTGCGGGCTACTAAGTTTGGGATTATTCAGAGCCACTTTCACTTCTTCTCTATATTGGAGAAGTATAGTCCCGAGACTTGCACTTTCTTCACCCCTGTGGGGGAGTTAGGCTTCGCTCTTCACGAGATGCACGAAGTCTCAGGTCTTATTCTCGGGGATTTACCATATGAAGAATTTGTTCCGGGATCTGCGGAACTTAAACTTTTGAAGAAGACCAGCCCAGAAATTTACGCCACTCTCTGGGAAGTGATGTGTCACTTCCATATCTGCATGCAGCTGACGGGGGCTCGTGGAAGCGGCATCAAACAAGTGTCTTGGGCAGAATATTTATTCCGAAACTTGACCACTAAAGGAGGCTCTGTGACCCGATTGCCTGTCAGTACTTTGCAAGAGGTTCAGGCTCGTATTGACGACGCTACCTCCCATTACACCAATGAGACCAAGGAGGATGTTTTCCCGGCTCATACAGAGTTTGAAAGCTTTCATTATCAAGCTCTGATTCCAATTTCCGACGCGGCGTTGCTGGCTGGATTCTTGATGCTGTGGCTCAAGCGTTGCGTCGTTCCTACCAGGCCGGTCGATGCCCTTGCTATTGAGGTGGTCTACCCGGCTGTTCTCTTGGCACATGGGAGACCTGTAAGCCTCCTCAGCGCCATGGTGGGTTGCTTACAGTATGGACTGCGGGAGTTGGCCTCTGACTTTGTTGGTGTTACAGAGGTGGAGTCTGAGGGTCACAAGACTTTCAAAACTCTCAATCCCAGGGTACCAATGCCATATGCCTATTTGATGGCTTGGTACGTACTTCACTATCCTCCTTTGATGAGTGCAGCCTCTCCCCCTGAAGACTCATTCATCCCATTTGTGCAGCGACTAGAATCTGCGAAATGGGTGGGGGTTACATGGTTAGAATTCGCCAAATCCTTGCGCGATACACCAACTTCCATATCTACCGCTGTTTCCCTGATTTTGAGGGCGGCATCTATGGAGCAGAATATCAGGATACGGCAGGTCCTAATGGATTCACTCAGCTGAGCGGGGGTATTTTCCATTGGCTTCTTTCCATCAGGCCAGGCTACCTGATCTTCCGACAAGGCGTCAAATGCTTCATCGAGCCTTACCAACCCTATAGGTTCGCTCGCCAATTTGGGTATGATCAATTGTACGTCGGGAACCCTCGTCCTCAACTTTCAGTCATAGGCAATTTATATGAAGGAGCCAGGGCTTGGTATTATTCTGTAGCAGGCTGTACCAAAGCCGTCTTCAAGCTTCCCCATAAAACTGCTAACTCCTATACTTCCATCAGCTTCTGTAATTGGTATTACGCCGCTTCTCAGACTCCCAACTACAACTTGAATACATCTTGCCTGAAAGACATTAGGTATATGTATAATTTAAGGAAGGGGTCCAAGACATCCCGCTTGAAAGGGATCGATGAGTTTCTGTCCATCGAGAATCAATCTGCCGGACAGGAAGAGGAACAGGCAGCTGAGCCTGCTCCAGGGGAAGAGCAACGAGTGGTTGATCCCCCCGTGACAAGAGCAGCGGGGAAAAGAAAACTCTCTGCAGATGAAGCCGGCTAGTATGATAAGCAGATCCGTCGGAAACTGCTGGTGGATTCCCCCCCAAAGGCCAACAAAAGTCCAAGTTTATGGCTGATGCCATCAAAGCAGCTGAAGATGACGAACCACAGGAATCATCTGTGGCTGGCCTGCCACATAGAGCGGGACTTCGTTCTCATGGCCCAGCTCTATCGGGCGAAGTTTCTTCTTATCATCCTCCCGAGGACGAGGAAGATGAATTAATGGCTGCAGATGCAGAGTCTGCTCCGGTGATGGATCTTCCTAGGTCTCCTGCATTGGAACCAGGGGGTCTTAAAGATAATCCATCTCCTTCTCTTTCAGCATTAATGTCACAAGCTGGTGATTTAATGCCTAGTCCTACAACGGGACCTATGAAAAGACCAGCTGCAGGTGCAAGTCTCCCTGAGCCCTCAGCTACCCGGGATAATGAGGAACGAGTTGATTATGAAGACTCCTCGATTGGTGATGCAGCTGACGAAGATAGAGGTGATGAGGATGCTGACGCTGGCAACATGTCTGGTGGTGGTGACGACGATGAAGAGCATGATTCCATAGATGATGTCACCACTTTTGATGATGCTCCTAAGGTTCCCTCTGATAAAGTATATGGTTATACACCGTTTCACATCTCCGGTAAGCCTAGTTTTCTTTGCTTTATCCCGCATGTGTTTTCTGCATTCCGACCATTTTTTCGTGCAGGTTCACCTTCTCCAGGGACTACTGCTGCTGCTGCTTCCGAGCCAGAACCTGCTCAGGTGTCGGCTCCTTTAGAAGAGCAACATTTACCTGGCTCTCCTACGGCAACTGCTTCACCTGCAGCGTTTCCTGAAACTACTGCCGCAACTCCTCCTCCGGAACAGCAACTTGTGCAGGCGTCAGCTCCTATGCAGGAGCAGGCCCTACCTGCCTCATCCACTGTAGCTGCTTCCTCTGCAGCATTGATGAAGATCTCGCTTGCGCCCACGGAGGCCGGACCAAGCGCGTCTCCGGCGAGGGTAATGATGGCTTTGACTTCAAGCCCTTCGCAATTGAATGTTTCAGTTGCTTCCGCGACTTCTACACCCAAATCGCTCGTTAATCCATATTTCGGCGCGTCCACTTCTGGGGTCGTCGAGTCGTCCTCCATTGCTTTTTCCAGTCCAGCGGACGCTCCTGACTTCCTCCATATTTCCTTGAGCTACTTGAACAGTCTCGTGAGGAAGGTAATTGAGGTTGTCACAGCTGGTCGAGGCCGCTTTGATTCTCTTAAGTATCTCCTAGAAGCGGGCTTAAATGGGGTCAAGAGTGTGGGTAATGCCCATTGCTTTGAACGTTGTTCGGAAGCTATTTCCCACTTGGAAGCCCAGCTCAAACATTTGGAAGCCCTCAGCCACGAAGACATTCAGACACAGATCGTGTCTACTTTTGCTGACTTCCAGGTTGAGGAAGTGACTCGCCGTGAGGCAATTGAGCGAGGCATGGCTGAAATAGAGCTTCAAGTTACGCAGTTGCGGGAACAGAGCGATATGAGACAAAAAGAACTGGAGCTCTCAACTACTTCTTTGGACCTCATTCGCACGAAACTTGTCGAAGCTGAGGCGGAGGTGTTAAGGTTGAAGGCCGAGCTTTCTCGCGAAGAAGCTGTTGTTAATACCCTTGGGGCCAAGAACACAGACACTCTTCTGAACTACCGTAAGGAAGCTCAGGCTCTTGAAAGAGCGAAGAAGGAGGCAGCCGCTGAAGTAGCACCCACTGAGGATGAGCTGCGGAGAAGAGCTGAAGCCGTTATGCGAGCCAATCATGAGGAGAAGCTCTCTGATGCCAAAGCTCAACTTGCTTCTTTTGACTTGAACTTGTACTATTCTTTTGCTTAAGAACAGCTTTGTATCACTTCTTTTTGGTTTCTGAATAAAAAGTGATATTGACTTCTCATTGTTTCTTGCATTTATTATGTTTTGATTTTAAACACAAGTCATGGGAAATGCCTGAGATGTATTCCTGATTTAGAATAGATCTCCACAATGGTTCTGGTGCAGAAAACTCTCTTTATTATCGTTTAAGATAACTCTAGAAAGTTTTAAACTGCTGAGGATGAATATTCCCATAATGGGGTTGACTAGTAGAGTTCTTCCTGTGTTATTTCTTGCTTTGAACACTGAAAGAAATCGATAAGTGCCAGAGGTATAGTTTCAACTTGGCAGGGGAATTATTGCGGTCTGGGCAATTTTGAAGTCTTATCGTTCTATTGACGAGAATCGATAAGTTGATTTTGTCAGAGGTGTAATTTTAACGTGACAACTAGAATATTGCGATCAGGGCAATTTTGAGGACTTATCGTTCTGTTGACGAGAATCGATAAGTTGATTTTGTCAGAGGTGTGATTTTAACGTGACAACTGGAATATTGCGATCAGGACAATTTTGAGGACTTATCGCTCTATTGACGAGAATCGATAAGTTGATTTTGTCAGAGGTATGATTTTAATGTGACAACTGGAATATTACGATCAGGGCAATTTTGAGGACTTATCGCTCTATTGACGAGAATCGATAAGTTAATTTTGTCAGAGGTGTAATTTTAACGTGACAAATGTGGGGGAAGGATATTATAGTGTCTCACTGGGGAGAACTGCTAAGTGTTTTACCATCGGAGCGATGAATTGTGATACTTGTGATTTGAACAAGGTTTTGGGGAATTTTGTTAACCCGCTGAAAGCAGGTTATTTATTGCTCTGCTGAGGAGAGCTAATAAATTGACAATGAGTTGGAGACTTATCATTCTATTAATGAGAATTGATAAGTGGATTACAATGAGTTGGAGACTTATCATTCTATTAATGAGAATTGATAAGTGGATTCTGGGGTGTAGTATTAACCTAATGAGAATTTAGATTCTGCTGAAGAGGTATAGAGGTTTTGACTAACACTCTACTGAGAGGGCTCATGACTTTGAGGAAAAAATGTCATGTTTGAAGACACAAGTGCAAATTCTTTATTTAGAAGAATTGCAACGCTGAGGTGACCTTCGCGTTTGATGTTTGAAACGCGAGGTTTGGGCCTTCGTGGCGCTAGCCTGAGCTTTACACTTGGGAAATTTGAACGCGGCTATGAACTTCACGTTTTGGAGATGGTTGGGATTCACTCCTAGAATCCCGTGCCATCTTAACAGCTTGACGGCTGTTATAAATAGACCTGAATGGTCACGTCAAAAGTCAATTGGCTTTCAAGACTTTCGGCTATTTTGGTGAGATCTCCGACGAGCTTCGTCTCCCTCGTTCAAGGGATCTTCCTCCGATCAACTGCATCAATGGCGCCTCGGAGAAGGGATTCAAACTCCAAGAAAGTCGCTGAGGTGACTTCCGACATGCCGTCGGCTGAGAACGCTGGCGGTGCTCTTGCTCGTGCGGGAACCTTGCCGTCAACATCGCCGCTGCAGGGGCCTCCTTGTCGTGGTGAGTGTTGACTGAAATAACTTGCCTTGGCAAGTTCTCTGAAAACCCTAAATGGGTTCTTGATAACGAGGAAGATGACTCGTTTTAACTCAATGAAAACGCGGGGTTGGGATCCTGTGTTCATCATGAAATGCAGTGTTTCAACACGAGGTTGACTCTCGCGTTTGAGGCTTCTGACGCGAGATTCGACCCTCGCGTTGGAGATTTCTGACGCGAGGTTTGACCTTCGCGTTGGGGACGAGACTTTAACCCTTTGTGTTTCTGACTATGTCTTTATGTCGATAGCTCGCTTCTAGCTGCTAACTTCTGCTTTTGATTGTGCAGTGCTTCTCCCAAACGTGCCGCTTTCACAAGAGCACCATTTCGGATATATTGGTGGACCTGACCCGAATGAATTATTCAGTCTTCAGAACAGGATTCCATTGTGTACTTTTCCTGATTCGGAAAGTGCGGAAATGATTAAATTCCCTCAATGCTCTACTCTCAGGATTTTGATAACTGACTTGGACTTGGAGACCCCTGTTGGTCATGTCCAGTTTCCCAAACTAGCATTCATATTTGGAGATCGGATACCAGTCGATGACCATCTCACATATGTGGAAGATTCGAAGCTGCTGTGGAGAGCTGATAATCGCTCTTTATTTCTCCCAAACATGAAGAGGATGTACCCTCTCTCCTACTTTTTAAATGTGAGCTGCCGTCGGGGTTTGACCTTCGACATAGTAAAGGAGAAGGAGAACGTGTCGCTTGGATTTGGTCGACGAGCTCGTACACAAATCGGGGAACAACTCAAGGGGTTAAAACCTGGTTTGTTTGAGAAGAAAGAGCTGGTTCCGGAGGTACCACGCCCAGCGAACATTTTTATCCGCCAATTCCTTGCAACTCAGGGTGGATTCTCTACCCAGGCGTTCAGGTCCCCTGGGTGGGTCTGTTCTGGCGAAGGAGGTTGGTGGACCCGCATGGTTGACTTTGTTCTTGAGGAGCTTAAGGACTCGCTCGCTCAATCGGGATGCGTGGAGGGGGCATTATGCATACCACGTGGGCAGACTACCTCTTTCAGAATTTAAACCGGAAAGATGTAGCCGTATCTCGGGTTGCTGTGATCTCTCGTAAGGATGCCAAAGCTCGAATTACAGCTTCCAGTGCTACCTATAAGACAGAGCATGCAGAGGATGATTTTGAAGCTGGTGCCGAGTTTGAAAGTTTTCACTACCAAGCCACAGTTCCTATCTCTGACACGGCTCTGCTTGCAGGCTTCTTCATGATTTGGTTGAAGCGGTGCGTGGTACCGTCAAGACCGATAGAGGCAATATTAGCTGAGGTAGTGTACCCAGCTGTTTTGCTAGCGCATGGGAGACCTGTGAGCCTCCTTACTGCTATGGTTGGCTGTATTCAGAATGGCCTGAGGGTGTTGACTTCAGAACTCCTCAGTGCTTCGAGAGTCAAAGCCGCTAAGAAGAAAGCTGGAAAAGCTCCTCAACCACGTGTACCAGTGCCATACACATATTTAATGGCCTGGTTCGTGTTGCATTGCCCTTCATTAATGACGGGAGTGCATGAAGGGGGTGATGCTTATACTCCCTTCGTACAAAGATTGGAGTCGGCCACGTGGACTAGTTCTTATATAGTCAGGGCTCGACAGCTTCTATCCCGAGAGGATAATTACCAGGTTTTCTGCTGTGCTCCTAACTTTGACGGGGCTGATGTTAAGGATGCTCGTTTCATGGATTTGCTTTTTGAAGGCTCGTCTTCTTTGGAAGAGGGTACCTTCAGCTGGCTTCTTATGATCAGGTTGGGCTACCTGGTCTATCGCTCACGGGAGAAGTGCGTAATCGAGCCTTACATGCCTTCTCGGTTCGCGAGACAGTTTGGATATGACCAACTCTATGTTGGCAATCCTAACCCGGCGTTAGCTCAGATTGGGAATTTATGCGAAGGAGCTCGCGCATGGTACTTTTTCTCTGCCGGGGGAACCCATGCGCAATTCACTTTACCCCATTCATCACCCGGCTGCTCTGCTGTTATGGATTTCCGCCAGTGGTTTGCCGAAGCTTCTCAGATTCCGGAGTATGACGTTTATACTTCATGTATAAACGAGATTCGGGAATTGTATCGTTCACGGAGCGGTTCTGCGAGTACTCGTCTACCAGGGATGGAAGAATACCTATCTTGTGAACAGGAAGCGACCGGAGCCGTTGAAGCTCCTAAAGACTTGTCCACCGTAGAACCTTCTGAAGAAGAGGTTCCTACGGGAATTGAAGAGGGAAAGCCAATTGATGATTCTCCTGAAGAAAAGACCACTGAGGAGATCCCTGCAGAAGAGCCCGTTCCTACATCTCGTTCTTTAAGATCGGGTAAGGAAGCTCTTTCTGCTGCTGAGCAAGGTGAGTATGACAGGAGAATCCGTAAGCGGATACCTGTCATGGCCAAGAATTCCAAGAGGGCCAAAATAATGGGGGATGCGATGAAGTCTGCGCTCGTTGGGCGTTTCACTGATGGAGAGGACGAAATGCCTCAATCGATCCCCTCAGTTCCTGAAGACGATGGGGCTGAAGAGGGTCCTTCTTCTGAAGTTGCTCCAACACCTGTTCAGGATGATCATACGGATCCAATCTATCCAACTCTTCCTCCTCCACGCTCAGGAGCTCTGAAGAAATCAATTGATGAACTGGAACGTTGGATGCAAACAATTATTGGTATGATCAGTGTTGAGGGGGCTTCTCTTGAAGACTGTAAATCCATCTTGAGCCAATGTTTGGACGACATCAAGGCCAAAGGGGATGCATCCTGGACTGAGCACTGCCAGGGTGGGATCACTCTTTTGATGGCAGAATTGACAGCTTTCAGGGAGTTACAGCGCGCCAATTTAGATTCTGAAGTGGAGCCGGCTCTTTTCTTGGCGATAATCTCGAGAGCGCATCACCCAGGGAATCTTCGCAAGGAACTGTCTGATAAAAAGGCCCGTATATCAGCTTTAAGGAAGCGGCACTCTGCAACATATGCTAAAATCAAAGGTGTTGCTTCTGATATCCGTGGTATCGAAGAGACTATCGCTCGGTTAGAGGCCGAGTTGGACCAGAAGAAAGCCCAATTGGCCCACTATGAGGATGTCAGAAAAGAGCTTGAGCATCAAAGTGGCCAAATTTATACGGAATTTTGCCGTACACTCCATTGAGCATAAAAGTGGCCAAATTTATACGAAATTTTGCCGTACACTCCACGCAGCTGAGCAGACTCGTAAGGACATTGTTGCTACTCTTCCTATTGAAGCAGAACTCAGAAAGGAGATCGAGGGACAAGTCCAAGCGGCTCACCGGGAGAAACTTTCTGCCTTCAAGTCTAGGCTAAAAACCCTCAAGTTAATGAAGCCTGATGTTTAGCTCTTGACCTGTTCTAGGCTAAGGAATTTCGTATCATTTTCACTTTGTTTGTCATCATTTTGTGTTTAGATTAACAACATTAAATGAAAATGGTATCATTTTGCCATTTTGCCCTTTATTGTCTCTTTTGCTGAAATCTGGCTCAAAACAATAGAGAATAATGCTAATACTATCGAAATTCTCTTTTTCATTTATTAGAATAATTCTAGCAAATTACAGTCGTCAGAGGTGTAGTGTTAACATGACGAAATATAAAACAGAATTACACTATAAATGGGCAACCCCCAGCCTGATTTAGCTGGGGTTTAGGGGGCCGCATGATTTACGGGAAGTATCTCTTAAGGAATTTCCCATTAATTGGCATCATGAGCCTATCTCCTTCTTGGTTGATGAGACGATATGCTCCGTTCGAATAGACTAATTCTATTACGAAGGGCCCTTCCCATTTAGGATTGAACTTCCCTTTGGTTTTGCTTGTCATCACCATGGGTCGTCTGTTGGCTAAAACTAAATCGCCTTTCTTGAAAATCCGTTCCTTAACCTTTTTGTTGTAGGCTTTGGAAATCCGGGCTTGATATAACTCGATCTGTTGCTGAGCTTGAAGTCGTTTGTCGTCTAAGGCTTCAAGTTCTTGCAGACGTCGTTGATGCTTTTCTTCTTCTGTTAGTCCAGTTGTGATAGCGATATCTGGATTTCCAATGGCAATACAGCCTCGCAGCCGTATACCAAAGAAAAAGGTGTGGCTCTTGTAGAGGTCCTTACCGTAGTGCGGTAAGCCCACAGACATTCACCAAGTCTTTCATCCCAATCCGTCGGCTTTTAGAAACAAACTTTTTGAGAAGCTTCACTATGGTTTTGTTAAAAGCTTCTGCAAGACCATTTGCTGGTGGATAATATGCCGTGGATGCGACACTTTGGATTCTAAATTTGTCACAGAATCTCTGAAACCCAAAGCTGACGAATTGTGTCCCGTTGTCGTGAACTATTCGCCTCGGGACTCCAAAACGGTAGACAACATGATGCTTGATGAACTTGATTACGTTTGAAGTCTTGACTTCTTTTAACGGGATTGCATCCGCTCATTTGGAGAAATAGTCGGTTACGGCTAAAATGAACCGGTGTCCCTTGGACGTCGGAGGGGAAATCGGT
>NC_033796.1:41249535-41249840 GCF_001876935.1 Asparagus officinalis | reverse complement strand
ACTAATTTACACCATGTTAGTTCTAGATGCAGCCATATTTTATTCTCTTTGGTCTAGTCTAGTATTAAACGTTAATTGTAAATATATTTGGTACAGCTTTGGTACTACGAGATGACAGGTATAAAGAAATATGCCCTCTTAGACACCTCCAGACCTCCAATGACAAATTGGGCATCAGGGGAGGAGAAAATCGCATCTATGAGGATGCCGATAATTATTTCAAAGGTTAAGTCAGTGTCAATAACATTTGTCCATAGGCCTATTGCGGAGGTCGCTTCTCCTGGTCATGTTCATTCACTTCCCGC
>NC_033796.1:41247854-41248535 GCF_001876935.1 Asparagus officinalis | reverse complement strand
ATTCTCATGCAAAATCAATATTCATATAAGAAGAGATTACATTTGTGCTACAATTTAATTCAAAGAAAATTACTTCTCCTTGAATTTTTTAAAGCGAATTCTTCAATTAAGTCATCATACTCAAGTTTCTCCAAGTATTCATTTTTAATTGACATCATTGTCAGTCCATTCAATCGTTCCTATGACATGATAGTGCGAAGATAACTTTTTATCAATTTTAATTTGGAAAAATTTCTCTCCGCCGAGGCAACCGTAACAGAGATAGTTAACAAAATTCGATAAGTAACCCATTCCAAAACATCATAACCCCTAATTCAATTATTCAACAACAAAGATTCAGCCAAGATTCAAAATCAGAAATCTTGATTTCATTGCAAAACATCAAAACCCCAAATTTCTGTCCAAAAAAACCCTAAAGTTATTTAGTTAAAAAAAATTACCTGATTGGGTTAGAGGAGACAGCGGGGTGAAGCCTGAAGAACAGGTCCGATGGGAGCAGAATAAGGTCGGACCGTCGGAGGCTCAAGAAGGAGGAGTGGTTTTCTCTCTTTCTTTTTTTTTCCTTTTTTTGTGAGCGAAACAGAGATGGGAAGGAGGAGAGTAAATGCTGATGGAAATAAAGGAGTTGGGTAGGGTTTTGGGTATTCATTAGAGTTCTTTTACAAATAGAACCCCTAACAA
>NC_033796.1:41246001-41246854 GCF_001876935.1 Asparagus officinalis | reverse complement strand
TTGAGAGTTACCGTGCTCAGGAAAATCTCAAAAATTTTCTAGGAAGAGAGAGTTCCCGCTTAATCCCTCCAATGCCGCAGAGATCTAAGAAGTGCGCTCCGAAAGGAGGAGGCCCCGGACGTTATTCCGACCGCCTCGCCGCCGGCGCACCCGTCAAGATACCTGATACGCACTCGGGTAAGTCGAGAGGTTAGTCTGACTACTTTGCATAGGCTACAGACGTCGGGTTGAGAGGAATGAGCATTGCTTGTCTTCCCTAGATTTAATCATCTTTGGCAGCTTCCCTGATTTAGGGCAAAGTCGGCCCCCTTTTGGGCGGATTTTGTGCTTGCTCATAGAGGACGATTTCTGCCTCTACAGGCGAAATTGACTTGTATTAGGTGGAGGCGAACTCGTTCCTGATAGGCGAGTTCGACCTTTTCTCTGGTAAAAGGGGAGCATTGTTTTCGCTTTCCCTCAAGCGAATTTGCCCGTTTTTTCACTTGATTGGCGGATTTATCCTTAGGGCGGATCCTATCCTGAATCTTGGTTTTTTTTTCTTACAGCGACCTTTTCTGACGAAGCCCTTCCGAAGGGCGTGGCCATCGGTCTCGCCGGAGGCACAGGGTATACGGTGCCTCCTCGATTTCCTTCTTTGGATCCGATGCCCTCATTTGCTGCTGATAAGCCCTACAGCTTGATGAAGAGGGTTACGGACGGTCATCATTTAACATTACGTGAGTTGACGACCGATGCGATGCTGACAGATGATGCCAGGACGGAGCTGCCAAAGCCTCAGTTCTTCTTCGGCGATGCTATGACTGATCCTTCCGTTCTGCTACTCAAGGAGAGCAGGTGGTTCCGCACAGTGGAA
>NC_033796.1:41243537-41245001 GCF_001876935.1 Asparagus officinalis | reverse complement strand
AAGCTTACGTAGCTCGCCGACTCACTTCAGTCGTTCATCGACGTCAATTGGGCTCCTGTGGCTCGGATAATGATGTCCATCATCGCTCTTTAACACTGAACCGTTTGTGGAGACCTATAGGTAATTTTCGATGCCTACACAGCATACTAACCTGCAGCAGTTCTCTCTCCCGAGCGCCACACAGAGGTTGAGGGAGATCTCTATTAGGTGCAAATTCCTCACTGTTCACAACAGGATGAACATGAGAGTTTCCATAGTTCGCCATTTGATGAACTTCATTAAAATTGAACAGTCTCCAATTGATAAGAGGATCTTGTACGAAAGCCTGAAATCAAACACATCCAAGGTTTAGATTTTTCAAAACAAAGTATCATGGAAATCTAAAATTCTAAGGTTCCAATCTGACAGCATGTATAAAATTACAAGGCGAGGGATGCAAATTATTACATTAAAGATATAGAAGGCAACAAAATCATAGAGTCCCAGAGAATTAGAAATATCCTATTGAAGTCATCCCTATATATCTCTTTAAAACAAATTCTTCAGAAAATATTTCCCTAAGATCTATTTGAGATGATCAAACTTTCTGTTTGTCGAGGTTATTAGCATTGCACCACTTGATGCAGCTCTATGCTTATAGAAAACTGGCAAATAACTAAAGTTATAAGCATACCAGTTAAATGTGTTGCTTATTATCTTGGGCAAACAATGACACAACTGTTGGATAGCAGGTTCCTAATATGTTTCCTAATTTGTTTTTGCAACAGGTTAATAGGATTCCTAATTATGTTTTGTTTTTTGTTTTAGAATTCCTAGTATGATTTTAGGATTTCTATATATATGAAACAATTAGAAGAGAGAATTGAGCAGAAAATTGGGGATATTTGGAGCACAAAAAAGAGGTATTTTCTGAGCTATTGATTAGGGTTTTGTTTGGAGAGAATTAGAGATTTGTTGGTGAGGTTAATTGGTGAGTTTGAGTGATTTATAATCTCAGTTTGTATTCTTCTTCTCTATTAGTGAAAAACTCAATCTCCTTCTTGCCCCGTGGACGTAGGCAACTTGCCGAACCACGTTAAAATTGGTTGTTTGTGTTTGTGGCATTGATTTGGTTCGTTTGGCCTTCTCTCGACGTTCGTTTGATTTGATTTCTCGTAGCATGTTGATTTGGTTGTTTGGCTTCTGCAGCGCTCAACAAGTGGTATCAGAGCTCGGGCTACGCATGAGCTATTTGAAGGAGTAGGTCGTTTTGGAGGCTTGCCTAGGGCTTCGTTTGGTGATCAAGGTGGGATCTTTTTGGTAAAGACTCTATCTTTTTCAGTTTTGGAACTATTCTTCATTTGTTCCGCATTTGTTTTGGTACTTTGAGAAAGATGGCCGGGAAAGAAGTGTTGGCCTTCTTGTTTTGATGATGATTTACAAACAATTTATTTCTAATGTTGTTTGTCTAGTGTTTGTGTTTTT
>NC_033796.1:41240120-41242537 GCF_001876935.1 Asparagus officinalis | reverse complement strand
AATATTATCTTTGGTATTATTGTGATGAACTATTTCTTAGTTTAGCATTTTATTTTATTTCTCCCCCCTTACTTTGATATCTGAAAGTTTCTCTGCTATTTAATTATAGTACCCTCTGTCTTTTCCCCTAATATATACCGAGACCATGTTTAACACGTTATACATTTAGAAAAGTATAATACACCTATGTGTTAGGTCTCATGTTTAATGTGAAAAAATATTAACCATGCTAAATGTTTACTGTTGTGATGATTTTGGTTGGGGTTGTTACAAACTTCAATATTCAATGTTTTCAAAAAAAATTCTTGCCTTACTAATTGTTACTTATTGAGATTGTTACCATGTTGAATAAGTGACCAAATTTGATCAAGATTTACTTTCATACTTTAATTAAGTTATTGTTGGGTGTTGACGGTGGTGATAAATTTTAACTTCTTAGATGAAAAATAATTTACAAGTTTGCAGTATATCAGACAGTGATCTTAGCTTTTTGAGTCAAAAATTAGTTGAAAAAACTTAATTTTTAAATTTTTTTCTTTATTGCTATAACTATAGTTCATAATGACAATTACAATATCCCGGTTAGGTATATTCATCCCAGATTATCTTAAAAACCAATACATTTATTTTTATTAATTAATATATTCAAATAAAATACTAATAAATCTAATAATTCAATTTTACATATTTTAACTCAAGATGAATCTGACTTATTTAAAGTAATGAAATAAATATAAAAGAATTTTTTTAATATTTTACCACGTGCATTGCACGTGCATATAAACTAGTTCATCCAAACATCTGAGATTTTTCAGATTCACCGAGTTTGGTAACAACAGAAAACAAGGATAAATCCATGGTTTGTCTAGTTTAGGTGGTTTTACAATATCCAGAAAATTCAGTGTCGGGCAATGAAAGACACTATGAGGCAACTCGAGAAAAATCTAACAAACGCAAGTGCAACACGATTTCCTGCACATTGCATAGCCTTGAATAGTGCAACCGTGTAAAGATTCAACTGGCATCCACAATGTCGGTCATCCAATACAGTTGAAAGGTTGTTAGAGGAGATTCAGCATGGGTTCCAAAAGTTCTGTCTATGGATATGATGAAGCTCTGGTTAGAAGAGAACACGTGCCATTTGAAGGCTGGAGTCCATTAACAGATTTTTTTTCCCTCATGATATTTACAAGTTTAATAAAAGCCCCACTACGCATTCTAACATAGATTGCACAACTATCACTAAACCCATTGTAAATACGATCCATGTGTGCCATTCTATTTTTTTGGTCCAGCATTTTTTGCTCACTAGGAGCATGACGTATCCTTCTATGTCTACATTGTATTCTCTTCATGAAATTAATTACTATTAATAAAACTGAAAATGCAGCCCCGAAGCACGTTCTCAAAACAATCTCTTCATTATAAGAATCACCATCCATCTACAACACCCGTACTAAATTATTAATTATATATTCAATAGATAAATGACATATAACACACACTAACGCTACATGAACATTAAGTACACCTTCATCCAAAATATATATTTAGATTTAATCAATATAATAAAATAACAAAAAATAAAGGATTTAAAAAACATGCAAATTCTATACTCAGCAAACGACCAAAACGAGCAGATGTTGTTATTAAATAAACATAATTGTCATCTAAATTTAAATAAAAGTTCATCCACAATCTTAATTATCATCAATAAATTAACAGATTTAAGCAACCTTTAAAAAAATTATAGAAATTCAAACTATTTATCAAACATGCAATTACTATACTCAAACATTCAAAATGAGCAGATCATATTATATATACTAATAAATAAATTATCATGAAACTACCAAGAAACAAGCAATAATCAACTATCTCATAAACCCATTCAATAAAATCAGACCTTGTCATAATATATATATTATGAAAATTGGTTATTCTTGTGTCAAAAAATGACATGCAGTTAGAGAGGTACAGAATCATACCACCAAATACACCAAAAAAATTATAATCAAGTATTAACAAGCTTTAGTTTGTCATTAGCAACCTAAAAGAAACATTTGTACTATTCATTTTACAGAAGGGAGCTGCATGTTGAAGAATTTACCATTGATGAAGCTCTAAAAGCGTGCAAAGCAGGAAAGTTTCGATTTTGAGAAAGATTGAGTGCCTAACAATTGGATCTTTCAGAGATTGCTCAACTTTAAGGGTTAAACATGAAATAGATCTACCTTAGTCTCCATAAATAGCAAAGAGATCAACCACAGAGCAAGAATAATCCAGATCAAGAAAAACCCTAGCTTTAAACTTTTTTTTTTCGAGCAATGGAGGCGCAGGGGCTGTTTCTGTTGGAATATCAAATTAAAATGTTAGAATAAATGAGGTTAATAGCATGAGTTTTAGAAGTGCAAGGG
>NC_033796.1:41235575-41239120 GCF_001876935.1 Asparagus officinalis | reverse complement strand
TCGTTGGTTCGTCGGTTTGTGCCGAGCTGTGCTAAGGGACCTATAAGCAATTTTATATGCCTACAGTGACTTCCCCTCCAATCGCCAACTGACACCTGTAAAGCGAGGGATGACTTGGCTCTTAGTCCACACTTCATCACCGCCTCCCTATCGGGGCTAGGGGTGACCTATTTTTTCTGACGACAGAGATATATACGGGAGGACTCCTAACCTAAAAAGGGGGGCAAGACCTAAGAAAAAAGGGCAAGCTAAGGCTTCCTCTCTCTCCCTATCTCTCTGAAAAAGGAAAAAGAACTCATAGTTCTTCATCTAGACAAAGGAACTCACGTAGATCCTTTGGGCATGCACATTTCCACCTTAAGAACCACATCGGTTCCTAACCTTCCCCTTCCCCACTTGAGTTTTACTAATTTGACCGTCGGAGGAACCACGGGGGAATTGGATCCCGTCCTCTCGTGGGTTCTTCTTATCTGTGCAGCTTAGACATCGTGCCCCTGTTAGAGAATGAGACATAAAGTTGAAGAAGGGAGCGGCCTCTCCATCACTCTCCCCTACCCTGTCCCGACGAGGACTCAGGAGAGACCGATCCAGTTCCGTATCACAACCGATCCCAGCCTGAATCCGATTAATTGTTTGGTCGTAGTCATCAACAATCGTTAGCATACAAAGATGAAATAGACATCAGCTTTAATTTTCCTATTGAGAACGAAGATGATTTGTCTTGTATGGTCGAGTACAGCCATAAAATTGGATATAAAGAGATTCATATGAAAACTTTTGAAAAATTAGAGGATTCAACTTTCCATAACACCCAAAAAGTTCGAAAAGATCTGTAAATTGTCAGTTTTTCAAAAAGAAATTTGTGATTTCTGTTTGAACATCGTAACATGATGAAAATATAAACAAATAAATGTTAAGTGAGACTAGTAACATGTTAAGTATATGCGTTCATATGTTATGTATATGCGGTTGGATGTTAAGTTTAATAGTTTTGATGCTAAGTTCAATAGGTATGGCGTTAAGTCTAATGGGCTGGATATTAACTCTAAAAGGTTGTATGTTAAGTCTAATTAGTGGAACTTAGATGTTAACTCTAAAAGCTTGTATGTTAAGTCTAATTAGTTAAATGTTAAGTATAAGAGGTTGTATATTAAGTCTAATGGGTTGAATGTTTGGTATAAGTTGTTGTATATTAAGTCTAATAAGTTGCACGCTGAGTCTAATGGATAGAGTGTTATTTCTAACAGGTTGAATGTTAAGCGTACATGGTTAAATGTTAAGTATAATCGGTTGAATGTTAAGTCTAATTGGGAAGAATGTTAAGTCGAATCAGTTGAATGTTAAGTCTAATGAAAAGAATGTTAAGTCTAATGATAAAAATGTTAAGTCTAATAGAAAGATTATAAAGTCTAATGTGTTGAATGTTAAGTCTCGTTTGTTAACTCTAATAGGTTTGATGTTAATTTTTGTAGTTAGGATGTTGAGCGTGAGCATTAACTTATTTACTTTTTATTACTTAGTGTTAATTTTGTATTTTGAATATATTTTCTAAAATGTGCTGCATTGCCCCCACTTTGAACTCAAAATATACAGATATTTGTGTTGACATCAACATGTATTTCAGATAGGATTCCTAATAATAACTCATCTGGGGATAATGTTATGATGATTGATGACATGATCAACAATTTAGAGAGGGATCTTGCTTAGCGGCACACTATTTTAATCGAGGAGGATGTGTGACCAACATCATTCACCACATCGCTCATGAAGTGTGACCGACGACACAGATTTTGCTTCAATTTTGTGTTTAGACCGTAGTCTTGCCCCTGTCATCCATTGCAATGAACGAATTTGAAATCATGATCAGATACATCCTTAGATGTCATTTTCACCAAGCAAATCCTAACCCTAAGTTGAAATTAGAGAGAGAGAGAGAGAGAAAGAAATAGAATTTGAGATTTTTGGGTTTCTGTTTACAGTTGCAGAGAGAGGGAGGAGCGAGTATTTGAAAGGGGATTTTTATGTTCCTATTAACAGTAGAAGAGAGAGGAAGAGAATACATGAAAGGAAGTGGATACAGTTACCAATATTATAATGTCATGTCATAAGGGTTTAGTAGTAATTTTAGGTGGACTTTCTCTCACATTGCTATCTTAGTGGTTTAATTGGGGTCTTGGCACAAATATGGAAGTACCCTGGGGGGTGAATAGGGTATTTTCTAATCTAATCCAATTTAGATGTCAATTTACAACTTCTAAACTAAATATCCTAATAATATGATATGCACAATGATATAAGAAAGGATATACAAAACAACAAGCGATATAAACTATATGACAATAGGTGATATAAAAATATATACAAGAATAAGTGCGCCAATGTTAAATACAAATAAGCAATATGATCACGGAGTTCGGTCAACCATTAACCTACGTCTCCGCTCCTCACCTTGAGGAGATTCTCCACTATCTCAAAAATCTATATAATCGGTTTTCAAAGCTCACCGAAAACTTTTACAACTCACACGTTGATAATCACACAATACACTTCTCTAAGTGTTGGCCGACCCGTGTCACCTTCCTCAAGTGCTTAGAATTACTACCTCTCCCTAGGATTTTACAACCAAGCCACTCCTCTTGGAATTGACCTCGTTCTTTTCTCAACCACTCCTCTAAGTGTCTTTGTGTATTACAACGTGATCTCTCAATAAATGTAAATACAAGATTTGTTCCCTAATACAAATTGAGAACAAAATAGAAAGCTCACTCAAAGATACAACCCCATAATCCAATAATACGATATGTGAAATACTAAAGCTCAAGAGGGTGTGTGTGTAATCAATGAATAATAACAAAATTTAAACTCGATTTAAATCTAAATTATAGATGTGATAATCAAAAATATAGATTAGCTATGGATTGAGTTTAGAAAACTTCTCCAAGAACAAGATAGATAGAGATTTGAAGATTGATTCTCAAAACTAAAATGATCTCCTCCTCTTGTAAACTCTTTTGTAAAAACAAAAACACACTTTAAACTCTTGTAAACAAACTGATAAAACTTAGTTTTAAACACCCATAAAAGAAAAACAAGGCTTGAAAGCTATATATATAACCTCCCAAATAAAACATCTCAAAACTAGCTGTTATTGGTCAACTGATGAACATCATTGGTCGACTGATAGGCTAAACAGGCGAAAACAAATGAGCTATCGGTTGACTGATGACACTACATCGGTCGATTGATAACACTATTTAGTTGACTGATAAGAATCGATTGATTGAGCAGAAATAAAAAAAAAAAATTTGAGAGCAGTTTATTGGTCCACTGATATGAACAATCGGTCGACCGATAGACGTGCACATCACTTATATGAACAGTAAAACTAATTTTCAAACTGTGTTTAAAAATAGTAAATAAATTCTAAAAATTATAAAACTTGGGAAAATGTTTATTCTAATAAAAGCAAACATGTTGTTTGCGTCAAAAGTTGGTTTTGTTATGGAATTCATTATATCTTCGGTCGATTACAACAAATTCAA
>NC_033796.1:41228271-41234575 GCF_001876935.1 Asparagus officinalis | reverse complement strand
GGTCAAAACCCAGGGTCAACGCCGGACAACGCGTAACCTTAGGTCAACGCCAGTCAACGCGTTGCGAGCAAAAAATTCAACGTACGACGTTCAAAACCCTACGGTCAACGCCGGACAACGCGGTAACCATAAGTCAACGCCGATCAATGCGTTGCAATCAAACAGTCAACGTACGACATTCGAACCCTAGGGTAAACGCCGGTCAACGCGTAAACCCTAGTCAACGCCGATCAATGCGTTGCAATGAAAGGATCAATACTCGAAAGTATACGAGTATAAACTACTTCTTAATACTCCGAAAAAGTATACGAGTATAAACTGCTTCTTATATAATCCGAAAAGTATACGAGTATAAACTGCTTCTTATACTCCAATAAAATATATGAGTATAAACTGTTCCCTAAATTTTGTTGAAAAGTTCCTGGAGAATGTTTTTATATAAATATTCTTAAGGATAACTCAACAACACAACGCCGGACAACGCGCTTGCAGATAAAGACTCGACGCCAACATAGAATGTGAGCTAAAGATCAAAAATCAGGAATCGACTTCAAGTTCAAAATTCCGACAAACGTCAGAACAATAAATGCAGCACCGGAACCCTTACAGACATTCGACAAAGCACGTAAATAGCCTGAAGGATAAAAGGAATCAAGAACAGAAGCCATTCCGAGGTCCCGTTACACCGACTGAAGGTGGGGACAATCATATCCAAAGTATTCCAGACTCTTCTATAAAAGAACGAGACTGAAATACTTTGGAGGGGTATCTGTATGGCATATAAAATTGCTTATAGGTCCCTTAGCACAGCTCGGCACAAACCGCGAACCAACGAGCGACGAGATCGACGAATCGCACGCAAGTAACGAAATACGTCCATTCGCTGTGTGGGATCAAGCCAAGTGTTCGAAAGAGTCAACTGAGTCATTCCAACCAAGGGCATACTCGGACAAATGACGATCGAATCAAGATCGGTTTCGGACTCAAACTCAGAAGTGGATTACTGCCCAAATCAGGAATCCGACTTACTGCCAATCAGGTCAATCAATCGAATCCGAACCAATCAACCGCAGAACGGAAAACGGGCACAAAGAGCAAACGACAAACACGCTGGAGGTCGGCTCACCGAGCCAACAAGGAGGCTCGGTGGCACGAGCCACCAAGTGGTGGCTCGGCCGAGCCACCTAGGTGGCTCGGTAGCCGAGCCACCTTGTGGTGGCTCACCGAGCCACCTTGTGGTGGCTCGGCGGCCACCAAAGGTGGCTCGGCACCACCACCGAGCCACCAGGTGGTGGCTCGTGGCGAGCCACCTATAGGTGGCTCGGCCACCACCGAGCGCACCTATAGGTGGCTCGGCGGCCACCTTGGGGCTCGGCGGCCACCTGGTGGCTCGGCGCCACCTTGGTGGCTCGGCGGCCACCTTGGTGGCTCGGCACCACGAGCCACCACAAGTGGCTCGGTGGCAGCCACCACAAGTGGTCGGTTGGCCGAGCACCAAGGTGGCGGCCGACCACCGGTATTGGTGCTCGGTGCCGCCGAGCCACCTAGGTGGCCGGCCACCTGTGCCCAACGACAGTGAGGGTAGCCTATAAATAGGCCACCCCCTTGTTCATTTGAGAGGGTTGGAAAATTTGGAGAGGCGAAGCCCTGCTGGATGGAGACTCAGAACTTAACAAGATTCGACTTTGGGACATCAAGGACTTACTCATCCAGATCTGGTGCTCAGCGATCATCAAACGTCAAATAAGGCAGGTGTTGCGAGAGAGCCGGATCTCAAGATCTACGCAGGCTATACTCCGGATCTAAGCTTGGTCTTAGATCCCGAGACTTGGACGATTGTTTCCTTGGTGAAAACAATCCTCCCCGGCTATTATTTCCTTGTGAAATAATACCCGTAAAACTGCGTAGATGCCGACTGGATCTAGATCTCGCGGTGGTCCACGGCAAACAACCCCGGGCGCAGGCAAAGAACCCACGAAGCGAGCGACCGCAAAACAGGAGCTCGCGATTCGTTCGACACAAAAGGAAAAAGTTGTAATCTGTGTTTATTTTTATTTGATTTTCAATTGTAACGATTGTAACCGGATCTTATAAAAAGACCGGATCTTTGTAATCGATAAACTAATACAAGAGTGTACAATGGAATCATTAATGAAGAAAGATACGAATTTTCCAGCGAACAGTCACTTCGGTATGGGAGAGGGTGTCTCCGTATATTTTAAGGAGTGATTGAGAGTGTAGCAGAAGGTACGCTGACATGCTGAATCATCCCTCGCTTTACAAGTGTCGGCTGGCGACTGGAGGGAAAGTCACTTCAGCACGAAAGATGGCGTCTCTATATTTTTCGGGAAGTGATTGAGAGCGTAGCAGGAGACACGTGGGCAGCTAACATGGGGGGGGGGGGGGGGATAGGGTATTTGCTAATCTAATCCAATATTAATGCCGATTTAAAAACTTACTAATAATATCCTAGCAAGTATGATATTTAACAAGCTATGAGCAATGATATGTAATCAAAACAAGGGCGATATAAACATAAACAAATATACAAAAGAGATAGTGACAAATGACAATCACAAACACACAATATGATCTCGGAGTTCGGTCACTCCCGACTTACGTCTTCGCTCCCCACTCCGAGGAGAATCTCCACTATCTCAAAAGATAACTACACGATCGGTTTTCAACGCTCACTGATAAACATTTACAACACTTACAATGTAATCACACAACACACTTTCTAAGTGTTGGCCTCTCACGTGTCGTCTTCATCAAGTGCTCGGATTTATAACTTCTCCCTAGGCTTTACAACCGACGCCATTCCTTTTGGAATCAACCACGTCTCTCACTAACCACTCTTCTCGGTATACTTGTGTATTGCAATATGATCTCAACAAATAGTCTCACAAATACAAAGTTTTTGTTCTCTAATAAGATGAGAACTCAATTAAGCTCACACTCAATGTTACAACCCCACAATCCAATAATTATACTATATGTGAAAATACTTAAGCTCAAGGGATGTGTGTAAACAATGAGAAATAATCAAAACTAAACTCAATATAAAATCTAGCTTAATGAAATGGTTAATCAATAAATATATAAAGCTAGAAATTGAGTTTAGAGAAAACTTCTCTGAAAAATAAGAGTGAAAGAGATTGAGATTGAAGTTCAAACATGAAATAAATGATCTCTTCTTCCTCTTGTGAATACCACTTCACATAAACACTTATAGAACACTTTAAAACACTAAACAAACTTGCCAAAAACTTGTATTTTATTTTTTTAGTTAGTTCAGAATTTTGTGGGTAAGGGGTATATATAGGATCAAAAAACAAAGCCCAAAAACCAAGAAAATCTAAGTAAAAAGACAAAACCCCTTAAAATCAGTAAAAAACTAGCTGTTACAGGCTATCAATCGACCGATATTGTTCATCAGTCGATTGATGAGTTGACCGTTACAGGCCGCTCACCCTTAATCGGACGACTGATGAAATCATCAGTCGACTGATGAAATCATCAGTCGACTGATGAACTGCTTCGATCGACTGATGGTTCATCAATCGACTGAGCAAAAACTTTTTACTTTTCCAGTCATTTTCTTCGGTCGACTAATGATCCTCATCAATCGACTGATAACATGCACAATGCTAGAAATGAACAGTAAGAATTAATTTTGAACCCCTTTGAAAAATAGCTAATAAATTCTAAAAAATATAAATTTAGGGAAATGTTTATAAGCATGAAAATAACATGTTATAAAAGAAATTTTTTAAATATAATCATTTTGCAAAATAGTCAAAATACAAAATCTTAAAACACTTGAAAAATTATCAAACAAGCTTGCGTATTCTTGAGATTTTGTAAAATGAATTAATAGACTTTTAGAACGGATATAAAATAGTATAATCGAGTCTTTAATCCGTAAACCCATATTTTGTAAACTTTCAAAAATATGAAAATGGTAAACATGATTTCATCGATTTGAAATTGTTATAACATGATTTTGATGAAATTATTTTAAGCACGTATAAATATGAAACAATTATGTGTGTATATGACTATATTTATTTGTTTCATATTTATATGGCTAAACTTAAAAGCAATGAAACGAAAACAAGATATGTGTATACTTTGAGCTCTTAAGTATTAACACACAAAGTATAAACCTAAACTATTATTACCCAAGGTAAATAATCTTCAATAAGCTCGTCTTGATTTGCAGATGAAGCGGTATTGGATCTTGACTTGAAATCAAAGCTTCATTTCGATATTCCTTCCATCCTCCAATAGATATGATCGTATAGACGCAAGTCCACCCAACCTCCAACATTGGATTTTTGTGTAAAATACCTAATAACCAAACACAAATACTCAACAAACGTTGTTAGGAATTATTTGTTAATCATCAAAACTATATTAGATAGTAGGCTCATAAATATGAGACCTAACAGCTTGTCCGAGGTGGACTGAAATGCTGACATATGCTCTGGGGAAGAGGCTTAAGGCAAGGGTTGAGTCCTCAGCATAGCCAACAGTAGGGAATTTCCATTAAGTCGTCTCCATGAGTTGCCAAGTGAATGGTCGAGTGCCCTAGGGGGGTCGTCCTCAACGACAGGGTTGACTGATCCTGCCTTTCGTGTCGGCATGAAAGAATATCGACTTGATGAGTCAGCGGGGTCGAGGCCTCTGTTGAGCTTAGGCCCCTTAAGTTGGTTGAGGTCATTTTGCCGGGATTCTTATTATATCATTTTGTAAATACTCGTATCTTGGGTGAATAAACACCTTAACAACGATAAAGATTCATATGGAAGTTTTAACCTCTCTGACAAATCAAATTACAGTTTAATAATGGTCGTTGAAGAGTTAATTATTGAGAAAGCTATTTTCTCACTTGAGGAGATCTTGCAGATGATAGAATTTCTCACCCATTGATGAAGGGAATGTAGAAGGAGGAATTGAGAGAATTTTAGGACAATATGAGTATTGATAGTTGAAGAGAAAAACCCCTAAAATATTACATAAAGAGTTATTACTCATAATAGGGAAAAATAGAGGAAAATCTTCCTCCAATCTCACCATCGGATCATTGCGTCATTAGGAAAAAGAAGGGTATTTTAGGGTTTATGAGGAAACACCATAGATTTCATCTATATGGATGGTATGGAGGGGCCCAAATACATTAATTGAGTTTTTTTGGATCTGATCCACAATAGGGAAAAGTTGAATGGGTTAATCACATGAGGTTCTTTATATTAGGGCATTGACACAATTTTCCCTTGTTTTAATCATAATCTTTATTTTGTCTAGTAGGTGACTACGACTTATTGTAAATCTAATACTCATCGTACATCCATCAATTGCACATGTTTTTAGTTTATACTCAGATACAAATCATAATCATCCACTAACAAATCAATGATTATAATAATAGTAATGATCTCTCTACTATTTTCTTAATAGAGGGGATGATCCGAATTTTTAAATAATGCAATAATTGTGATTAGAAACAAGGGGAAAATGTGTGTACGCACCAAAAAAAAGGGGATCTGACCCAGCCCCTTAATATTTTTCCCTTACTCTTTAACCCCAAAAACCCAAAAAAATTATGTTCAGCCCCTTTTTCACACTTTCCTAGAAATTCATCCCAAAACATTTTGAAAATACCTCTTCCCTTATCTTCTTCTTCTCCTTTGTAACTTTCTCCTCCTCCTCTCTATATCCTCCCCCTCCTCCTCCTCTAAATCTCTGTTTAGTGGAAAAATTCGAAGAAGACAATTTTGAATTGAATTTATATTATTCTCTCTAACAGACTTAGAAAAAAAATTAATTATAATTCTCTCAATATAATTTCTCTCTAACAGACGTAAAAAGAAGAAATTACAATTTTCTTGTATTGGATTCCTGATTTACAAAAGAGAGAAGGGAATGACCTAGATCATTCTTTTCGTTTAACCTGGGTTCTTCTTGGTGTTGATGGAATGCCTCCCTTGATGTTCGTGTCAAGTTTACTTTTCGTTGACGATCCAAATGCTTAAACTCATGGAACATGGTTGAATCCTCTTGACTTGAGGTTGAGGAGAACTTGCGTGGCAAATTTAAGAATAACTCTTAACGAGTTTAGAAACTCAGTGCGAGTTTAAAACTCTATGAAAGAGTTAATTAAGATCTAACCAAAATCATTTTCAAACCAAGGAAGAAAGTTCCAAAAATTTCTATTACCGAGGAATGATCCCAGATCTCCAATGGTGAATGTCGATCTCTCCCAAATCCAAAAGTGTTCCAAGATCCATAAAGAGCCCCC
>NC_033796.1:41217741-41228261 GCF_001876935.1 Asparagus officinalis | reverse complement strand
ATTCGAAGATCTCCTTTTTTTTTTAGCTGCTGAAAAGAGGATCAATTGGAGATCCTCAACTCAGTTGAGTTTTTCTTCATTCGTAAGGGATTAAGGGGTGTAACCACCCTCTTAATTCGCTCCTAAGTAGGGGAGTGATCCCCTCAAATCATGAAAAAAGGTTTTGAAACTGTTTAACTCATGTTTGAATGAGTCAAACGCAAGAATTACGTTCTGGGCATGATTTTTGCGTTCTGGTCATGGGACGAAGAGTTAGGCTCTGCATTTGAGCCTGAAAATGCAGCCATGAACTCTGCATTTTTTTTAGGATGCAGAGATGAACTCTACATTTTGAGTTTAGAATACAGCCATGAACTCTGCTTTTTAAGTCTGGAACACAGCCACGAACTCTGTGTTTTGTTGTTAGGATGCAGAGATGAACTCTGCATTTTGAGTCTAGAACGCAGCCACGAACTCTGCATTTTGTTGTTGGGTCGCAGAGATGAACTATGTATTTTGACTCTGGAACACATAGGTGAGCCTCAGGCGATCTTGGTGAGCTTCAGGCTATGTCTAATGTTCAGGTGAAGTCCGGTCTTGCAGACGAACTTCAGAACATAACTTGCTACAAAGAACAGATCATAACTTTCAAACCGTAAGTCAGAATTGGATGAATTATATATAAAAATTAACTATCTCGACGAGATGGAGCTGACTAAACCTACCCTAAGGGTTTGGTTTGCTCCCGTCCATTTCGTCAAATTCCTTACGGTTTGAGAGATATCTATGTTTTGATTTGAAGAGACCGTTAATTTATAGTCTTTTTTGCTAGAGCGTTACAAATATCATCATCTTGTAACCTTCATCTTGGCTCCTTAAAAATAAGGGAGTCGTCAGATTGTAACTCCTGATGTTAATTGTGAAGGCTGTTGAATTAGAACTTTTATCGATCTACGTGAAAGTTTTTAAATTATAGTCTTCTGAAAGCATTCATATTGTAACTTTTATCATTGATGTTTGATAGGGGTCAGCTATCTGTAGTAATTTTTAGACAACCTACAGTCTCCTCCCTCTCCCCCTCCTTCTCCCAGTGGTGGTCCTCCACCGCCACCCTCTACTTCGACCAGACCCTCTCCAATGTCACCCGCTCCTTCGCTATCCTCCTCTCAATTGCCGGCCAAGGATCCACCATCGTATCCTACTCAGGGCCGCCCTCTATGTGTGATCTCATTGTTGTTATGTTTGGTAGAGGATTGAAAGAATTTTCTTTGGAATGTTGTGGTTGGATTAAAGATACGAGTTTTGTTGGGGAAAGGGTGTTTGAGTGTATGGTCAGAGGATTGAGCTTGGTGGGTATGGTTGAGGATGCAGAGAAGGTTCTTGATGAAATGTGTCACTTGAGGTTTAAGCCATCAGGGATTGAGTATAGAGTGGTGATTCAAGGGTATGGATGGTTGGGGTCATTTAAGGAGATGAGGGTGGTGACTGGGAGAATGGAGGACGCTGAAATTGGAATTTATACGGTTTGTGCGAATTTGGTGCTCTCTTGTTATGGTGACTATGAAAATTTGGCGAAAATGGTTACTTGGATTAGAAATATTAGGGTGTTGAGCATTGGTTACTATGTTCGAACTTGCAACTCCGTGTTGAATTCTTGTCCTAGTGTAGTTTCGATGGTTAAGGTGTAGGCATCGAAAATTGCCTATAGGTCTCCACGAACGGTTCAGTATTAAAGAGCGACGATGAACGTCACTATCCGATCCACAGGGGTCCAATTAACGTCGACGAATGACTGAAGTGAATCGACGAGCTACGTGAGCGGATAGGATTTCGGAACAACGAAGACTCGGACCAATCGGGAACCCGGCGGTGTTCACGAAAAGGACAACGCTCTTCACGCCTCGATCACTCTAAAGACAATCCAACCACCAGAGCGGATCGAACTCTTCGTCAAGCATCCAGGGCACCTGGAATCACTCAAATCCGAGTTCGGACGAAGAATCTACAGGGAAAACAATCATACACCTCAAACGGAGTCCCGGAAAGTCGAAACACCCCGGGGGTGTCTAGGAAAAGCCTAGACACCCCAGGGGTGTCTCGGCCAAACCGAGACACCCCAAGGGTGTCTCGGCCTGGCCGAGACACCAGGGGGTGTCTAGGCCCCCTAGAGCCTCTCATATGCCTATAAATAGCCCCCTTGGGCCTTTGTTTGAGGAGAGGATTTTTGGAGACTCTTGGCGAAGCCCTGCTGCAGTGAAGAGTGGTCGTGCGCTTCAACAAGGAGAGGAGAGGTCCACATCAGAGCCTTCATCACCCATTCCCCCTTTTCCTTAGTATTACCCTTCGCCGGTAATCACTAAGAAGAGCTGATATCTCGTTTTAGCCGAGATAGACGCTTCAGGCTTCTAGATCTCTCGCGGATCGACGAAGCTCTGTCCGATTCTTTCGGAACAGATTAGAGTGCCCGGTGGTCCATGGATATTGACGTCCCCGTCACAGGCAAAAGACCCACGCAAGCAAGAGACCGCAAAACAGGATCTTGCGTTTGTTTTGAAGAGAGTTGTAACTTTTTTTTGTTTTCATTGTGTAAGAGCCTTATAAAAAGGCGGTCTTTTTGTTTCATTGTAACGACTAAAGTTGTAATGAATACAACAATGAATACAACAACTTTCTCCGCAAATAAGCTGGCGACCACAGTGGGAGCCAACGGCCTCGCTGCCGAGGCCGTCGTGACGCAACCGGCATTCAAGATCCGGGTGAATGAAGAGATCGAATACGAGTTCGATCAGCAAAAGTTCGAAGAGGACCTCTCCTCCTCCTCCTCCAGATCCGCCTCTCCGAACAGGCGCATAAAGGTAAATTCTTCCAGAAATGTTCGCAGGACCTTCGGCTCGAAGATCCACGACCCCGTTGCCGCCGCTGCACTTGTACCACGTGACGTCCCCGCGTCGTCCAACGTGGTCGAGACCGCAGATCCGGACTTCTCCTCCGCCGAGGAGATGGCTATTGAAGACGCTCCAGCATTGTCAAAGAGAGCACGCCAAAGACGGCGTCAACGCCTTGCTCGTCAGCTGGCCAAGGCTTTGGAGCCGATGGATGGGATCCGCTATAATGTGGATCTAAAATCCAGACAACGCCAAGAGAAACAACGGCGAACAACCAACCCCTCCTCCAAAGCAGAAATAAACAAATGGGTTCGTGTCAAAAGAACCCGTTCTACTCTCGAGGAGCGAATCTAGAAGCGCCACGCCTTGCGTGCGCATGCCCGGACCCTTATGCGAAAAGCACAAGAAACGCAAAGGGAAAAGGCAGTTAAGGGATCGCCGAAATCCAAACGAGTTTGGGTGCCAAAGGCCAAATCAGCGCCTAAGACAAAAGCAGGCGACGTTGCTCTTCGGCCTTCGTCAACTTCAGATCCCGAACATCCGTTAAAGCCCTGCCACAGCGCAGATTTCCTCAAGTTTAGGAATCCTTTGAACAATCGTATCGGTGCTCTACCCGAGAATCGAGGAAAAGCGCTTGTTAAGGAAAGCCCCAGATCGTTGAAGGAGCTTCGAGCCAACATCCAGACTGGGGGTCGTACGCGACCTCCTAACAAATAGATTTCTGCAACGGCCCGCTTGGCGGTGCGTGCAAAAAATCAGGAGCCCGTTAAGGTTTCACCCTCACAAAGGTGTGATTCCAAACGTGTGACTCCCGTAGATGCCAACAAGGCAATGGTTACTCAGAGGAAAACGCGTCGGACAGACGAACGCGTTATACCTGAGAACCCATGTGAGCAGCCGATAGGTTATTCCGACCGCAACGTCGATGAGTTGTACTATCAGGCTGGGGGTGCGAATGAATCTCGAAAGAGAAGTACCCGGGAGGCGGACTTTCACTGTCCGTGTATCAAATTTATCAGGGCAGTATTATTAACATGTAGCTACCCCAAGACCGCTCCGCAGAGGGTCTCGATATTCGAGAGAATCTCCGATGGAACGACGAAGCCCAAATCAGGGCATTTCCACCAAAGAGGATCGGTTGCTCGAGATGATGAATTCCCAGAAGTTACCATCAACATGGTCAACAAGGGAAAATCTCCAATTGTTTCAAGTGGTTCCTACCCTAATTTCTCTCTAGGAAACAGAGTCAATTCGAGAATAGCTCAGCTTCAGCTAGGAGCCGTCGGATATAACGACGACCATGGGATCCATGAAGAAGTCCATTCCGATGATGAACTCTCAGATTCTTATTCCGCTCTCGCCTCCGACGATACAACGTCTAGCATAGGGCAAGCTCGAGAAGTGTTCATGGTCAACACCGAGCAGATAGCCAAAATCATTGAAGAGGCCCTGGCTAATGCAGGAGATGAGACAAATGCACGACCAACAAATCCGAGCTTTGTCGAATCAGCTAGTTGAATCCAGCCGTCGCATCCAGAACGCCGCAGTTGACAGTGATCCGGAAGTGAACGAGGTCATCATGGCTGACGCACCGCCCAAAAATGCAGGGGGTGGCCCCACTAAAAATAACGACGCTGGGGGTGGACCCACTAATAATGATAACACTAGGGGTGGCCGTATTATTCCTCTCGAAAATTGTCCAAAGCGGGATATAGGTGAGGCCGAAAAGATGAAAGATCTCGAAAGAAAAATTGACGCCCTGATGTCTGCTCGAGAGGTGAAGAAGACCGGCATTCCGTGTCCTTACCCGAAAGAGTGGGATTCGATCCCGTATCCAGCGAAGTTCAACCTGATCAACTTCACGCCGTTCGACGGGAAAGGTTCCCCCACTCAGCACCTGATCTATTTCAAGTCCCATTTAGGAGTGATCTCTGGCAACGAGCCTCTGATGGTCCGGTCATTTGTTGGCACCCTTCGCGGGCCCGCCTTCGATTGGTACCGCCGTCTCAAGCCCGGAAGCATCAACAGCTGGGAGGACCTGGAGAGCATGTTCCTCGCTCATTTCTTCAATGATGACGCAGAAGTGTCGATCAAAACACTCTTCGATGAGAAACAAAAAGACGGAGAGTCGGTGGATACCTTCATCAAACGCTTCCGCAATCAGGCAATAAACTGCAAGGATCCCGTCACAGAGGAATTCATCTTGCAGACTTGTCAGAACAACTTGTCCATTAACATCAACCCTCTGAATTCGAGTCTCGTACCTCATGATGAACAGGAGGCGCCTGCAACAGTTATTGACGTTAATCAAACGTCACAACAGCAGTCCCGAAGACAGCAGAAGACTTCGGATCAAAAGGCCCAGAAGGAGTACTCGTTCAAGGACGACGACATTCCCACCATCTTCGAGTCTCTTCTCGAAAACAACAAAATCAAGCTCCCGCCCACCATGAATCAGGAGGAAGCTGACGATCCTGCAGATCCGAAGTACTGCGCGTACCACAGGAGGATCCTTCATCCCACCAAGGCTTGCCTTACTTTAAAGAATAGCATCCAGACCTTGGTTAACTGCTTCTTACGACTCCAAAGAGTATACGAGTATAAACTGTTTCTCATTCCTCCTACCGGTATAAGAGGTTAAACTGCTCCCTGATACTCCAATAGGTATATGAGTCTAAACTATTTCCTACCATTGACGGGAAGTTCCTGGAGGATATTACGCTAATATTCTTAAGGATAACCCGGTCAGATAAAAAAGTCAAACCCAGTTCCAATAGAGAAGCTGGGGGTGGATAATCCAATGCATCGGGAAGTTCCCGGAAGAATACCACATGGGTATTCTTAGGGATAACCCGGTCATTGTGGAATTGATGAATAAGAAATTCACATTCGAACTCTGAAGGTCAGAATGTCTCTCACGCTTCAAACTCTGAAGGTCAGAATTTCTCTTCTTATTCTCTAACTCTTATGAGTTGTTTTTGTGAGATGAGATCCAATCCTCTGATAGGTTAATCTTTCCTCACCAAACCATCCGCTGATCAAATTAAACGACAGTGGATCCACCAACATTTCCATTTGCCCGTCGTTGGCATTTCTCAGACTTAACGTGCTAGGTCCCAAACGCCTAGCATTAAAGTCTCCCTTTGAGTGATAATACGAGTTGGCACTTTCTTTGCTACCCGTATTCCACTCTCTTCGCTTTCTGGTCAAACCTATAAAAGTTAGGGCCAAAGCCAAAATCCCCTCTCGATTCCTCCAATGAACGAGAGGTCCACTTTCAAATCGAGTGACCAATCCTATAAAAGTTAGGGTCGTTCGAATCTTTCCGATTCTCGGAGTGGAGATCCCACTCCTAGTTTCACCTGTCCGGATTCTGGGGGTGGAGATCCCACCCCGAGTTTCCTTTCCAGCTGAAGATAGAATATAAAATTCTTCCTCTTTAGCGCCGGGAGATAGAATATAAAATTCTTCCTCTCCCGTTTCTCAATCTGTCTTTGCTTTTAGAAAAGACACGATTGTCAAATCCGGGCACTCGATGCACGGGGAATTTTATCCCGAAGCCTGAGTAGGGATAAGTCAACGCCTAACACGCGTTGCCGGGTAGTCTATTCCCGTGAGAAAGACGAAGTCTATGTATTCAAAATCATAGCATTAAGTCTAAAGGGTTCCCCCACTCAGCATCTGATTTATTTCAAGTCCCACTTGGGGGTGATCTCTGGCAACGAGCCTTTGATGGTTCGGTCATTCGTTGGCACCCTTCGCGGGCCTGCTTTCGATTGGTACCGCCGTCTCAAGCCCGGAAGTATCAACAGCTGGGAGGACCTGGAAAACATGTTCCTCACTCATTTCTTCGATGATGACACCGAAGTGTCGGTCAGGACACTCTTCGATGAGAAACAAAAAGGTGGAGAGTCGGTGGATACCTTCATCAAACGCTTCCGCAATCAGGCAATGAACTGCAAGGACCCCGTCACGGAAGAATTCATCTTGCAGACTTGTCATAACAATTTGTCCATTAACATCTTGGACGTTATGGGAGTAGAGCCGCTCAATACCTGGAGAGAGTTGAAGGTGCGTGGAGAACAGGCCGAACGCTTCCTCAGAAGGAGGAAGGTCGAGAGAAACCAACCGATGGTTAACCCTCTGAATTCGAGTCTCGTACCTCATGATGAACAATTGACGATAATCAAACGTCGCAACAGCAGTCCTGGGAACAACAGGAGAATTCGGACGAGGAGCTCCAAAACGAGTACTCGTTCAAAGACGAAGACATTCCCACCATCTTCGAGTCTCTTCTCGAAAACAACAAAATCAAGCTCCCGCCCACCATGAATCAGGAGGAAGCTGACGATCCTGCAGATCCGAAGTACTGCGCGTACCACAGGAGGATCCTTCATCCCACCAAGGCTTGCCTTACTTTAAAGAATAGCATCCAGACCTTGGTTGAAGCCAGCGTTATAACGCTAGGGTAAGCCATTTGAGAACGGCAAAACTCCGAAAAGTATATGAGTATAAACTGCTTCTCAACCCTCCAATCGGTATATGAGGTTAAACTGTTCCCTAATACTCCAATAGGTATATGAGTCTAAACTATTTCCTACCATTGACGGGAAGTTCCTGGAGGATATTACGCTAATATTCTTAAGGATAACCCGGTCAGATAAAAAAGTCAAACCCAGTTCCAATAGAGAAGCTGGGGGTGGATAATCCAATGCATCGGGAAGTTCCCGGAAGAATACCACATGGGTATTCTTAGGGATAACCCAATCATCGAAGAATTGATGAATAAGAAATTCACGTTCGAACTCTGAAGGTCAGAATGTCTCTTCTTATTCTCTAACTCTTATGAGTTATTTTTGTGAGAGGAGATCCAATCTTCTGATAGGTTAATCTTTCCTCACCAAACCACCCGCTGATCAAATCAAACGACAGTGGACCCACCAACATTTCCATCTGCCAGTCATTGGCGTTTCTCAGACTCAACGTGCTAGGTCCTAAACGCCTAACATTAAAGTCTCCCTTTGAGTGGTAATATGGGTTGGCACTTTCTTTGCTACCCGTATTCCACTCTCTTTGCGTTCTGGTCAAACCTATAAAAGTTAGGGCCAAAGCCAAAATCCCCTCTCGATTCCTCCAATGAACGAGAGGTCCACCTTCAAATCGAGCGATCAAACCTTCCGACAGTTAGGTCGTCTCAAACTCCTGCTTGGTCAAACATTCATACAGTTAGGGCCACAGCCAAAATCTCCTCTCGATTCCCCCAATGAACGAGAGGTCCACTTCCAAATCGGGTAATCAAACCTTCCGACAGTTAGGGTTATCCGAATTGTTACGATTCTCGGAGTGGAGATCCCACTCTTAGTTTCATCCTTCCGGATTCTGGGGGTGGAGATCCCACCTCGAGTTTCCTTTCCAGCTGTAGATAGAATATAAAATTCTTCCTCTTCAGCACCGGGAGATAGAATATAAAATTCTTCCTCTCCCGTTTCCTTTCCAGCTGAAGATAGAATATAAAATTCTTCCTCTTCAGCACCGGGAGATAGAATATAAAATTCTTCCTCTCCCGTTTCTCAGTCTGTCTTTGCTCTTAGGAAAGACACAATTCTTAACTTCCAGTCCGGACATTTGGTGCACGGGGAATTTTATCTCGACTCCTAAATAGAGATAAGCCTACGCCTAACACGCGTTACCGGTTTAGTCTTTTACCGATTGAAGAAGACACCAGAATTCCAGTCTGGGGAATTTCATCCCGAAGCCTAAGAAGGGATGAGTCAACACCTAACACGTGTTGCCGGGTAGCCTATTCCCGTAACAAGGGCGAAGCCTATGTATTCAACATCATAGCATAAAGTCTAAGAGAATTCACTCTCTTAGCACAACGTTACATGCAGAACGGATTGAGACAATCCGCATGCTAGCCCGACTCAAACGGTAGTCGGTAAAGGCTAATCAAATCCGTTGAAGGCTGGGGATTAGCCAAAAAATCCTAAAGTCAACGCCTAACACGCGTCGCCGGGTAGTCTATTACCGTGAGAAAGACGAAGTCTACGTATTCAACATCGTAGCACTAAGAGCGTTAACTCTCTTAGCACAACGTCACATGCGGAACGGACTTAAACAATCCGCATGCTAGCCCGACTCAAACGGTAGTCGGTAAAGGCTCATCAAACCCGTTGATGGCTGAGAATTTGCCAAAAATTCTATAAATGTGAGTCATTGGCGCACCAGCTACACTAGTTGGTCTCGTAACTTGAGCATCCAACAAGTTCAGGATAAAATTCATACATGCAGATGAATCAGCTTTAACAGTTGGTCCTGCAACCCCGACACCTGGGACCGCTATGCTCCAATACCTTAAGAGCTTAAACTGTGTATACTCCAGCAAACGCACGAGTATAAACTGTGTTAATGGCGATCCAAAACCCTAGGGTCCACGCCGGTTAACGCGTAACCCTAGGTCAACGCCAGTCAACGCGTTGCAACAAAGTCAACGTTTGACGATTCAAAACCCTAGGGTCAACGCCGATCAACGCGTAACCCTAGGTCAATACCAGTCAACGCGTTGTGACACAAGTTAACGTTTGACGATTTGAAACCCTAAGGGTCAATACCGGTCAACGCGTAACCCTAGGTCAACGCCAGTCAACGCGTTGCAACACAAGTCAACGCGATCCGAAACCCTAAGGGTCAATGCCGGTCAACGCGTAACCCTAGGTCAATGCCAGTCAACGCGTTGCAACCAAAGTCAACGTTTGACGATTCAAAACCCTAGGGTCAACGCCGGTCAATGCGTAACCCTAGGTCAACGCCAGTCAACGCGTTGCAACCAAAGTTAACACACGGTGGTCCGAAACCCTAAGCTAGCACAATGTGGCGGAGGTAGTTCGATGTCAGCTTAATAACACGAGCCAAACTCAATTCATCAGCTGCAAACTCGAGACTCCGACGACGGCCAAGCGATAAACGCACGAGCCAAACTCAATTCATCAGCTGCAAACTCGAGACTCCGACGACGGCCAAGCGATAAACGCAGTGTCGGAAGAACTTCAGCTATTCGTCAAAGCATCGGATAGATTGAAAATCGAAGGAGCCAAGAGTTGAAGCTAACTACAGGTCCTTACACCGACTGAAGGCTAGACCAATCACATCCAAAGTATTCCAGCCTCTTCTATAAAAGAAACGAGTCCGGAACACTTTGGAGGGGGTATCTGTAGGCATCGAAAATTGCCTATAGGTCTCCACGAACGGTTCAGTGTTAAAGAGCGACGATGAACATCACTATCCGATCCACAGGGGTCCAATTGAAGTCGACGAACGACTGAAGTGAATCGACGAGCTACGTGAGCGGATAGGATTTCGGAACAACGAAGACCCGGACCAATCGGGAACCCGGCGGTGTTCACAAAAAGGACAACGCCCTTCATGCCTCGATCACTCTAAAGACAATCCAACCACCAGAGTGGATCGAACTCTTCTTCAAGCATCCAGCGCACCTGGAATCACTCAAATCCGAGTTCGGACGAAGAATCTACAGGGAAAACAATCATACACCTCAAACGGAGTCCCGGGAAGTCGAAACACCCCGGGGGTGTCTAGGAAAAGCCTAGACACCCCAGGGGTGTCTCGGCCAAACCGAGACACCCCAAGGGTGTCTTG
>NC_033796.1:41176828-41217733 GCF_001876935.1 Asparagus officinalis | reverse complement strand
GAGGGTACAAACTGTCTCGGAAATTCCGAGACACCCTAGGGTGTCTAGGCTTTTCCTGGACACCCCAGGGGTGTCTAGGCACCCTAGGTGCTCCCCTTGCCTATAAATAGCCCCCTTAGGCCTCATTTTTTGAGATCTGGATTTTTGGAGAGCTTGGCGAAGCCCTGCTGCAGTGAAGAGTGGTCGTGTGCTTCAACAAGGAGAGGAGAGGTCTACATCAGAGCCTTCATCACCCGTTCCCTCTTTTCCTTAGTATTACCCTTCGCCGGTAATCACTAAGAAGAGCTGATATCTCGTTTTAGCCGAGATAGACGCTTCAGGCTTCTAGATCTCTCGCGGATCGACGAAGCTCTGTCCGATTCTTTCGGAACAGATCAGAGTGCCCGGTGGTCCACGGATATTGACGTCCCCGTCACAGGCAAAAGACCCACGCAAGCAAGAGACCGCAAAACAGGATCTTGCGTTTGTTTTGAAGAGAGTTGTAACTTTTTTTGTTTTCATTGTGTAAGAGCCTTATAAAAAGGCAGTCTTTTTGTTTCATTGTAACGACTGAAGTTGTAATGAATACAGCAATGAATACAATAACTTTCTCCGCAAACATAAGGATTTAGGGACTCTTCCCCTTTCGATGGATGACCTACTTGAAATGTTGAATGATGAGGAGGCTTTGTTGGTTAAGGAATTGGCTGGCGCATCAGTCTTGCTTGAGAAATTGACGTAGTCTTCAGAAGGAAAGTTGGATTTGCATGGTTTTCACTTGGCATCAGCATACATTATTCTATTGCAGTGGGTGGAGGAGTTCAGGCGTAGGTTAAGGGTTAAAGAATATGGGGAATCCGGAGAGTTTAAGTTGAATAAACAAAAACATGAAGCTTGTTATTGCTTGGATGAGATTGTGAAAATGAGAAGAGAAAAAAATGAATTTGATGGGTGAGCTGTAGAAGAAAAAAGGAAGAAGGTGTTAATTTTTACAATAGGACTATTTGTACTCTTTATTCTTGTATAGTTTCTCCAGAATTGCTTGTAACGTATTATGTTTCATTGTTCACTTGATTATACTATGCGTTCTTATGGTTTGGTTGTACTTAGATTAAAATTTAATGAAATATATTGTGTCTATTTAGTGATTAATTTTGGTGTAATTTATTACGATTGTATGTGAAATGTATTGTGGGTGTCATGTGAATATGTATATAATCTTGAGGTTATAGTGCAGCTAACATATACATTTGACAAGTTAACATATTCAGTTATATGTTTTCATGTCATAAAGAATATGATATGTAACAGTAAAAGTTAACATATTATACTGAAAGTTAACATATTCAGCTGATAGTTAGCGTAAAGAGATGAAATATAACATATTCGTAAGAAAGTTAACATATAGACCTGAAAATTAATATATACAGATGAGAGTTAACACGCTCACGTGAAAGTTAACATGTTCAGGTTAAAGGCAACATTTTTAGTTTGCAACAGCGGACATGACATGGGTCTTGTAATGGTAAAGAGCTAAAGCTTTTTGTGACATGTATAGCATTAGTTGTCTAATACCTTTTATCCAAATGGTATTTACTGGTTATCTTGTGAAAGCTAGCATTGTTAAAACGAGGAAGAGGTGAGGAGGAGGGAGGATGTCTATTTACTGGTTATCTTGTGAAAGCTAGCATTGTTAAAACGAGGAAGAGGTGAGGAGGAGGGAGGATGTCAGTGGAGAGGAGAGAGTGTGAAAGCTAGCATTGTTAAAACGAGGAAGAGGTGAGGAGGAGGGAGGATGTCAGTGGAGAGGAGAGAGGGGAGAGCGAAGTGGTACCATGTCGAGTCCTTGGCGGGTGAGGATTGAGACAGAAGGCTCTTTGAGGATCATCTGCCTCCTCCTCTGAAGGTCGCAGTCAAGCTAATTGTAACGAAGCAATTGGTGATTAGGGCCGATATTGTTTATTAGTACAATACTTTTGTAGCTTGTAATTCTATGATGTGTTTACTTTTGTGTTTGGGGTCTGACTTAGATTTTCAACTGATGTGGGTTATAATATAGAACTTTGTTTAGAGATTGAAGTTTGCTGATTTTTAGGTACGTGTTTGGGTTTGTTGTTGTTAATTTTATCTGTTTGATGAAATGCACAAGTTAGGAGAATTCTGATGGGGTTTGCTTGTTTAATGGATGTTTGATGAATTGCTTGAATGGGTTACTTGTTTAGGCTTTCTATGGATTCACGCACTTATGGTTTGTATATATCAATAATTTATATATCAATGATAAATCATCTTGAGGGACTTTTAGTCTTTCAAACACGTTGAATATTAGTTCAAAAAAACTTGTTATGAAGAAGTTAACATATTATTATGAAAGTTAACATGTAACAGTGAAAGTTAACATATTATGATAAAAGTTAACATGTTCAGCTAAAAGTTAATATGTTATGAGGAGAGTTAACATATAATGATGAAAGTTAACATAATTTATTAAGAAAGTTAACATATTATTATGAAAGTTAACATGTAATAGTAAAAGTTAACATATTATGAGATTTAATAGTGTATCGTAACTTCAAGATTATGTACATAATCTGTATATATTATGTACACAATAACCTCAAGATTATATACATATTATGTACCATAATATTCAAGTTTTGATACATATAATTTATATATAATTTTTAGTTTATTATGCACATTAAGTTCTATTTGAATGAACTTGTACATATTCACATGACAGCCACAATACATTTCACATACGATCGTAATAAATTACACCAAAATTGATCACTAAATAGACACAATACATTTCATTCCATTTTGATCTAAATACAACCAAACCACAATTCTCTTTCCTCTCTGGTAACCTTTCATCCTATAGAACAATAAATAAAATAACAGCATCATCTTACATCAATCTCTTAGCATTATAAAAATAATCACAAACTAGTACAACTATGTGCACATAGACTCCATCACAAATCTAAATGTAGTTTCTTTGAGCTCAAGAAAACCACCAGCACTCACACACATACGAAATTACGGAAGAAGAGAGAACTTCCACAGCCTGTGTAATTTTACAATGAATAAATTTTGAAATATTCCTATTAATCCATCTTATCTTAAACCATCAATTTACAGTCTATCATGTAATGTGAATGAAGGATGCCATGAATGAATGGTAGAAGCTGATATGCTGGTTATTCTGGCAGACAAGTTGCTTTGGCATGTAGAAGGAATTTGCATGAGGATGGAGCCTAAAAAGAGCTTGATTTGTCTTTCTGGTTCCTGCGTCAAAACAAACATTTAAATATGGGTGTTCTTCTATACAAAAGCTGACCTACATCCATATCAGAACAGCCAATGGGCATATACTATGTTATGCAACCCATGAACCTGTTCCTTATTTGCTTGATCCCTGTTGATGCAAATGAGCAATAAGACAACACAAGTCATCCACAACCTTCTTAAAATACATAGAAAAACTGACCAGGAAAAAGGACTACAAATGTAAAAGGCACGACACTTGCAAGTAAACTATTATGGGTGTCTCAAAACCTTGAAACAAAAAAAAGGACATACTACATGAGAAACAAACGTTAATAGAAGAATTCTTTGTCATGGTTCAAGTGCATAATGAAGGAAACAAAAATCATGACTTCAAAATCTATAAAAGAAACAAAGCTTCAACAAGATACTAATTCCTAATAGAAGGTGTAGGCATCAAAAATTATTTATAGGTTCTCACACGCAGTTCAAGATAGAGAAAAGATGATGCATGTCATTATCTGAGTCAAAGAAGATTATTTTACATTGACAAGTGCATGAAGTAAATCAACGAAGTGTATGAATCAACGGGATGACAGAATAATGAAGAGACGGTCCGATTGGGAGTTACATTTTGCTTACGAAAGACGAAACGCCACTCGTGTCTTATCCACTCCACGTATGATTCACCCATGGGAGGTTGTAGATCTCTTCTCCGGCTTTCCGACGTACTTCGAATTGCGTCATTCTGAGATCAGACTGTGGAATTGCGGGGAAAACAACCAATGCGTGCTAAACGACATCTCAGTCAAAACGGAGACACAAAGTGTGTCTCGGCCACGGCCGAGACACAGAGCATGTCTCATGCCCAAGAAAGCTATTTTTTCATCGTTAACTGCCTAGATTTTGGTATATTCTGATCCAAAGCCTCCCCAACTAATTTGAAGCTAACTTAGAACGTAGTTAAGTGGTTACAACTGAAGATAAGAGCAAATCGGCCGTTCTTATCCAAAAACCGAACTTCTGAAGCCTATAAATACGGCCATAAGGCCTTCATTTACACAGATCCATAATTCTTGAGTATCGGTGAAGCCCCATCGAATTGAAGAGTGAGGATCACAAATTTTAGAGAGGAGGAAGAAATCTTGGCGAGTTCTTTAGCACAAAGAGAGGAAGAGTTCGAGAGATCTGTATCACGTTCATCCATTTCCCTTGAGATCGCACCTAGCTGTGATTATCAAAAAGAGTGATTTTCTCACTGTTGCTGAGATAGTCACTTCAATTTCTTATCTCCTTTGTGAGATAATAAAATGTTTATTCAGATCTGATCAGTTGGTGGTCTACGGATAAACCTTGGCACCGGCAAATATCCCGCGCAAGCAGAAGACCGATAAACGATCTCTTTGCGTGTATTTTAGGAAGTCATCTGTTTTATTTTCATTGTAAGAGAAGTCTTATACAAAGACTGAATTTTCTTTATTTTGAATAGTTGTAATGCCTGAAGTTGTAATGGATTCGAAAGCAATAAAACTGATTTCCAATGCGTACGCTAACGACCATAGTGGGAGCCAAGAACCTCACTGCCGAGGCTATCGTATCACAGTCACTGATCAAGATCCCTGTGGATGAAGAGGTCGAATATGAGTTTAACTAGTAGAAGTTTAAGAAGTACATCTCCTCCTCCTCCTCCTCCAGATCTTCCTCTCCTTACTAGCGCAGGAAGACCACTTCCCTCAAGAAGGTTCGCTGGTCTTCTGATCTGAGGATTCAGGGTGACAATCTTCACCCAAGTGATGTTGAAGACTCCTCCCCAGCATCCAAAGAAATCGGATCTGGTGCTTGCCGCAACTCCTCAAAAGTGAAGGACTTACCCGCTGAAAGCACACCAGTGCTGATGAAGAGGGCTCGTCAGAGGAACCGCCAACGTCTTGCCCGACAATTCACCAAGGCTTTAGAGCATGTGGATGGATTCCTCTACCAAGCAGATCAAGAGTTCAGAAAGCATCAAGTGGCTAAGTCGTCTCCACAACAAGCATCATGATGCTCCTCCTAACCGTCAACTAACAAATGGATTTGTGTAAAACAAACCCGTTCTACTCTCGGGGAGCACATCCAGAAGCGCCGCACACTTCTTACGCATGCTCGGATCCTTGTGCAAAAGGTACAAGAGTTGAAAAAAGAAGAGGTAGTCAAAGAGTCGCCAAGATCTAAGCAGGTTTGGATGCCGAAGGCCAAAACAATGCCTACAACTGCACCGAAAATAGCTAAGGCACCTCTACCTAACAAGAGACATCAGTCGTGTCTTTCACTCAATCCTTACTCTAAGGCTACTTCCCAGCCTTCGTTAATTTTAGATCCCACTCCTTCTAATCTCGCCCCTCCGGTGAAACCCTATGGCAGCGCGGATCTCTCCAAGTTTAGAATTCCGCTAAAGGATCGCCTTGGTCATCTACCTGAAGATTGAAGCAAAGCTCCTATTAAGTAATGCTTGGGTTTGATGAATGATTCCCGAGCAAATATCTAGACTGGGGGTTGTACGTGATAGTCCAACAAACTGATTCTTGTAACCACCCGCTTGGGAGTACGTGTAAAAAATCAGAAGCCTGTTGGGGTTTTTCCCTCACAAAGGTGTGATTCTAAACGTGTGAATCATATGAATGCCAACAAGGTGTTGCTTATTTAGAAGAAAACATGTCTGGCAGAAGACGACGTTATACCTGATAAACAACCAATAGATTGCTCCGGTCATAACGCTGATGAGTTGTACTATCGGGCTGGGGGTAAGTCTCAAAAGAGAAATACCCCAGAAATGGACTCCCACTATCCTTTCGAGAGGCTAATCAGGGTAGTATTACCAGAATATAGTTGTCCCAAGACCGATCCATGGAGGGTCTCGGTATTTGAAAGGATCTCTACTGAAGTATCTAAACCTAAACCAAGGTGCTTCCGTAAAAGAAGATCAGTCGGTCAGGGTGGCAAACTTCCAGAAGTCACCATCAATATGGTCGATAAGGGAAAGTCTACACAACACTTTAGTCCTGAACCTTTCTCGGAGGTATCCTAGAGCATAACTCGAGATGCTTCAAGAAGCTTTGGGACGGACACGAGAAGCGTTCATGGTTTCCACTGAACAAGTGGCTCAGATGCTTCAAGAAGCTTTGGCCAAGCAGAAAGAAGAATTTAAAGCTGAGATGGAGTTAACCGTGCAGCGGATGAGGGAGTTACATGACCAACAGGTTCAAGCATTATCAAACCAGTTAGGAGAATCCAGTCATCGCAATCGCGTTGGTAAAGACTCAGATGTGGAGGAAGACCACAACAATAATTACCTCTCCTAACAACAATACCAACACTGGGGGTAACCCTACCATTCCTCCTCAAAGTCGCTTGAAGAAAGATGTAGGAAAAGATCTAAAATGAAGAACCTTGAGAGCAAGATTAATGCTTTGATGTCTGCTCAAGAGGTAAAGAAAACCGGCATTCCGTGTCCTTATGCGAGGGAGTAGGAATCGATTCTGTATCCGATAAAGTTCAACCTGATTAACTTCATGTCGTTCGACGAAAGGGGTTCGCCCACTCAATACTTAATTTACTTTAAGTCTCATCTAGGCGTTATTTCAAGCAATGAACCTTTGATGGTACGATCATTCGTTGGGACAGATGTATGGAGTTTAGCTAGCATGTCTTCTCCTCGTAGTTCAGCACCTTTATCGACGATCACTCGAGGAAGGTGTGGGTATACTTCATGAAGCACAAGTCAGAGGTGTTTGGGATCTTCAAGAAGTAGAAAGTCATGGTAAATAATAAGATAGTTCTGAATGTTAAGTGTCTGAGATCGGATAATGGTGGAGAGTATGAGCTACCACCGTCTCAAGCCAGGAAGTATCAATAGTTGGGATGACATGGAGAGCATGTTTCTCACCAATTTCTTCGATGATGACACTGAGGTGTCAATCAGAACATTGTTTGATGAGAAGTAAAAGGATGGAGAATAGGTCGAAAACTTCATCAAGCGCTTCTGAAATAAGACGATGAACTGTCGAGATCCAGTCACAGAGGAATTTATCCTCCAAACATGTCATAACAACCTTTCCTTAAACGTGCTAGAAACTATGGGAGTCACACCATCCAAGACTTGGAAAGAGTTGAAAGTACACGGGGAACAAGCCGAATATTTCCTCAAAAGGAAGAAGGCTAAAAGAGGTCAACCCGCGGCAAATGCCCCAAAACAAAACTTTACCTCTCGTAGTAAAGGAAAGGCGCAGGAGAATTCAGTGGATGCAAATCAGACATTCCAATTGCAACCTCAATAGCAGCCACAACAACAAGCGCACAGGAAACAATTGCCTCAATGGCAGCAACGACCTCCAAGGCAACAGAAGGCTTCTGAGCTAAAATTCTAAAAAGAATACTCCTTTAAGGAAGACAAGGTCCCCGATATATTTAAATACTTGTTGGAGAACGATAAGATCAAGCTACCTCCAATCACCGATCATGAGTGAATTAAGAAGACTACACATCCGTAGTACTGCGCATTCCACAGAGCAGTTCATCATCCCACCAAGACGTGCTACGCTCTCAAGGACAAAATACAAGCCTTGATTGACGTCGGGATTATCACTGCAAAGCAAGCCAATGAGACAAACGAGGGTGCAATACACAGAGTATAAAATTTACAAAAGCTATAAAAGCTTATCCTCGTATGAAGATGCTGCAGGAGCCTCTCTCTCTCGCTGTGCTGAGAAGTCAAGCGACTCCTGTAAAAGAGCGATCGTCGTGGAGACATTGCTAACCTGCAATGAAAATCAATGAGTTAGGTACAATCATAAATTCAGGAACCCGAAATTAAAAAGGAAATTATGAGCTTTAACCAAAATCCTACAAATAAAATGGTATTTTACAGTTGAAGTAAAATTAAACCTACATATAAAACAATGGTTCAATTTGCATCTAAGACCCTCGTGATCAATTTTTGGTCAAAATACCCAAAATACACCTCATGCTCAAGGCTCAAAGCTAGCCATGGGCACATTCAAAATTCGGTTATGATTGAAGGGGGAAAACCCATCATCCTCAACATCAAATTTTTGGCTACTTTTGCACATAACCCCCCTCAAAAAGTTTGGCCAATTTTGTAATATTACCCCTCAAAAAAATTTCGGCCATAAGCTCACATCTAAACCCTCCAAATTTTCGGCAATGAGCTCACATTCAAGTCATCAAAATTTCGGCCATATATACAATATAACCCCTCAAAAATTGTGTATGATCAAATTATTAGATATTTTGAAAAGGTCAATATTGACACCTAACTAATCGCCTCTTTAATCTCCACTAACCCTACTAAAAATTCCTAATTCTCCTCTAACTATAACCACTTCTTTGGACTCTTTCTCCTCTCACTAATATAAAACTCATTTAAAAACCCCTCAGTCTCTCTTCACCTTTGGAATCACTTCTCAAAACTCTCTCTAAGACTCGTTGCGCACGAAGAAGAAAGTGAAGAAAAGAAGACAGAAAAAGAGAGAGGGAGGGGCTCTCGGGAGAAGGAGAAGAAAGAGAGGGAGAGATGCTTTTGGGAATGGAGAGAAGAAATGAAGAGAGAGAGAGAGAGAGAGAGAGAGAGAGAGAGAGAGAGAGAGAGAGAGAGAGAAAAAAAAACCCCTCAGTCTCTCTTCACCTTTGGAATCACTTCTCAAAACTCTCTCTAAGACTCGTTGCGCACGAAGAAGAAAGTGAAGAAAAGAAGACAGAAAAAGAGAGAGGGAGGGGCTCTCGGGAGAAGGAGAAGAAAGAGAGGGAGAGATGCTTTTGGGAATGGAGAGAAGAAATGAAGAGAGAGAGAGAGAGAGAGAGAGAGAGAGAGAGAGAGAGAGAGAGAGAGGAAAAAGAAGAGTGAGATGTTCTCGGGAATGAAGAAAAATAATAGTGAGAAAAACAGAGAAAACAACAACACTTTCTTCTCCCATCTGAATTATCTCCTCACTCTTGTTACGAGATTTCTGCTACTATTTTCCATAGTATTTTTTAGGCGACCTTCTTCATCTGAGCAGAAGCTTTGTACTCTCGCCGAGTACGGAGGTTGACTGCTTTTGGTGGCTTTTTCTGCTAGTTGAGAAGAGATCATCTACGTCAGGAAGATAGGCGGGTCCTTAATTTTCTAGGACAGTGATTACACAACTGCTTCCCGTCAAGCCTGATATTTTTTAACTTATATTATTTATTTTTGGATTTAATTTTTTATTTTATTCGAATTTATCTGCATGCTATAACCTTTGATTTGATAAATTTCCAACAATCTAGAAGATTAAGAAGTTTATAGCTATTGTTTTAAATCCAAAATTATTATTAAAAAAATTATTACTATTCATCAAAGTTTCTATTCGCCCATTTTAATTTCTGTTAACAACGTTACTATTTTTTAAAAAAAGTTTTGGTTACTATTTATTTAAAAAAATCTATTTACTGTTTACATAGAGCACTGTTCATCAGAAAATTATTTTCCTTGTTCATAAAAATACAATTACTATTCATCCTAGGAAAATACAGTTTCTGTAACTATTTTCTTGCTTTATTTTAATTATTGTAATTAATTATAATTAATTAATATCACTGTAGCAATTAAGTATTTATGACAGTTATTGTAGCAAATTACCATGCTATTTATAAATAGTAAAAGTGTAAGTATTGTTCAAAATGCAAACCACTATTCACTAATAATGTTCACGCATTTACTGTTCACAGTTACTGATACAGTTTTACAATTGCTATTTACGTATTTATTATTAACAGTCACTATTCTTATATACTGTTAAGGAACAATAAATCATTAAGTGAACTGGTTCAAGTTTTCGTGGATTAGTTGGTGTCTAAGATAAGGTTTAGGGATTGTGTAACGCACCTCACAAGGAACGATGTACTTAATTAATCTTTAATCTTCCTTTAGTACTATCCTTACCTGGCTAAACTATCTAGGTAAAACTTTGATCTTTTTACTTTAGGAGTTTTTGGTTAGGAGCTGATCTAGTTAAGTTTCCGGTTTAGTGGAATTAACAAAAACCTTTTTTTGCTTTTAGACCCATTTGTTTACTCCTATTTATCTTTAAACCCAAGTACTATTATTTATATCTTTAAGCCCAGTTCACTTTTTGTATTATCTTTAAACCCAATCTCCAAAATACTATATTTTCACCATTTGTATTTATATAGAATCTCTAAAATACCCTATGGCCCCATATAAACAGCATCTCTCCTAATCTTACTCTTTTCAACTCAACCCTAAATTAAAAAACGACAGCCCCTTGCCGTCGTCACCCGTCTCTAGTCGCATCTCCAGCTGCCGCCGCCCGTCTTCAGACGCGTCTCCAGCCACCGTCGTGGTTGAGGGATTAGGGGTTGGTTGACAAATGATTTGATCGGAGAACTTTTCGAAGGAGAAGATATTAACCTAGGTCGTTGACAAGGGATTGTGGGTTGGTTGACGAAGGATTCAGTTATATATAAAGCCTAGTTGAAATATTGTTACTATGTTCAAAATTTCAATTAATGAAGAAATTAGTTTGGGTTATTTTGATAATGATGATTATCGATGAGAAGTGGCGTTGATTTATTGCGTTTCTATTACTTATTCTCAATTTCTTGATTATGAGTGTTATCGTTTTTTGGGAGTTGCTAGAAGTACTACCCCAATGAAAAAAAGGAAAAAGAAGAAGAAAAAAAGCTAGGCAAATGAAGGAAATACACACATGTAAGGTGTTTGATAATTTGTCTCAGCGAGACAATATACCTATTGCAATCCTAATTAAACTCAAGTTGGCAAAAACGTGATGCCATGAAGTCTTCCACAAATTGCCACAGCGACACCTACAAATAACTTGTCCACCATTTTCTCAACGCAATGGAAACCACATCTCAAATTGCTAATCACATAATTAAATGCAATCGTAATTGATCTCTACTCGGTAAAAGCATGTTGAACGTGAAGCATCTCACAAAATGCCTCAACTGAACATATATAACATCCCAAATCGCTTACAAGCATCAACCGTATAAACATAGGTTAACGTGCTATACTTACTGGTTAATGTGCTATACTTACAGGTTAACGTGCTATATTTATAGGTTAATATGCTATACTTACAGGTTAACGTGCTATACTTACAGGGTAACGTGCTATACTTACAGGTTAACGTGCTATATTTACAGGGTAACGTGCTATATTTATAGGTTAACGTGCTATACTTACTCCATAACGTGCTATACTTTTAGGTTAACGTGCTATACTTACCGTATAACGTGCTATACTTAATCCATAACGTGCTATACTTTCAGGTTAACGTGATATACTTATAATATAATGTGCTATACTTTTGATATAATGTGCTATACTTTCAGGTTAGCGTGCTATACTTACAATATAACGTGCTATACTTTCAGGTTAACGTGCTATATTTACAATATAACTTGTTATATTTACAATATAACGTGCTATACTTACTCCATAACGTGCTATACTTACTTTATAACGTGCTATACTTACAATATAACATGTTATACTTTCGATATAACGTGCTATACTTTTGATATAACGTGTTATACTTACTGTATAACATGCTATACTTACTCCATAACGTGTTATACTTTCAAGTTAACGTGCTATACTTACAATATAACATGCTATACTTTCGATATAACATACTATACTTTTAGGTTAACGTGCTATACTTACAATATAATGTCCTATACTTACAATATAACATGCTATACTTACTCCATAACGTGCTATACTTATGATATAATGTGCTATACTTTCGATATAATGTGCTATACTTTCAGGTTAACGTGCTATACTTACAATATAACGTGTTATACTTTTGATATAACGTGCTATACTTTTGATATAACGTGTTATACTTATAATATAACGTGCTATACTTACTGTATAACGTGATATACTTGCAATTAACAAATAACAACAGTAATCATGTGTGTGAGAACAAAAGGAGCAAAGAAAATACAACATTGCATATCCAGGAGATTGACAAACTATATACAACATTGCATTTCCAGACAAACTATATACAACATTGTATATCCAGGATATTGATAGTGATGATGTAATCAGAACTCTAGCATTGAATCAAGTGAATATAACATAATTAAGTGATGAAGTAATCAGAATCCTTCCACAGAACTTTGCATTTCGAGCCAAAAAAATCAAGGCCTTAGAAGCCTGCAAAACTTTGCATTTCCAACACTTTGCATTTCCAGAACATACAACTTTGCATTTCCAGCACTTTGCATTGCCAAAAACAATCAAGTAATTAGACCTCTGGCACAGAACTTTGCATTTTCAGCACATACAACATGCAAACAATGGCTATAGTGGCTATAATCTAAGTTAACCACAGAACTTTGCATTTCCATTAATATCAATGACTTAGAAAATCATTTAAAACTTTACATAACCCAGTAAGTTAACCACAATGGCTATAATCTACCACAGAAGACACAAAACACCATGGACTACATAATCAACATATATTTATACAAATACTTTACAAATCAATTTCCAAAATATAGATGTACACAAAAAATATTGGATATCACAATTGGCATCTAGCATCCGTGGAATTGGTCTTGAGGATCATGTTGGTTGATTTCCTGAAAGCAAAATATAAGCGGATCAAAAGAACAATAGACTGAATATAAGCGTTTTATTGAACATTACACTTATAGAAAATATACATTTAGATAGAAATAAAGCAACAATACAAGCTCTATGTCTTGAACAATCCTCTTGAACAATACAAGCTCTATATCAATGAAATAAAGTTAGGAGTTGGAAAATAATCTTATCAAGTTCTTGGAATCGAGTTGTCGTTATTGGCTTAAACATTCGATCCACACTCGACGGGTTATTTTCATTGATGCATCTCCAAAACCATGTCAGTCATACCCAGAATCAAACTACCACGATATCATAGGCAACAACAATTTAGAACTAATATTAATAGAACTAATGATGATCCATCTCCAATATGAAACTTATCAATATCATCTACCACATCCCAGAACCAAAACTAATCATATTAACAACAAACCTCATCTCTCTCTAATTAATGAACCCAGGATCACATAATTTTTATAAATTTATCACAATATCTCAAATTTCCAATTCTGTTCATCACCTCCAAATGAAAATGAAATCAAACTTCATCCGCATAAAAAGAAGTTCTCATATCAAATTAATACAAAACCTATCTCAACCTATGAAATCCTCACTCAATATATCATTTTTCAGATTAAAACAATTAAAATCCAACCCGTATTTATAACATGCAAGGCTGACATAAAGTTTTTTAAAAAAATCAAATTAGAACTTACCCAATTGAGCAAAATTAGCTTGACGACAACGACAACGACGAGGTCGACGGCGGTGGACGATAACTAGGACAGGTGAGATCTGTTTCGATGGTGATGATAACTAGGACGGTGGACGACGAGCGACACAGCGGTTCGTGGTCGACACGTCGGCGGTGGGCGACGTGTGACACTGTGGCGGTAGGCAACCGGCGACACGGTGGTTCATGGTCGTTTTGAGAATTTAGGGCTCGTTTTGGAAATTTAGGGCTGAGAGAGAAAGGAGAAAATTATGAGAGAGATTTTGGTTTATATTTGGCAATGAAAGGGGTATATTTGGTTTTTTACCTTCATGGTGTATAAATACAAGTGGTGAAAATATAGTATTTTGAAGATTGGGTTTAAAGATAAATAAAAAAAGTGAATTGGGCTTAAAGATACAAATAATAGTATTTGGGTTTAAAGATAAATGGGAGTAAACAAATGGGTCTAAAAGCAAAAACCCCTTTTATTTTTAGCTTTTGTTTTACAATCATATGCAATATTATTAAATTATTATAAATTATTTAATATGGGTTTTCCATATAAATAGGGCTTATACGTCATATGCTTATGTGATTGTATTTATTTGATAATTGTTATAATTCTATATGAAACATTTTATATTCAAGCATGAATAAGAAGACCAGAATTATGAGAATAATTCATATGCATAAATTTAAATTTGGAAAGTCTCTTTTGTAGGCAACCAATTTAAATTTGGAAGATCTCTTTTGTAGGTAACTAATTTGCAACCTCTTATAATAGGAGAATTTTAAAATTATATATATATGAAGTATGAAATATTCTTAATTCCCCCTTGAGCTTGAGAGTGATTTTCGGCCAAGAACAATAGGAGTGAAAGATGAGGCTTCAAATCCTTTTATAAGAAGAGTTTAAGAGTCCTAAAAGGGGGAATTAAGAGTTCTTAAAGAGAATGATTTATGGGTTATAAAGAAATGGGTTTTGGATGAAGAGTTTTGAGGAAGAAGATAAGAAAATAAGAAGGAATTCAAAATTTAAGGGGAACACAAAGGACTCTTGTACAAAACCCTACACCCATCCCTTAGGGCCGACCTCCTCTTTTCTCTCTCTCCTCTATCTCTCATGATCTCTCTCCCTCTCCCTCTCCCTCTCTCCTTGACTGAGACACTTATTGTGTCTCGGCCAAAGCCGAGACACAAGTTGTGTCTCGGGCCTAAAACAAGGCCCCACGTGTTCAATGATACTGTTTTTGGTCCATATTTGCCCGTTATCGACCGTTTCGGTGTATTTGATATCTGTATCCACACTTCGATGAGTATATGAGTATAAGATACATCTTCTTGAACCTCCAACGGGTTTACGAGGTTAAACTGATTCTCGAAACTCCCAGGAGTATACGAGTATAAACTGGTCCTCCTCGCTCTAACGTCTTAAGAACCTAAACTGTGTAGACTCCAATTAACGTATGAGTATAAACTGTGTTTACACCGGTCAACGTGTAGCCTTGGGTCGATGCCGATCAACGTGTAGCCTTGGGTCAATGCAAGTCAACGCGTTGCGATGAAGGTCAACGTCGGTCAACGCATTACAATAAAGGTCGACACCGGTCAACGCGTTATGATGAAGGTTAACGTGTTACGATGAAGGTCAATACCGATCAACGCATCGTGATGAAGGTCAATGTCAGTCAACGTGTAGCATTGGATCAAATCGGTCAACGCGTTACGATAAAGGTCAATGTGTCGTCAATAATTTTCACCAAAATAAGGCTCTGATCAACTCCAAAATAAAGGATAATCCCAAGAATTTTAACCATAGTTCAGATATGAATCCCCAATGAAGATAGTCAGTTCAACGTCGACTCAATGACACGAGCTAAAATCAGAAATTAACACATCAGTTTTAATTCAAAACTTCGACAACGGTCAGACGATAAACGCAGAGCCGAAAAAATTTTAGCTATTCGATAAAATACTGAATAGACTAGGAATTGAAGAAGTCAAGAATTGAAGCCAATTATAGTTCCTTTTACACCAACTGAAGTTTGGCTCTATCACATCCAAAGTATTTCAGGCTCTTCTATAAAAAAAAACGAGATTGAAATAATTTGGAGGGGGTATCTGTAGGTGTCAAATTTTTGCCTATAGGTTCTCACACGTAGTTCGAGACGGAGAGAAGATAATGAACACTATTATTCGAGTCAAATGGGATTATTTAACATTGACAAGCGCATGAAGTAAATCGACGAAGCGTACGAATCAACATGACGGCAGAATAATGAAGAGACGATCCGATCGGGAGTTACGTTTTGCTCACAAAAGACGAAGTGCCACTCGTGTCTCATCCACTACACATATGATTCACCCATGGGAGGTTGTAGATCTCTTCTTTGGTTTTCCTACGTACTTCGAATCGCATTATTCTGAGATCGGACCTAAAAATTACGGGGAAAACAGTCAAAGCGCGCTAAATGACGTCTCGGTCGAAAGCGAGACACAAAGTGTGTCTCAGCCAAGGCTGAGAGACATCATGTGTCTCGGCCAAGGCCGAGACACAGAGCATGCTCGTGCCCAAGAAAGTTGTTTTTTTACCGTTAATCGCCTAGATTTCTGTATATTATGATCCAAAGCCTCCCCAACTAATTTGAAGCTATCTTGGAACGTGGTTAAGTGGTTATAACTGAAGATGAGAGCAAATCAGCTATTCTTATCCGAAAACCGAGTTTCTAAAACCTATAAATATGGCCCTAGGGCCTTCATTTTTACAGATCCGGAATTCTTAAGTCTCGGTGAAGCCCCGTTGAATTAAAGAGTGTGGAGCACGAATTTTAGAGAGGAGGAAGAGATCTTGGTGAGCTCTTCTGCACAAAGAGAGGAAGAGTTCGAGAGATCTGCATCTCGTTCATCCATTTCCCTTGAGATCGCATCTAGCTCGCTATTGCCGAGATAGTCACTTTAATTTCTTATCTCCTTTCCGAGGCAACGAAATCTTTATTCGGATCTGATCAGTTGGTGGTCCACGGATAAACCCCGATACCGGCAAAGATCCCGCGCAAGCAGAAGAGTGATATATGATCTCTCTGTGTGTGTTCTCAGGAAGTCATCTGTTTTATTTTTATTTTAAGAGAAGTTTTATAAAAAGACTAAATTTTTTTTATTTTGAATCGTTGTAACGTCTGAAGTTGTAATGGATTCGAAAGCAATAAAACCGATTTCCGACACAAACAGAAGGCAATGACATAATCTCAACCAACCACTTCATGAACATGGACCGGTCTTTAGGAAGCTACGATAAACATCAATCATAAAAAAAAGCAAGAAGAAATCACAACAATGACGACATGAAACCATAAATGTTTCACCAATCACTCACTACCACAAATACATGGCATTTTAAAGAAATAAACAATTATGATCCAAAGCCTCCCCAACTAATTTGAAGCTATCTTGGAACGTGGTTAAGTGGTTATAACTGAAGATGAGAGCAAATCAGCTATTCTTATCCGAAAACCGAGTTTCTAAAACCTATAAATATGGCCCTAGGGCCTTCATTTTTACAGATCCGGAATTCTTAAGTCTCGGTGAAGCCCCGTTGAATTAAAGAGTGTGGAGCACGAATTTTAGAGAGGAGGAAGAGATCTTGGTGAGCTCTTCTGCACAAAGAGAGGAAGAGTTCGAGAGATCTGCATCTCGTTCATCCATTTCCCTTGAGATCGCATCTAGCTCGCTATTGCCGAGATAGTCACTTTAATTTCTTATCTCCTTTCCGAGGCAACGAAATCTTTATTCGGATCTGATCAGTTGGTGGTCCACGGATAAACCCCGATACCGGCAAAGATCCCGCGCAAGCAGAAGAGTGATATATGATCTCTCTGTGTGTGTTCTCAGGAAGTCATCTGTTTTATTTTTATTTTAAGAGAAGTTTTATAAAAAGACTAAATTTTTTTTATTTTGAATCGTTGTAACGTCTGAAGTTGTAATGGATTCGAAAGCAATAAAACCGATTTCCGACACAAACAGAAGGCAATGACATAATCTCAACCAACCACTTCATGAACATGGACCGGTCTTTAGGAAGCTACGATAAACATCAATCATAAAAAAAAGCAAGAAGAAATCACAACAATGACGACATGAAACCATAAATGTTTCACCAATCACTCACTACCACAAATACATGGCATTTTAAAGAAATAAACAATTTTAAAAGAGAAGTCATTACAAAGCTTCAATGATGTTTAATGTACCGGATTGAATGCAGGCCTAAAGATTCATATGCTATATGTATAGAATAATTTCATATAAACTTGATCTTACCCATAATCCTTTACCATAAGTTGTTTACATTAGTCAAAGAAATTTATATTAAATCATTTATCCCTTTGCCCATACTCTCCAGATCCTCTGTACATTATTGGTCAGAAAAACATGGAAAGCAAGAGAGAGATACCAAACCCTAAGCATAAACCGAGTGAAACTCATAATATAATTCCTTAAAAGGCACACAATAGGCATGTACAATAATTTCACCTATGATTACCGGGTTCGTCGACAGCTCCACGAGGTAGACGCCGTGACGGTGGTCGACAGGGAGGCTGCGGGAGGCGATGGAGTCAGTGATGATCTGGTGGGTGGAGAGGCGGGTGAGGTCCCGACCGCAGGTGAGGTTGGCATTGAGTCTGGTCGAAGTAGAGGGCGGCGGTGGAGGACCACCACTAGGAGAGGGAGGGGGGGAGGAAGGAGAGGAGATTGAGAGGAGTAGGAGAAAGCCACAGAGAAGAAGATGGAGAAGAAGAAGAAGAAGAAGAAGAAGATAAGAAAATGGGTATTTCCGGAATGTTTTGAGATGAATTGCTGGGAGAGTGTGAAAAAGGGGCTGAACACATTTTTTTTTTGGGGTTAAAGAATAAAAGAAAAACATTAAGGGGCTGGGTCACATCCCGTTTATTTTTTAGGGGCCTAGACACCTCCCCTTTATTTTTTAACAGCGAACAAAATCCAAATCCTCCATGTTTTTGCAATTAAAATATTGGAAAGATCATATTGTCACTTTTAATTAAAGACTGCATGCAATTTCTGATCTCCACAAATGAGATTTTATTATTATTATTATTATTATTATTAACACTTCCTACAGCTGTATCTAGCCTCATGGGGGTTCTCCTCCCTTAAGCCGTACGTGCACGGTGCACCTGCACTTTGTTTACACATTGCAGGCCACCTACTCTCAATTGTGGCAATATGTACGTATCAATTTGCTAATAACTAGTCACTGGGTACTCAATTTTACTATATTTCTGGAAGTCAGGATGCAACCCGAGCGCTCCAACAAAGCAAAAGTGGACGATGCACGTACTGATATAAAAAAAAAATTTCCTGTTTCTCGCCCCCGCCTGCGTATTCCATGACGACATGCAGAAGTATGGGGCTGCGATGCGTTGCCCAATTTTCCTAATACCAAGACAACAAATACTGCAACATCCTCTGGACTCAAAAAAAATACTCTCATATCTCTCCCACTGCCACTTGTTTCTACACTCTGTATGTATCTACAGCCAACTGTCCATATTTGTGCACAGTTTGGCCACCCCACGCTCCAAGCTAGCTAATTAAAAGCCTGAGCCCTAACCCTAGCTAGCTACTTCTCAAGTCTTCAGCCCACAGCTTGTTTGGTTTGTAAGGCCTGCAGAGAGGGGGTACACGAAAAGAGATGGATCACCATCTGCTATCGTTTTACCCATCCCGCTGCACTGGCAAAATGTAGCGGCCAGGATTCTCTCCCCTAACGCCACGCCCTCCCCCCCCCTATTGCGTTGGATACAACACCAGCAAGCAGCTATAACACAGTGCGATTCTACTCCTCCATAACCCTAGCCAAAACCCTAAACCCCTAATAACTAGCTAACATTACTGCAGAGCAGCAGCTGCCTGCAGCATTAATTGATGGGAGGGGGTGTAAAAATGGTAGTGATAGTTTTTTATAGTGCTTTCGGGGAGAATGAGGCGTGGTGCTCAGAGTCACGTGATTTAGGGGTAGTAATTGCAAAATTGAAGAAGGGAGTAAAGGCGGTTTCAGTTATGTCGCATTCAGAGGATCTCCTTCTCTCTTTTCCGGACGGCGATCGATGCGGGCCCACCGAGGGAGATATCTCTAGCTAGCTAGCTTTTAATGGGATCGTGTACTTTTAATTATGGGTGCAAGCAAATTGAAGATATCGGCCAGCAGGTGACCTGTACGGACCCTCAGCCGTTGATTCTTCGTAGATTGTGAGCCGTTGGTTTTCATCATGAGTTCTACACTCAATCCATGATCCATCCATCCATCCATCTGCCTTTTTTTTTTTTGTGTCTTTTTTGTCGTTTCGTAAATGAGAGGAGCACGAGTCACGACCAAGGTACTCAACTAGGTTTTGAGTAGTAATTATTGTTCTAGGTGATTCATGTATCATTTTTTTTTTTATCAATGAAAATTTTATTCATCTTTCAAATTTAAAAATTCCTGTACATCAACTTCTCAGTAGGACTGAGATTACACTGATAGCTAGCAGCTTACAATCTCAGGTAGTTATAAGGTACAAATCCATTCCTTGTTATCTGTCGAGAAAGATCCATTGAGTATGGTAGTTAGAATGATGAACTTAATCTCCTTGAACAATTGCACAGCAGGCTTCACTTCTTGCTTGAAGATTCTAGTGTTCCTTTCACACCAGATGCTATATATAAATTGTTACGGTGAGAACCATTTTCTTAACTTTTTGTTTAAAGTCATTCTCCCTCAATCTTAAACTTAATATCAGTTCATAATCAGGTTCTAATTACAAGACCTCCACCTGAATTGTAACCAGTCCATGATCAGGAGCCAAACTTCCCTTGAATATTGACACTCAAAGAAGAGATGATTCCTGCTCTCATTGCTAGTGCACCAGCAACAGCTATTATCATTCACAATTCTCCTTTTGATCAATCTATCTTGTGTGAGCAAACGATCATAAGTTGCTAGTCAACTGACAAAAGAATGTCTGGATAGACATGATGTCTCCCACACAGACTTATACCATGACACTTCAGAGGTAGCAGGGGATAGGACAATACAATTCATGTATCATGTTAGTATGAGTATTCACACATATCCTGCATAATTAGGAGCGCTCATCCTACATCCTATATTAGAACCCCCCCCCCCCCCTCCCTCCTCCCCCATGTCGGCAGCGGCATTGTTCCGAGCCCTCTTAAAGGCAGGAAAAATAGGAGGTCAATATGGTAGTTTCGCCCCTTTTTTTGGCTCAAAATTGGTTATCCCATGGTGGCGGTTCAATATAACATGTGGTGTACGGCTAAATGCTTTCCAGTTTCCTATTGTTTTTGTCAATTTCAATTTCTAGTGATTAAAATTTACTATCGTCTTAAAAGCTATTATTAGAAGAAATGCTACGTATATTGTTTTATTGTCTGAGAATGAAATTACATTAACAATTAGGGTAATTAAGCTCTCTCGTGCAACCAAGTCGATATTGAAGAGATTCTCAGCCCTTGGTTGGTAATTTTTATGAGTAGCATGCGGAAGTTAGGGAAACCATCAAATCCATATTTTTCACTCAACATATGTACATGTATGTGTTCTTTAAAAAAAAACCTAATAGCAAATTTGCTAGTGAGAATTGTAATTATTAGATGCTTCTCAATAATTGGGCAATATTGAAGTGAATTTCATAAAAATTGTTCTTATAAATGAAGAACTCACTCACTCCTAACGACGAGTGGGAAGTCCGTCCCTATAGCTTATATAGTCTACAAGATGTATCAAATATGACAACATTTCCCCCCCTGTATTTGAGTGGAATTTGACCAATTAAATCTTTTTAGTTAGTGGACCCCATAAGTGATATTAGTTAATCAAATTAATAAAAAAATTTATTTATGGGGCCCAATGTGATAAACCAATAATATTGGTCCATTTAACTAATTATAGTCTATCTCCACAATTTAATTGTAGAGAATCAGATCTGAAATTGAAAGGGTAAGGGTTCACTACATTCTTAATTATAAAGAATGTCCATAATTTTGAATAGGGCTCCCCACTCTATTTTTCTTTCAAAAAAAGCATTTGAAGCAAAGAAATAAAGAAAGACGAGGTACTATAAGGTTCTCTTGAATGGATAGTCTTCAAAGAGGCGGAGTTTGTTAGGAGCATGATAGCAGGTGATTCTCTCTGCTATTTTGCGCGCTCCCGCCGTGACTATAATGGCAAAAAAAGAGAAAAAATGGGGAAAAATTCTAAATATTAGATTTAGTGCTTCAAATTCAAGTTCTATTCTTCAAATTGATCAGTCTGATGCTGGATCGATGGAAGATGATGGTGGTTTCTCGGATTCTATGGGGCAACGGGCCCAAAGGGAGAGAATAGTAAGAAGCTTATCTCGGATATTCTGAAGGATTCTGCTTGTGGATCTAATCGGAATCAGGTCTCTCCTCAAGTGATCGGAGTTCAAGATCGTCGGATCTACGAGTCTGCTAGCTTTGGTAAGGTCTCTCCTCAAGTGATCGGAGTTCAAGATCGTCGGATCTACGAGTCTGCTAGCTTTGGTAAGGTCTCTCCTCAAGTTCAAGATCGTCGGATCTACGAGTCTGCTAACTCTGGTAAGGTCTCTTGGGTCGATAAAGTTGAATTGGTTGTTGGATCGTCTTGTAAGCGTAATGATTTGATCGCGGCTAGCTCATTTGAAACAAATTCACTAAATTCTAAATCTGCTCTTGATCCTATTCCTTTGATTCCAAATGAGATTGCTGCTCCTGTTAATAATCCTATAGTAACGAATGTCATTGTTTCATCGAAGAATAAAGATGATGGGAAAGATATTCCCCCTGGGGATACAACAAAGAAAAGCTGGGCTAGTCTTTTTTCAGATAACAGAAAATTGGGCTGTGGAATGGATTTGAGCGATGTTCCCTCTGAACAAAATGACACATTAACTTTTAATGAAGAGGAGTGGAATGAAGGTGCCTCTATTTGGAAATGCTCGCTTGTTGGACAAGTTCTTGGTATCAATGTAAAATTTAAAGCTATGAAAATTTTTATTAAAAAAGTTTGGGTCCATTTTGCAATCCCTGAAATCTGTCTATTAAAAGCTGGAGTTTATCTGTTCAAATTCAGGAATAAGGAAGAAATGAATGAAATTTTAACCAATGGTCCTTGGTTTTTTGGATCGCGACCACTGTTATTAAAAGTTTGGTTAATGAGTGAAGATTTTGAAAAAGTGAATGAATGCATTTATCCTATGTGGATACAATTGCATGCACTAAAGTTAAATTTGTGGAATGAGAAGGGAATTAGCAAAATTGCAAGTTTAGTTGGTAGACCCATAGCTACAGATAAACTAACTTCTAATAGGCAAAGATTGGCTTATGCTAGGGTGTTAATTGAAGTTAAATTGCCCACTACCCTTCCTGATCAGATTGTAGTGAATTGGTTAAAGGTTATGGGAGGAAACATGTGTCACCAAGGATCATGATCAATATAGACATAAAGAAAGCTTTTGATATTGTTAGTTGGAGCTTCTTGCAGTGCTTACTCAGTGGTTTGGGTTTCCCTCAAGTGTTCATAAACTGGATTATGTCTTGCATCTCCTCCCCTAAATATTTCATCTCTCTTAATGGATCTTTGTATGGGTATTTTAAGGGTAAAAGAGGGTTAAGGCAGGGTGATCCGCTCTCCCCCTACCTGTTCATTCTTGGGATGGAATACCTCTCCAGGAGCATTGATTTGTTGAAAAATGACAAAAATTTTAAATACCATCCTAAATGTAGGAAACTCGAAATCTCTCATCTAATTTTTGCTGATGATTTACTTTTGTTTACCAAGGGAGATTCTTATTCAGTGCAAAAAATATATGAATGTGTTAAGGACTATGGTGTTAAATCTGGCCTGGAGGCTAATCCTTCAAAATGCTCTATTTTTTATGGTGGCGTTGATGAATCAATAAAGGGAACTATCAGGGGTTGTTTGGGTTTCCCTGAGGGAAATTTTCCTATCAGATATCTTGATTTTCCACTTATATGTAAAAGAATGTCATACATGGATTGTAGCTCTCTTTTTGTGAAAATATCAGACCAGTTTCAGACATGGTTGCATAAGAAGCTGTCATATGCTGGTAGACTGCAAGTTATAAGAAGTGTAATTCTGAGTATTTAGATATTTTGGACTTCCTGTTACATTCTTCCAGTCAAAGTCCTTCGTCAGATTGATGTGTTCTGCAGAAATTTTCTATGGGGTAAATCTGATCAAGCTTTTAAGATCCCTCTTGTGAACTGGACAAATGTATGCACTGATAAAAAGTTTGGGGGCCTGGGAATCTTCTCTGCAACTCTATGGAGCATTGCAACTGCATTAAGAACTATTTGGCACATCCATATGAATAAAGAATCTCTGTGGATAAAGTGGATTCATGAAAATTATCTAAAAAACAGAGATATCTGGCATATATCTGCTAAATCTAGTGATTCATGGATGTGGAGATAATTTTTAAAAGTAAGGGATAATGCTTTGAATGCCTGGGGGGAGTTGAAAATCTGAAGCAGGAAATCAGTTCATGCTCTACAAATTCAAAGGTACATCTCTCTGATTTGTATGTTGTTCTATCCCTAGCTGCAACAAAAGTTGATTGGCATGCGACAGTATGGGAGAAGCTGAGTTACCCTAAACACTCACTCTTTCATTACATGGTTATCAGTTCAAGATAAACTTTTAACACATGATAGACTTGTCATATGGGGGATTATCCATAATAATCTCTGTTGTTTGTGTGATGGTTCTAGTACTGAGAACCGAAATCACTTATTTTTTGACTGTAGCTATTCAAATAGAAATTGGAATAATATTATGGATTGGTTGCAATTTAAATGGAAATCAGTAGAGTGGCATAGGCTCTTGGATTGGTACATTTCCAGGTTGAGGGGAAAGGGCACCACACAAAGGATCAAGAGATTGGCTTTTTCTGTCACAATCTATAAAATTTGGAGTGAAAGAAATGATAGAATTTTCAAAGGAAAGCTCAGGAATATTTATCAACTGAATAGGAAAATAAAAGTGGATATAATGATTATATCACTCAACTATCCATTACCAGCTGAAGGCAAGCAGTGGCTCCTCTCACTGTAGCTGCAATTTTTTGATGAATGTTTTTTTTGCTTTCTTGAATTACATTTTTTTCTGGTAAAAATAGATTGTATAGTTGATATCTCCATTTTCGAGTAGCTTGATGTACATAAAGTATCAAATTTGGTGAGTGAATAAAATTTTTTTCATTGACAAAAAAAAAGAATGTCCATAATTATTTATGTAGATGAATACATTGATTCATCTGATATACCCCATCACTAAAAGATTTTTTATATATAATTTACTTAATTATTTTTATTTATGAGTCTACAGAATTAGGAGAGGTTATTTATATATTGTAAGCATTTCTCTATAAAGGACGTACGGTATCCCACTCCGAATTGAAGGTCCTCTCTATGTCAACATTGCATACTGCTGTCTATTCAAGCACCTCATATTGAAATTTGTTGTGCAGCAACAGTAAATGCAATGTGTATATATTGACAATTTGGTGATATATTTGCCGAACATTCTCGCTCATTAATTTTTTCCCCTTAAACGAAGAAACTTGAATTTAGTACTACTTGCTCAGTTTCCCACTTCACACTGTATTTTATCCTATAACAAAAGGATAAATTTTTAAAATAGATCCTATTAAAAATTTATTTTTAAAAAATGACTTCTTTGAAATTTAATTATCATTTTCAATCTAATTTCAGTCATCTGGCTGAAACTGGGTTGTAATGACAATTAAAGTTCGAAAACTTCATGGGATTTAAAATCCCATGTTGATGAATGATCTGAGTATATGGTTGTGTATGAAGCTAAAAAGTGTCGGCTCCATCATCATGCGCCACCCTTTGACCTATCATATGTCTTCGCTTGTACACTTTACCAAATTGGCGTGACCCGTCCTCACGTCCTTCAAACTCGTCGATATATTTTTAATAAAACACATTTGCTATTATCTGTCTGATCCAATTGAAGATCCCTAACACTATTGGATTCTAACTCTGATTAATATGCTCATTTATATCAGCCTCAATCTCATCAAAAGTATGGATCTATAATTTAATCAATATATACACAACTTAGCAAATAATATTATCAAAAAAATTTGTCATTTTAATTTAGTTAAAAAACTTACATAATCCCTCTTGAGCATGACACTAGAGACGTAACTATCTGTCGGTGGGCATGGTACACATCTAGTTGCTAGTTGTGGGTCGCATCCTATCCATCTGTGTGTGATATTTTAATGCCAACGCATATACACGGTATAATCATTTGCTAAATTTCTCTCATTCTGTATGAAATTCCATCTATTATTCCACCTATCTATGTAGGCCACACGCAATAAGGCCCAGTTCGTATGATGTGATATCATCTGTCGCCTGTGATCGATTTGTTCAACAAGATCTGGCACATACTGAGAAAGAAGAAATTATCGTAGCATATAACATGGGACATGCAACTCTACAATCTCACAACATATCAAGGGGACTTTGGCTCTCCACAAAGTAGCGGTATCTATACAAATATGTGCAAGGATATACATATCAAGATCTGACGGAGAATAGGGTGTCCACTTTAACTAAAATTTAAAAAACTTGTATCAGCATCTACAGAAAAATTAAAATATAAATAATGAATTGAGTTTTATATTTACCTATTGGTGTTGGAGGCCATCAAGCTCATTTTTGTAAAAACTCTATATGTCTAGTCGCAGTTTTGTATTTAGAGTGTCTCACATTATACCTATTTGGCAAAAAATATATATTAGAACAAATTCAATATGAATAAAATTAGGCGATATAAATAATTTTAAATTCATGTATAATTATACCTACATCCTAAAGGAAACTGACCATATAGATCGCGGTGCACACGCATAGTATGTCGTCCAATATGAATGTATTCCTATGACCAAACCTATAGTAATGCAATGCACCTCTTGAAATCTTTATTCAGGATCAAGGAGACCCTGCTTAGTTCTCTATATAGGTATTGCCAAGACTGATAGAGTGTCACACACCTCAAAATCCTCAAATAGTGTCAGTCATCGTGCATGTAAAAGATTTTTGCACGTATCAAGAAATAACATACACCCTATCATGTGCAACATATAAGCATGAGCATAATACTGAATCGTCTCATCCTTGGCGTCAACCGATATATCTCCCTTAAATGTCAAACAAAGCCACAATAACTTCATGACACCACTCCAGAAATTGACAACCTGCCCAAGAAGCCTCTTACATATTTGAGTCTAATTATGGTCATCGGTGTTCGTAACATCAGAGCCATCAATACGGAGCCCAAATATGACGGCTACGTCCTGAAGTGTAATGATACATTCCCCTATATGTATATGAATGTGTTGGTCCCTGAACTCCACCTCTCAATCGGAACACTAATAAGGGGCCCAATCAAGCGTAATCTATCTCATCGACTTGAGTTACCAATTGTAGTACTCGGTTATCCTCCATCTCCCAGGCCGAGTGAGTCTGGAAATGGTCTACTATGTTGATTTTTGTTATGGGCTGCACACTGATCAAAATTAAGAAAATCTCTTAGAATATAAAAATTGAAACTAACGTAAAAAATAAGAAATATATACATAATTATTTTACATGTCCGAAGCCAATCTTGTGGGAACGATGATCTGTCTGAAGGTATATTACGTCGGGGCACATCGGTCCCAAATCCATAATGGATATCTTTGTAATTAAAATAAAATACGTTAGATTTTTCAATTGAATGACTTAATCTTATGTATTGAATATTCAATATTAAATAAAGAATACCGAGCATAGAAAAGAAAAATAAGAATAGAATATGCACAATAATGGTCACATGTTCAAGATTAAAAATAAAAGGTTATATATTATAAAAACCATAAGCAATATATTCCATACAATGAAGTCCCAAACAACCAACGCCTAAGCCCAGTTGGACAACTATTTTTGTTGTGGCTCGGTTGATCGCACCTACTATACCTATTTTTCCTCTAACACCTTCTCGTCCTTCGTTCATATTATTTCAAATACGTACGGAACGAGGTCGCCCAGCTGATCTATTACGCATAGGAGGTAATATCTTTGGCCTGTCTTGTGTCCAATGTCGACTATCGTATGGTGGATGAAAACACTATTTGCATGTTCGTTGGTATTTATAAGTTGAATACCAATTTACTATGAATGTATAATATGATATCCTCGCACCCTCATGTAGATCCGAACAAGCCGCTACAACAAAGGAACAAAGAAGTCATTGTAATTGTTGTATATTGCTAGTGTATGTACAAGTTTGATCAACTAGCATATTAACTTTGCAAGAGCAAATTTTTCTATGTGATATTCCTTCAATGACATCCCAAACATTAAAATTGTATCTAACAACACAAAATTCTCGAGTCTGCACAATTTGATATGCTAATATGCCTTCAACTTTTGGAGTTAAATCCAACGAGATATTTGCACCAAGTGTACGTCATCTGAGGAAAAATTTATTAAAGTCTGTAAAATTTTTTTACTGATGAATGTCTTGGCATACTGTATGTTCCCCTACGCACATTATTAAAACTCTCAGAAGCGTTAGTGATAATCATACAAAATTGTTTCTCGCCATCTTCTCAAAAAGCGTACCTATCAACATTGTTCGGATCCAAACTAGATTCAATCCAATCATGTGCAGCTTGTGAAATGTTAATCTTCTCCTATAGTTCCTCATAAACTAATTTTTCCATTGCACATCCAACTTTCCAAATAAGATCTTGAAGATGCACTTGTCCATGCTTCCTATTAAAGTTATCCCTAATATGTCATAAGCAATAGCAATGTTGAAGTAGTGACAAAAAAAATCATTAAAGTGCTATTAGAATTCATTTCATCCTATCAGATATGAATATAAACGACCATATTCGCACACCAGAGATATGATGTCTGATGCATGCAAAAAATCATGCCCCTTTTTTTGTGTTTTCAACATCAACCACTGCAAATGCCAAAGAAAATAAACTGTCATCTACGTATACTCCGGTTGCAATGAGAAAAACACATTTATATTTACCATACGAGCGGGTGTTGGTTAATACTAAGAATAGGACAACAATATTTGAATCCCTCGATGTAATGCCCAAAATACCCTCGTGAATCGTCGACCTTTGTTGTCAACGAGATCTGATGATATTTTGTACACAATCCCCATATAAATATATTTTGAGTGCTTCAAAATCATGTGGTAGATCTCATAAGATTAGTCTCACTACCAAAAAATGGGTCTATGGGGACAGTTTATAACCGTCCCGCTAGATAATAAAACTGTCCCCATAGGCCTACGGGAACGGTTACTCATCCGATACCTTTGTGGCCGTAGTGCTTGGTCTAACGCGACAGTTCATGATCCAAATAGCGCGGTTCTTAAACTGTTCCTATTTATAACCTATGGGGACGTTTTACCTATGGGGACAGTTCATATTTTTGTAAATGGTAACGGTTATTCTATGGGAACGGTTTTATTTGTGTTCTAGGGGGACGATTTTTATACCAAAGGTGACGGTTAGCTATGGGGACGGTTTTTAGCAATGGGGACGGTTAGCAATGGAGACGGTTTTCAGATTTAAAGATATGGGAACGTTTATATATAGCAAAGGGGACGGTTTTCAATTTTTATCAAACAAAGCAAATCATCCAGATATCACACATTAGTCCATCACATACAAAGAAACAATAGTCCAAGTTTTACACACAAACTAATAATGAACAATTCATTACAATGAAGAACAATATTATAGCAATGCGATTGAGATTCATCACAAGTTTTTTCTTTTGTCCAAAGTACATATCACAATTCCTCAATGATTAAAACAAAGAGCTACTACTTAATCAAAAGGTCTCTATTGAGACGATTAAGTTTTAAATCTTCACAACAAATAAATCCCACAAAGAGCGATAAGCATGGATCTTCAGATGTTTTCCTGCATACATTAAGATAGAAAGATAAGCATATTGCATAAGAGTTGAAAGAACATAACTTAGTGCTAAGAAAATAAGCTCTAAATAAGACCACATCTTGAGAGGTTAATAATCCAAGTCATGCGAGCAAAAAACAAATAATTGTTCTCACATATACTCTATCTACTTGGTTGTTAGTAGTAGAAATTTCGAATCCAACGCAGTTGTATTTAGGAATTCACATCATTGATCACTAAAGTAAGTTCTTATCAATAGCAGACAACATTTTGTAGTTTACAAGACGAATTAAGAAACTCCTATATATTAACCAAGAAAGAGATGGAACACAGCATAAGAATAATAACCATATAAACCTGACACATGGCTTTTACTACATAGATCTATATTTGTTGGGTGTTTAATTGCATATCCAAGTGAATCAAGATTTTGGGTTGCTGTACTACATAGATCTATATTTGTTGGGTGTTTAATTGCATATCCAAGTGAATCAAGATTTTGGGTTGCTGTCAGTCCAGACCTCAAGAAATACATGCTTAATTAATAATAAGGACACTGTCACATAGTGGATCAGCCTCTATGAAGGTCATACGTTAATCCTACATATATATAAGAAGAAAGACTATATCCTTGGTTTAGGATAACAAATTCTGAACCCAGTCATGTACTAGATGTTGACTTCTATGTCTCAGTTACATCTCTTACAAGCCTTTGGGGCATCCGGGATGTTATGTCAAGTTTAAGATAAATCAAAGAAGTATTCAACCAGTGATCAAGTATCTAGCATTAGATATTGGTGCTCTCTTTTATCCCAAGTATTTATGGGCATATTCAAAATTTATGAGGTCCGGAAATTCATCGTTCTAGGAAGATTAAGCTTTACCATCAATACCTGTATGAACACTAAAGCATATGTAAGGAAACGAAAGGATGTCTGGAATGATTAATGCACAAGATCCTATCAACATGGTATGCATTAAGGTAAACTGTCATTCCAGATAAAAATTCCACTTTTTTAGAATATGCTGAAGGTGATTCTCTCAATGTAATAAGCATGAAATATTCCTGATAGAACTTAGCAATTATCTTTTTATATAGTCATTAGCTGACTTTCTGAGGGTTGATTACTGAATAGAGATAACTGCAGCAGGTATGTCAAAAGAGTACTGGACAACTATAGAATAGAAGATCTCATGTCCACTTTTGCTTGTAAGAAGGACAAACTGATTAGAAACATTTATGATTTATAATGACAAACCGATAAGAAACTTTATGATTTATAGTGAGACTACATACCTGAAAATCTTATAAATCTGGGTTGTATTCCTTCTATCATTGAAATGAGTTCCTTCCGAAAGTCGTGCCCCTACAAAAAAATATTAACAATAAGGTAGGATATATTTCAGCTCTGATATGGTTGAAGGTAACACAAAAGATAAGAAAAAAAAAACTATACGAAATTTCTAAGATCTTGAATACAAATTTAAATGGCACTCGGATTCGAAAAAAAACTATACGAAATCCAATTATTTGCATCAAGTATATACTATCTACCTTATAGGTGTCTGTAGGCATCACTGATACTGGATCCAACCAGATAACTCATTTGTGATTGGTTGTTAACTGAAGTCTGGAATTACTATTTAATTTTTATCAATCAAAGCAAATCATCCAGATATCACACATTAGTCCATCACATACAAAGAAACAATAGTCCAAGTTTTACACACAAACTAATAATGAACAATTCATTACAATGAAGAACAATATTATAGCAATGCGATTGAGATTCATCACAAGTTTTTTCTTTTGTCCAAAGTACATATCACAATTCCTCAATGATTAAAACAAAGAGCTACTACTTAATCAAAAGGTCTCTATTGAGACGATTAAGTTTTAAATCTTCACAACAAATAAATCCCACAAAGAGCGATAAGCATGGATCTTCAGATGTTTTCCTGCATACATTAAGATAGAAAGATAAGCATATTGCATAAGAGTTGAAAGAACATAACTTAGTGCTAAGAAAATAAGCTCTAAATAAGACCACATCTTGAGAGGTTAATAATCCAAGTCATGCAAGCAAAAAACAAATAATTGTTCTCACATATACTCTATCTACTTGGTTGTTAGTAGTAGAAATTTCGAATCCAACACAGTTGTATTTAGGAATTCACATTATATCATTGATCACTAAAGTAAGTTCTTATCAATAGCAGACAACATTCTGTAGTTTACAAGAAGAATTAAGAAACTCCTATATATTAACCAAGAAAGAGATGGAACACAGCATAAGAATAATAACCATATAAACCTGACACATGGCTTTTACTACATAGATCTATATTTGTTGGGTGTTTAATTGCATATCCAAGTGAATCAAGATTTTGGGTTGCTGTCAGTCCAGACCTCAAGAAATACATGCTTAATTAATAATAAGGACACCGTCACATAGTGGATCAGCCTCTATGAAGGTCATACGTTAATCCTACATATATATAAGAAGAAAGACTATATCCTTGGTTTAGGATAACAAATTCTGAACCCAGTCATGTACTAGATGTTGACTTCTATGTCTCAGTTACATCTCTTACAAGCCTTTGGGGCATCCGGGATGTTATGTCAAGTTTAGGATAAATCAAAGAAGTATTCAATCAGTGTTCATTAAGTGATCAAGTATCTAGCATTAGATATTGGTGCTCTCTTTTATCCCAAGTATTTATGGGCATATTCAAAATTTATGAGGTCCGGAAATTCATCGTTCTAGGAAGATTAAGCTTTACCATCAATACCTGTATGAACACTAAAGCATATGTAAGGAAACGAAAGGATGTCTGGAATGATTAATGCACAAGATCCTATCAACATGGTATGCATTAAGGTAAACTGTCATTCCAGATAAAAATTCCACTTTTTTAGAATATGCTGAAGGTGATTCTCTCAATGTAATAAGCATGAAATATTCCTGATAGAACTTAGCAATTATCTTTTTATATAGTCATTAGCTGACTTTCTGAGGGTTGATTACTGAATAGAGATAACTGCAGCAGGTATGTCAAAAGAGTACTGGACAACTATAGAATAGAAGATCTCATGTCCACTTTTGCTTGTAAGAAGGACAAACTGATTAGAAACATTTATGATTTATAATGACAAACCGATAAGAAACTTTATGATTTATAGTGAGACTACATACATAAAAATCTTATAAATCTGGGTTGTATTCCTTCTATCATTGAAATGAGTTCCTTCCGAAAGTCATGCCCCTACAAAAAAAATATTAACAATATGGTAGGATATATTTCAGCTCTGATATGGTTGAAGGTAACACAAATCCCAAAATACCATATCACATCCTTGTTCTCTTTTTCAAATTGATATAGATATGAAAAAAAAAACTATACGAAATTTCTAAGATCTTGAATACAAATTTAAATGGCACTCGGATTCGAAAAAAAACTATACGAAATCCAATTATTTGCATCAAGTATATACTATCTACCTTATAGGTGTCTGTAGGCATCACTGATACTGGATCCAACCAGATAACTCATTTGTGATTGGTTGTTAACTGAAGTCTGGAATTACTATTTGTTCCTTTCGATTCCAACTGAAACTCTATTTTTGTCCAATTTGACACTTGTGAAGCTGAAGCTCTGCGAGGAGAAGCACGTTATGCATAAAAAAAATAAACTTGAATATGAAACAGTTAATCATTAATGAGATCTCACATTATATTATTAGAAGCCATGGTCAGCATTCCATCTGAACTCGTAAGAGAAACTGATAAGTTCAATGAGCCAGGTGACATAACGTGAAGAACAACTTTGTCTTCCCTTGTTCAATATTCTGGGATTATATACGCCAACACCACTGTCTAAGTATCCCACCGGGTCATAAAGAGCTTCCATACGAAGGGCAACTTTGTTACGATTGAAACAAGATGACCAATCAGTTAACACATTAATGAAAGTTTCATTCCCAATGATGCCCCATGGATCAATGTTTGAAGGAGTGTTTGGCCCTCCAGCTTCAAATCCTAAAAATACAAGTTGTGAGGAGTTCAAACAGAGAGAGAAAAATCATCAAAAGAAAACAACACGAATCACTGGAAAATCATTCATTTCTTTGGTCAGTAATATTCAAATTTAAATGAATCCAACCATTTGATATCTTAAATACTAAATATGAAATTGGACGTAACAAACTGAAGTATGGTACAATATTTCTAATTCCTTTGTTAGTTTAAATGTTAGTTCATTTCCACCAAGAACTATAATCCTAACTCCTTGATCTCTTCTATAATCTCTTAATCTAGCCAATTACGTGAAAATATCTAAAACTGAAACTTAGGTTTATTTTCCAGGTTGCTTGCAGTAGAAAACAAGAGTTACAATTGCAGTATCAGCTTTCTAATGAGGACCTAAATTGAAATTTCTTTAGTTTCGAAATATTTAAGACAACATGAATCATTGAATTTACAAATTTGAATGTTTTATCTCCAATCTAAATTTGAGTATGACAAGGTTCTTGACAAAAAAAAACCTTGAATTATCATTCATTCATGGTTATTGAATACAATAAACACATCAAAGTTTGTATACAGAACTTGTTATCATTTAGGAGGGATTGCCTCAGTACATTATAGCAGCTAGTTGCTATTATACAATAAAAGCTTGTCTATATGTCTTTGTAATACTTGTGGATCAGCCCTGCAGCACTCTGGTGCAAAGCCATTTTGGTCAAACTTGAAAAGATGTCATTTATAGGTGAACCAGAGAACGGCTTATGAAGTCGAGTTATATTACATGCATGGGCTGGAAATGACATATTATGTATATCTGAATGTTATTATTTTCTGTGACACCTAAAACATTTATAATAGTCACTATGGAACTCCTAGTTTTCTTTTCTACTGTCATTGTGTGATTCCATTTTGATTATTACCTCTGTTGCTGACAAGCTCTGCCCATATCCCACCAGCTCCTGCATGGTTGATCTCCTACATGGAAGATGTCGGAATAAAGAAACAAACAGTCACTGAGGAATTTATAGTTACTAAAATTTTAGTGCAACCAAACCATGCAAGGGATTTCAAGTATAGAAGTCCTAATGTGGCATTTTTAACTTGTTCCTTCGAGAACACAATGACACAGAAAAGCCATTTCCTTATAAATATTGGTAGAGCTAACACGTCTATAAACGATGAACTTAAAAGATACATGTGATACACTTCAGATGCTATGTTTGACGATCTAGTGTAAATTGGACAACATCAAAAGCTCATTCATATGCAGACTGAGGTCAGAATCAAATGAATGATTAATGAACTACCACTTCGCAATTAATATGTTGTTTCTCTATTTCAATCAATAAAAATTCTGAAAAGAAAATAGTAAATAGCCTGCATTACAGCAATCTTTCACTGCATAAATCATAACACTGTTCCTCATAAGATCAAATACCTCTGGGTAATGCAAAAAGGCCTCTCAGGCTTAATTCTTCAAAGCATATTCACTTCCTCCTTCCACAGAACGATAAGTTAATGAAATGAGGAAATAACTTAACGAGAGCGTAGTGTTTTCGTTTCCGCCAATATAATTGAAGATATTAGGTGTCACAAACATCAATGTCTCAAAGAAGCTTAAATTCATTTAGTAGGTTTTCTGCAGTGTTCATGGCCAATTATAAACTATTTTAGAACACATCTCCACAAGCATAAGAAATAAAGAAATTCACCTCAAAAAATATACCAAATAGATGGTCAGGAATCTTCCGCCCTGATTGTGGTGATGCATCTATCTTGAGGAATGCTGTCTGATTTACTTCCAAATCATAGGCAAAGCTCTGACAATAAGCTGATATCGAGAACAGAGCACAAAACAAGACACCAGAAGTTGTCCTCTGAAGGCCGATCATAATCTCCTTGTACACTATTTAACCACCGAAAAGAGTAATATCGTCAAACATGAAAACATTTTGAACGAAAACAAAACCCTAGATTTTCACAAATTGGGAATTACAAACAAAAACAACAAAAATTAAATGAGAAGTTCCCGTGAAAGGAGGAAAATTTTCTCTCTTTTATCTCACGCAGAATTCCAATTATTAATTTTGAAATTTGCAAAGGGAAATACTTTGAAAGAAACCAAAACCCTGGAGTTCATTTTCACAAACAATAGATTAAAGTGTAATAAAATAAAATACCTGACCTTTAGCTCTGAGCTCTCGAACCCTAACCCTGGGTGAAGCCTCGATCGAATTCTGATTTCTGAATGAAGAAGAAGCCGGAGATAGCGCCCTCTCATTTAACCATTGGAGAGTGAACTTTTAAGTCCTCTTCTCGGCGCCACCGCAGAGGCAGAGGACGAGGTGGAGCGTCGACTCCTTTTGTATGTTGTAATCGGCCAGGGTCCGGCCATCCTCGAGCTGCTTTCCCGCGAAAATGAGCAGCTGCTGATCCGGAGGGATCTCGACACCATCGAGGTCGGCGTAGAGATGTGCGGGAAGTTCGAGTGGAGGATAAGAGGCGGCGGATTTCGTTCAGTCCAGGAGACGACGGCGAGAAAACCCTAGCTTCGAGGATTTGTTGTTGATCGATTGGGTGAAGAGCGGCCAGTATATACGAGAGAAAAACATTAGTGTTTGTTTAGGGGCCACCATAAAGCCCATAAAAAACCGTGCCTTTAGCGTATTAGAGAATTTATTCCCAAAACTAATTCAAATCCAACGCTTTATTTTAAAGCGTTGTCTTAGACTCTATTGTGACGGTTAGAACCGTCACAAAACCGTTTCCTTAGACAGCTGAGGGGACGGTTTTAAACCGCCCCCAACGAACCGTCCCCATAGACCTATTTTGTGGTAGTGTCTCAATGTTCGAATATTTCTTATCATCGTCTTCCTCTGAGCATTCCAATATTTTTTGTATGATACATCCAAGTTGATCACATTATGCACTAAAATATGAATATTCTTTGGTTTTAAATTAAAAACCTTCCTTAGTTTAGGTATTAATCAATCGGTATATGAAAAAGGCAGACACGTATTTATGATCCATCTCTAATCGAGAATTGCTACATGTGTGAAGTTTGTTGTAGTGTGTTATTTTAAATTGCCCGCCTACTCTTGCCCCTAAGCATGAATTAAGCTTCCAAGAGTACTTTGTATTTTTGGCATGGAGACACTAATATCTTTTTCCACACCAACTTTGCAGTAAAAATAAATTACATTATAGCTTACTGCATTGCTTTTTGTTTGTCAAAACTTAACATTTTTTTAGGCCCACAAACAAAACGCATGAATCAATTTCTCATTGCTTTCAAATAGACCGTCCTTTCTAAATGAGAAGTCGTCACCTTGTGTATCATCATTTAAATTAGTGTCAATAGGAATATTATTCCATCTCCATGAAGATCATCAGGGGGCGAATCCTCTAATACGACATACTCATTGTTAGAATGACATTAATTAATTAATTGGTTTTCCCTTCATCACGATCTATCAAACACGTCACGCTATTAGTTTGTAAGCCATCCTCTTCATTATCATTCTCGGATTCAACACTTACATTATCATCGTCTATCGTCACTCCTATTGAAGGTCTTATATCTTGATGAGGAGCGTTATCATTGAAAGTACTTGAAGTCCCCACAAGTAAAGGACCGCTAAAGTATTGTGACTATATTCATCCCATATCCTATTGCGGAGATAAAAAAATTTAATAGAGTCAACTTCAAGGTCCTCCAACATGCGAGAATATACTACATTATGATTCACCACTTTGCCCAAATTTCTGTGATGCTTTTCAATAAATAAGTCAATCAAACACTTCCCGTCATTTAATATTCCAATGAAACGCATATCGTAGTCACTTGAGATTTGAATGCCGCTTTGTTCTGCTCCCCGTAGTGGGATAATTAGAGCATCTCCAACAGCTTCCCCATCTTCTTGAAATACTAAATTTTGGGGAATATAGAGGGTTTTTTTGGTCCAACAGATTCCCCATCTCATTCCTCAAAATAGGGAATGAGGAAAAAAAAATAGGGAGCCTTCCCCAAATCTGCAGCATTCTCCAAATTTTTGGATAGAGCTTTATTATTGTAATAAATACGATTTTTTAAAATAGGGAAGTTGTTGGAGTTGGAGCAAAAATAATTTGGAGAATATGACTTTTGTTTCTTCATTTTTGAGAAAATTTTGGGAAAGCTGTTGGAGATGCTCTTACAAATCATATTGAGGTGATACTCACATGGATTAATTAATATAAGTTTGTGTGAGTCATTAAGCAATCCATCGAAAGTACATTATTTGAATATAAACAGCAGTTTCGTCACACCTCCTTCATATAGAGACATATTATTCTCAAAATAGTTAATATTCTCATCATACGAACAAAGAATTATGATTCGATCGTTCATCCGTTACCTCTGAAGAGTAAAAAATTCTAATATTAATATTACACGAAAGACACAAAAATATTATTTACAATTAAATCCCCTAATATTAATTTTTCACATCCATAATTTTTACCATAGATCAAATCTTTATATTTTTACGATTGCCTAATTTAAATAATTAAACAATATTCACTTTTAAAACTTAAAAGAATACACAAATTTTTATAATTTCCCCTAATTTCCCCCTCTAACTTCATATACAAATTTCTTTATTTTTTCTTCACAAAATTCATAAATATTTTAAAAATTATTTTAAAATCTGAACTTAAACAAGTTATTATGATGAAATAGTGAGAATATGTAAAAAATTTAAGAGAAAAAATAAAAAAAGTTTAAAGATTTTACCAAAAAATTGCCGATGCCCTAAATTTAAAATCCGACAAGCTCCGACAAACTTCAACACTTTTTAACCTGAAAAAGGTCGATGGCGGCGATGGTGAGAACGGAGACAGCCGCTGGCGGTGGCGACGGGAGAGGACCTAGGGTTTGGGGTAAATGAGCAAACATACACACACACACAGAGAGAGTGAACGAGAAATGAGCTCACATGAGAGGTGAGAGATATAAAGAAGTTGGTGAGTGTGGCCTATGCAGATTTCACGGGATTTGAAATCCCGTGAAGATGCAAGTTCGTTAGGTAGAGAGCTCACTTAGAGCTCTTTGTTAGTTGCTCTCTGCCAACTTCACGATAGTTGCAATCCCATGAATTTGCACACAAACTTCACGTGATTTCAACTCCCAATTTTATTCTTAACAAAACAACTTTTTTGTTCTATAGATTATACATGCAGATTTAATTAAAGTACTTGCAGATGGTCATTAATGAAAATCGGCTCCCCTCTACAGCTATGGAGAGGGCCAAACTACTCAAACTGTAGCCATTGATTCCAATTTCACTGGCTAGGATGTGGACACATGAGATTCAACTATTATCTACAAAAACATTATTTCTTAAAACCCACTAATGAATTGTTTTTCTTTTTGTGAATAATAAAATTTCTACGAGGCCATGTCCTATTCATTAAACTTAAAATAAACGGCTAAGACTTTTTTTGAGTACTCGGTCCTCCTCCGTCCGATTACAACCTAATTACAGAGAATATTAACCGCAATTACATGGAAAAATATCAAGTTGTGGAAGAGAGAGCAGATGTACCTAACTTCGCGTCAATCTTTCATTTTCAACTTATTAATCAAGAAAAGAAATTTGAAATTATCAATTAAATAATTGACCGTTGTAATTAATATTATCGAGGAGCTCGCCCCCCATGGGGGGCAGGTTGCATTCCTAAACATGCGTACCCACATCTTTTGCAGGTCATACATCACAACTAACGAAGCATCAAAGCTCCTTTACAGCCGCCATTAACTCGAAATAAAATACAGGGAGAATAATAAATAAAAAGAAAAGAATAGGAAGAGGCCCCGTGTTTTAATCTTTTTGCTAAAACACTGCGTAATATTGAATAATGTAAAAATGGCATATAACTGAGAACATACCACGAAAAGAAAACAGAAGGAACTCCAATAAAAAACAAGAACCAAACACAAATCGAAGGGAAACTACAAAATATCGCAACGACGCTAATTTCTTTTTATAACTCCATAATAAACAAACCATTACAAACCCTTTTCATAAGACTTCCCAGGTGTCATACCAGACTAGATACTAAAACAAAGGAAACTCCATCGACCCGTCAAGACCCAGCTCAAAAAAATGGAGTCCCCATCCAAAACCCTAGACCCCACACAGCCCTCGGCAACAATTTCATAGACTTCGTTTTTTTATAAAAACCCTGTTCACCCTAACTACGAACACTCAAGACCTTAATTAAACAGTACCATATACTCTCAAACTAAATCAACAGCGTCGACATTAATTCCCTCTAGCAACCACAGCGGCGGTGAGCGGATTCTTCATCTCGCAGGAGAGCTTCAGCACCTCGTCAAGGTCCACCGGGGCCCACTGGACCGGGCCCCACTCGAAATCGCGCACCAACTTCGCTATCCGCCAAGGCCACACAGTGCGCGCAGCCAGACCACGGTGCCACCTGCCCTGCGCCAGGTTCTTAACCTCTTACCGGACACACCCGCCTGCGCGCGCCCGAAGGGCCAGGCCCTCAGTCGCGACGCCGCGGATGTCCACGTGGGCCGGTATCCACTTCGGCCTCCAAGGCGAACTCCTTCGGGCTTAAAACCCCTCCGGCTGGGACCGACACGTTTTTCATCGTAGGGGTGGGCCCTAAGGGTCTCCTTCACGACTGCCTGGAGGTACGGCATCCGCGCCACGTCTGCGTCGGAGACCTTGCTTCCCGCTGGCCCCACGACGGAGTCGATCTCTTCGCGGAGCTTCTCCTGGACACGTGGGTTGAGGATGAGCTCGGCCATTGCCCACTCGGTCAGAAGAGCAGTTGTGTCCGTACCGCGGAATATCATTTCCTGCAGTTAATACAATAAAATAATCATTACTTAGCCTTAGTAAAGAGTAATTAATAAGCTATTGAGAAGTGAACCGGAATGTTTTTTCAATGGGATTCGGAAAGACAAATAACGGCCGAAGACCATAATGAGCGCATAAAGTCATCACGAGTCGGGTCACCGCCCCGTGAACGAACGTACCCAGAGAACAGCAATCATGTCGTCCTCTCCGAGCTTCTCGTCACCGTCCAAGGAGAGAAGGACGTCAACGAAGTCAGCATTGTCTCCAACCGATTTCCCCGCTCGCCCCCCGGCCCTGTGCTCCTCAA